>NC_088237.1:7735800-8047843 GCF_036934945.1 Oncorhynchus masou masou | reverse complement strand
AACTACAACCTAAAACTTCTTACCTGGGAATATTGAAGACTCATGTTAAAAGGAACCACCAGCTTTCATATGTTCTCATGTTCTGAGCAAGGAACTTAAACGTTAGCTTTCTTACATGGCACATATTGCACTTTTACTTTCTTCTCCAACACTTGTTGTTTTTGCATTATTTAAACCAAATTGAACATGTTTCATGATTTATTTGAGGCTAAATTGATTTTATTGATTTATTATATTAAGTTAAAATAAGTGTTCATTCAGTATTGCTGTAATTGTCGTTATTACAAATCAATTTGAAAAAATCTTCTGATTAATCGGTATCTGCTTTTTTTTGGTCCTCCAATAATCGGTATCGGTATCGGCGTTGGAAAATCATCATAGGTCGACCTCTAGTTTGTGTGGTCCGTACTCATATCCAGCTAAAAGGACAAAGTAAAGCTAGCTGAGCAGGGAAATATATTTGGTCACTGATTGACTACAGCAGATAATTGACTACAGCAGATCAAGTCATGGATAATGGGGTCTTGTCAGGAACATGTAATCATCACAGAACCTAGGTGAAACCCTGGTGCATCCTCCATCTCTGTCTGTCTCTCTACATACTGTATCTCTCTCTTCATACTCTCTCTCTCTTTCTAGCTCTACTGTGATATATTCTGAGTCGGGAGGTATGATGAAAGCGTATCCCTATTGTCACTGATTGACTACAGCAGTTAAGGCAGATAAAGTCATGTGTGATGGGGTTTTATCTTGTCAGGAACGTGTAATCATCACAGAACCGAGGTCAAACCCTGGTGCGTCTCCTATCTCTCTCGCCATCTCTCTTTCTTTACATATTGTATCTCTCTCTTCATACTCTCCTCTCTCTCGCTCTCTCCTCTCTCTCTCTGTCTGGCCATGCTCCAAGGCCCTGGCTACAGAGCAGTATTTAGGTCAGCCCTTGGTGGCTGTGTAGTTGCTGTGGTCACTATTCTTACAGCGTAAGTGTGCGTCTCTGTACGCGACAGACTCTCGGGGAAAAATGTGCATGAACGCGAGTCGTCTCTCATTGGAATGAGAAAGACTTTATTGAAGAATCCCTACTGTTGACCAGTCACAAAGGGGCGTAGACTTCGGCTACCAACTTCGGGCTTGCCCGAACAGATGAAAAAACCTTACTGAAGTCCAAAGCGAACAAAAAATGTCACAAAATATTGCGAACCGTTTCCTCTGGGAAGCCTGCGGATGCCTTAACCCCTCCCTTGATCTGTTCTTGACATACCCCTTCTGGTTCCTCCCCCATCTCTCCCCTCCTTTCCCTCTTTCTAATCAACATCTCCTCCCCTTTTCGCTAATACCCCTCCTTTTCCCCTCCTCCCTTTCCTCCACCAGTCTGGAGAGGAGTAGGAATAAGTTGCCTCTAGAAACTGATCCGAGGTCAGTCTTGCACTTTCCCTAACGAATCGCTACGGTTAATATTGGGGGAGGGTACAACGGGTCCTAGATCAGTGCCTATGGGCCACGTCTACCTTTCCATCTGGTGACGAGTAGTAGACACCTGGATATGATGACCTCTGACCTTATAATGAGAGGAAATGGGAGAGCCGGCACTCGATTAGAGGAGAGAGAACGGAGGGTTGGAGAGAGGGGGAGAGATGCCGAGTTGCAGAGTTAACCGCTAAGTAGATATCAGCGGTGAAAATCATTCAAGACGGTATATGTCACTTTGATTGCTACGGATTTGGGACGTTAATCAGCCCCGATAAAGCAATAGGACCCTGTAGCCACCAGTGACCTCGTCCCCAGGGTAATTGCTAGGAAATACAGAGAGATAAGAGAAGGAAATAAGAGAGAGAGAGAGAGCCGGCTGCTGGAAGAGACCCTTCAGTGATCCATCGTGTGACTGTATTCCTGTAATGTAGATATACAACCCCAGCCATCAGGCTCTCGTCTCGGTCTCTGTCCTCACAGCAGATGAACGTCTCATGACACCCGGCAAATTATTCCCAGCTAATTTAATAGACAATGAACATGACACTCTATCCACTCTTTCCCCCTCTCTCTCCTTCTCTCCCTTGGGTCCTTAATCTAATATACCTTGTAATGCAATTCCAGCTTTCAGCCACCAAGGCCTGTGGTGTCAACAGGGGCAACTAGCAGCAATGCACTCTGTTCTATCTATGTTTAGCATCTCAGGTCCAGTGTGACAGTTCGTTGAGCAGCCCCTAGCTGCGAGATAGAGGACAATGGCCTAGACTAGCCTATTGTGGATACGATGGAGTAACAACAGCTGAATAGCAAATCAAACTGTTAGTCCTTCATTTGTACTCATTTTAGTAGTCATCTTGCTGTAACAGTGGCTCTTTTCTTCTCTCTGGGTCTGGCCTTCAATGGGGTCGACCACAGGTTAAAATGCAAGCAGCACGCCGCCTGAGATAGGGGTATGGCTTGGTAACAGGAGAAGGGTCTATAACGTTGTTCCTACAGTGCCTTCAGAAAGTATTCACACCCCTTGACCTTTTCCACATTTTGTTGGGTTACAGCCTGAATTTAGCATGGATTAAATTGAGATTGTGTCACCGATCTACACACACAGTACCCCATAATGACACCGGTGATTTTTATTTTCAGAATATTTTACAAATGAATAATAAATTATAAGCTGAAATGTCTTGAGTCAATAAGTATTCAACCCCTTTGTTGTGGCGAGCCTAAATAACTTCAAGAGGATAGTCATATAGTAAATTGCATGGATTCACTCTGTGTGCAGTAATAGTGGTTAACATGATTTGTGATTGACTACTCCGTCTCTGTATCCCACACATACAATTATCTGTAAGGTCCCTCAGTTGAGTAGTGAATTTCAAGCACAGATTCTACCACAAAATCCAGGGCGGTTTTCCAATGACTCACAAAGATGGTTATCAGTAGTGTTATCAATTACACTTTGGATGGTGTGTCAATACACCCAGTCACTACAAAGATACAGGTGTCCTTCCTAACTCAGTTGCCGGAGAGGAAGGAAACCACTCAGGGATTTCACCATGAGGCCAATGGGGACTTTAAAACAGTTGCAGAGTTTAATGTCTGTGATAGGACAACAATTAGGATGGATCAACAACATTGCAGTTACTCCACAATACTAAACCTGCATGACAGAGTGAAATAAGGAAGCCTGTACAAAACAAAAGTATTCCAAAACATGTAACCTATTTTTAAATAAGGCACTAAAGTAATACTGTAAAAAGTGTAGCAAATAAATCATGTTTTTGTACTGAATACAAAGTGTTGTGTTTGTGGCAAACATAAAACATCACTAAGTACCACTCTTCATATTTTCAAGCATGGTGGTGGCTGCGTCATGTTATGAGTATGTTTGTCATCAGCAAAGTGTAGGGAGGTTTTTAGGTTAAAAAGAAACGTAATAGAGCTAAGTACAGGCAAAATCCTAGAGGAAAATCTGATTTTTTTCTGCTTTCCAACATACACTAGGAGATAAATTCACCTTTCAGCAAGACAATGACCTAAAACACTAGGCCGGATTTACACTGGAGTTGCTTACCAAGACGACATTCAATGTTCCTTATTGGCCTAGTTATTGTTTTGACTTCAATCAGCTTGAATATCTATGACAAGACTTGACAATGGCTATCTAGCAATGATCAACCAACTTGACAGAGCTTAAAGAATTTAAAAAAGAATAATGGGCAAATATTGTACAATCCAGGTGTGAAAAGTTATTAGAAACTTATCCAAAAACAGCTGTAATCACTACCAAAGGTGATTCAAACATCTATTGACTCAGGGTGTTGATTTTCCATAATTTTTTTTTAAATATTTGCACTTTTCTACCACTCTGACATTAAAGATGATTGTGTGTAGATCATTGACAAAAATAAGACAATTAAATCCATTTTATTCCCACTTTGTAACACAACTAAATCTGGACAAAGTTAAAAGGGTGTGAATACCTACTGAAGGCACTGAAGTTATGTACATATCTACCTCAATTACCTCGTGCCCCTGCACATCGACTCAGTACTGGTACCCTGTCTATATAGCCCAGTTATCGTTACTAATTGTGTTTTACTTTTCTATCTGTCTTTCTCTTTGCACTGTTTTTAAGTGCCCATAAGTAAGCATTACACTGTTGGTCTACACCTGTTGTTTAAAAAGCATGTGACAAGTAACATTTGATTGGATTTGATTTGGAATAGGGCATCATGGTTGTTTTTCATAATCACTCTGGAAGAATTGAATGATTCCCTATTCCTGTTCATGTGTTGTAATCCCACCTGTTCCAGTGCTGTCGAAGGGATGCTATTCCCTGTTAGCCCCCACTCCTCTCATCCTGGGGTGAAAGGAGTCTTTTGTGTCTCGACCTGCTTGCCTCTCTCCTCTCCTCACAGCTACGGTTGAGTGACTGACTGGCCAAGTGCGAGCGCTTTAATCCTTGTTAACTCACACCTGACTTTGGGGTTTTAGCGTAGGAGAGGAAGAAGAGGGAAAAGATGCAGGTGTCGAGTGGGATTTTGCTGGGACAGCCGTGTGTGTTTTTGTGTACGTGTGTCTGGGTTATGACATGAGGTGAATTTCGCTCGTCTAGTGGGATAGGAGGACACCTCTGTGACATCATCACCAGCGCTTCCAAAACAGCCAGAGCCTCAGAGTTGCGGAGAGACAGAATATGGCAGAGTATGCTTTTGGACACTACCCTTGGCAGCCTCAGAAGAGGAGTAGTGGCCAGAAGCTCTCCTCCTCTCCATTCATCTCCTCTACTCTATTACTGTCAGTGTGTCTGGAAGCACTCAGTGAAAGCCCCTCTCATCTCCCCAGACATATTTATTCTCAGGTATGTCCATGTGTGCGTTCCAAGTGGCACCCTATTCCCTATATCGTGCACTACCTTTGACTAGATCCCCTACGGGCCCTGGTCAACAGTATTGCACTATAAAGGGCAAAGGGTGCCATTTGAGGCGCAATCCGTGTGCTTGTCTCCAGGCCAGAGCAGATCAAAGCTGCAGCCAGACGTACATAAACACTAATCCTGTGAGATAAAGGGTTCGGGGTGTAGAGTCCACCGGGCCTGCTGGACAGACAGGGACGAGAGACCGGTACAGACGGACAGAGACTGTTAAAGGTAGGGAGCGATGGTGATGGGCGAAGAGAGGGAGGGAGGACGGGATGAGCGAGGATATGTGGCAGACTCCTTTACCTGAATGGACTGCCAGTGGAGGATTTACAGTTGACACTGACGACTCTCTGCTGACTTTGCACAATTCATTCCTGGTGAAGGGGAATATGAGCGGGTTTACAGACCCCAGACCCGAAGTTAGACAACTAGGAAAAATGTACAGCTCATCTATCCGTTTTTGGACTATGCGCTACATCCCAAATGGCACCCTATTCCCTATGTTGTGCGATATGTTGGGACAGGCGTGCCATTTGGGATAGTCCAAAAACGGATAGATGAGCTGCACATTTTTCCTAGTTGTCTAACTTCAGGTCTGGGGTCTGTAAACCTGTCAGGGTTTCTCAGTGAACCCATTCACTCTACACATTCCTGTACAGTTAACCATTGATCCTGGAACACGGTTTCATTTAAAGGGCCACTGCTCAGACTCACGGCCAAGGTTCCGACTATCTATGCCTGACATGTGGCCTATATTGAAACACGAACGTGCTATCATCATGATAAAGTCACATCCTAGTTGTCTGTCGATAGAGAGGTTAGAGCTCTAGTGGTGACAGTGGATAATGGCATTACAATGAAATGTTTGTCGACAGAGAGGTTAGAGCTCTAGTGGTGACTGTTGATAATGGCATTACATTGATACGTCTGTCGACAGAGAGGTTAGAGCTCTAGTAGTGACAGTGGATAATGGCATTACAATGATATGTTTGTCGACAGAGAGGTTAGAGCTCTAGTGGTGACTGTTGATAATGGCATTACAATGAAATGTCTGTCGACAGAGAGGTTCGAGCTCTAGTGGTGACTATTGATAATGGCATTACATTGATACGTCTGTCGACAGAGAGGCTCGAGCTCTAGTGGTGACTGTTGATAATGGCATTACATTGATACGTCTGTCGACAGAGAGGCTCGAGCTCTAGTGGTGACAGTGGATAATGGCATTACAATGATATGCCGTGGTGTCAGTATCTCCTGTCCTCCCGATTTGATATGCCCGTGGCAGTTGTGTGGGAGACGTGATTGATGTGTGTAGGGAGAGACAGATGCACAGCTGTCTGTCTCAGGGAGGTCCCAGTCGTCCCCAGTCATCTGCAGTGATTATCTCTGTCAGCTACAGTTTCATTGTATCCCTGCTCTCGTTTCCTCTCCGCGCATAATATACATCTGCTTGGCAACCACTAAGAACCTTTCCTTCCCTTCCTCATTTAATCTATTCATTTCCCTAACCTATCATCTCGTGCCATGCATATTGAATTCCTGAGTAATAGATGGATAGATTGTAGTGTGATTGTCGTTCCGTTCTGTCAGTCTGTAGGATATACTGTAATGGTCATTACGACGAGAGAGGGGGTGAATTGACCCTGTTCGTCTAACTATCACACAGACAGCAGGCTGTCTGGCAGCATGTCTTGTAGGCTGCTGATATGTGATCCTACATCCCAGTCTGTCTGTTTGCTCACACTGTGCGAGAGAAACTCTTCTACTGGACCCAATGGTTAGTGTGTGTGTGTCTGCGTGAGAGAGAGAGGGATTTGCACGTTCTTCGGCAGATTGTTGAGAAAGCCAAACTGTTAGTGAATGTGTGGGATTGACTCGACAGTCAAACAACCTGTTGGTTTGCTCTGTACCTGATAGGCCAGGGGCGGTTAGGTGTGTCACAGGGAAGAGGGGAGCTGATATCTCTCTTGACACCTATTGGTCGAGGTACAGTCGGTTTGGAGTCATTGTTGTGATTCAAATATTTGAATGTTCGGAGAGAGAAAGGGGTCAGTTGGTCGCTTTGTGGTGTTTTCTCAGCACCTGCTAAATAGGGCTCCGTTTTCACTGGTTTTCATTGGTCGCTGTACCTTTAAAATGTTATTGCGCAATAAAAGATGGTTGCCAGTAAAATAAAAAACACTGCCATCTAGAATGTCTGCTGTTTATAATTGTTGGCTTTCTTCAAGGATTTAACACTATTCCTCGTATTACCATCCTACTTGACTGTGGTAAATGTCAAAATGATTTAAATAATCACATTTCCACTGCAAACAAACCAATGCAGGGAAGGATTGGTCTTTGTGTGGAATGCAGGGGTTGTCCTTTCCTTCTTTCCCCTGTCATAGTGATTTAGGAGCGGAACATACCACTCTCTTCCCGCTGTAGGGGGGGGTGTGAATCCCCCCTCTGTCTCACACGGGTGGGGTTGACAGGTTTGCGAGGGGAACCTGTCGCCTGTCGTACAGACGAGACGTCTGTCGTTTGTTTTACCACCCGCTCTCTGCTTCTTCCGATATCTGTGAAAACACGGCTGTTGTTGTTGGACGGTGTGGGTGGTCACCAGTGTTTGTGGTCACAAAGGGTTTGTGGTCACCAGGGGTTGTGGTCACCAGGGGTTGTGGTCACCAGTGTTTGTGGTCACAAAGGGTTTGTGGTCACCAGGGTTGTGGTCACCAGGGGTTGTGGTCACCAGGGGTTGTGGTCACCTGGGTTGTGGTCACCAGGGGTTGTGGTCACCAGGGTTGTGGTCACCAGGGGTTGTGGTCACCAGGGGTTGTGGTCACCAGGGTTGTGGTCACCAGGGGTTGTGGTCACCAGGGGTTGTGGTCACCTGGGTTGTGGTCACCAGGGGTTGTGGTCACCAGGGTTGTGGTCACCAGGGTTGTGGTCACCAGGGGTTGTGGTCACCAGGGGTTGTGGTCCACCAGGGTTGTGGTCACCAGGGGTTGTGGTCACCAGGGGTTGTGGTCACCAGGGGTTGTGGTCACCAGGGGTTGTGGTCACCAGGGGTTGTGGTCACCAGGGTTGTGGTCACCAGGGTTGTGGTCACCAGGGTTGTGGTCACCAGGGTTGTGGTCACCAGGGTTGTGGTCACCAGGGTTGTGGTCACCAGGGTTGTGCTCCGCTTCGTTTTTTTATTGTCTATTGAATTGAAAATCACCTGTTGATTCTATGCGGATTTTTTCAATTCATTACGAACGTTTAAACATGCTTCCTAAATTGTGAGTTGAAAAGTAATTTACCCCCCCCCCCCCCCCCATCATGATGGCCACTCTCTGTCAGTCACAGACCACAGACAGATAGTGACAGCAGTGTCATCGATCTCCAGAATGGGTGGGTGGGGCAGTTAGTGATATAGACGAGGGTGTTGTTGTCACTCACTGTGACAGATGGAGACCTTGGTGGAATGTCCCAGTGTCCGGCTCCATCCCGAGTGACGCAGCGGTCTAAGGCACTGCATCTCAGTGCAAGAGGCGTCACTATAGTCCCTGGTTCGAATCCAGGCTGCATCACATCCGGGCCGTGATTGGGAGTCCCATAGGGCGGCGCACAATTGGCCCAGCGTCGTCCCGGGTTTGGCCGGTGTAGGCCGTCATTGTAAATAAGAATTTGTTCTTAAGTGACTTGCCGAGTTAAATAACAAATGATATCATAGATGGCTAGGCCTGTAAACTACAGAGACTGACCGGTGTCATGCATATCACTGTCTCACAGTCTGTTAACAGCCTCATTAGCACCTCCTGCCTCATAAACAAGATGCACTGATGTAAGGTGACTTTTGAGTTTCTCCCACTTATGCTTAGGATCCGGGGAGTTGTTGCTGACTGGACCCGCGTCTATGGAAAACAGATTGCTGTTTACTTCATTTTATTAATCCCAATGAACACAATTCAATCATCATATATATGATTCATTCACGGTTGCAGCTCGGGCAGTATACTGCCTGGACTAATAAAAGAATGAGTGACACGGCGGTGAGTTTTTTATTGTTTGGACAATACACCCGTTTGTTTACTTTAGCACGACTATATCCGTCTCATAGCATCTTAATGGTTATGACGAGTTCATAAATGCTTGGCGTATCGTAATTGTAACACACACGGAACACTGAAGGAAACTGTAGCACACTGTTGATCTTGATGCTTCCCGCAAAATGTAATGGATCTTATTTCACCAGTGTCTCAGACTCCTTAGACCTTCATCAGGGTATTTCACTCACTCCGATATACTTGTAAACGGCATCTTTGTAATGTAGTGTGTGGTGTTTTATATCGCTATGGGGTGGGTCCTGTCGTCTCCCGTGTTACTCACGCTGTGCTATTTACCCTCGGAGAACTCCTGTTTCCATGGCGTCTGAATATGACACGCCCCGGGATGACTGGCAGTGATCTGCCCAGGGACACCCTGTGTGTACGTGTGTGTGTTGCCCTCTCATTGACCCCGAATAGAACAGCTGGGGGGGGGGGATATAAATAGCATTTCTCTTGGGATGCCACGGGACAGTTTTCCTCCTGGAAAACTCTCCCTGTATTTAACCTTGTCCTCCCATGTTAATGGCCTGTTGTCAACCCTCGTTCCCTCAGTATTGTGTGTGGGGAACAGTATGGGGTTCACTGGATCTATGTAGTTAGTCACTAAGAGAGGCAGGACTGTGCGCTTGTACTTCATGGCCAATAAAGTAGGCCTTTTTCCTGGTCAGTTTACTCAGTGAGTGAATAGCTTAGATTTGCCTTTTGAGGACCCGGAGAGTAGGTGATGAAACGTTTTGTCAAGCACAGTCGGGATGGTTTGAGCTGTACTCTCAACAGCGAAGGGTTTAGAGTGCTACTGTTGCCTTAAGCTGAGTGCCAACAGCTACTGTCTGGACCTGCTGCTTAATGTTAACACTGAACAGGTGACTGGAACCTCTTACACCTGCTTCCTGTAGAGTGTGTGTGTGTGCGTTTGTCCGACCATCCCTGCTTGTGTTTCAATTAGCTTCTGGACCACCATGGGTACTGACTGTGTTGCGCGAACAGACAGACAGAGGGGACAGGTGGGGGAGTAGACAACTTGGGTAGACTACTCTGTGATGAATGTCTAGTGTAACAGATACTCTCTGTGCTAGTAGAGCACCCTCTCTCTACGGTGAACTAAGGGAACGTGTGTGTGTGTATGACCACATGGAAGGGGGGGGTGGGTGCTTTTGTGTGTTCTTCTCTAGAGGTATGTGGTGACTGTGGGTGTAACAGAGTGGAAAACAGGTCGTCTTGCTCTTCTTTGTCTGATAATGATGACACACTGGGCAACACTTTTGGTGCGGAGGAGGAGGTGGGGGCTGTGAGGAGACAACGGTATCAGCACCCAGTCTGATAAACAGTGTGAGGCAGTCTGATGAACAGAGGCACTGACGGGGGAGGGAGAGGAGAGGGAATATAGGAAGGGGGGAGGCGGGGCTAGAGAGGGGTGTAGGGGTCCTGAGAAATGACCTAATTTGGGGGAGAGTGACTGACAAGGCACCTGCCGCTCAGCCGTCTCGGTCACTCACGCATACACATTGACTCAACAAGACTCCTGCAACCTGATCGGCCACTCAGAGATGTTTCAACAGTATTTCAACTGCTGCAGCCACCTGTTGACAACTCTCCTCCTACATCCCAGAAACCACAGTATTAGAGCCCTGTAGACTCTCTCTGTATGCTTGGAGTTGAACAAATAGCCTCGCCCTGTAGACTTTGTATGGATCAGCCCTGTAGACTTTGTATGGATCAGCCCTGTAGACTTTGTATGGATCAGCCCTGTAGACTTTGTATGGATCAGCCCTGTAGACTTTGTATGGATCAGCCCTGTAGACTTTGTATGGATCAGCCCTGTAGACTTTGTATGGATCAGCCCTGTAGACTTTGTATGGATCAGCCCTCTAGACTTTGTATGGATCAGCCCTCTAGACTTTGTATGGATCAGCCCTGTAGACTTTGTATGGATCAGCCCTCTAGACTTTGTATGGATCAGCCCTCTAGACTTTGTATGGATCAGCCCTCTAGACTTTGTATGGATCAGTCCTGTAGACTTTGTATGGATCAGCCCTGTAGACTTTGTATGGATCAGCCCTGTAGACTTTGTATGGATCAGCCCTGTAGACTTTGTATGGAACAGTCCTGTAGACTTTGTATGGATCAGTCCTGTAGACTTTGTATGGATCAGCCCTGTAGACTTTGTATGGATCAGCCCTGTAGACTTTGTATGGATCAGCCCTGTAGACTTTGTATGGATCAGCCCTCTAGACTTTGTATGGATCAGCCCTGTAGACTTTGTATGGATCAGCCCTGTAGACTTTGTATGGATCAGCCCTGTAGACTTTGTATGGATCAGCCCTGTAGACTTTGTATGGATCAGTTAAGAGTTAGCAGTGTCAGCTCTCTTCCTATAACCCAGCGTTATAACGAATGGGTCTAGGCCTACGGGCTCTACACGGAGTACACCAAACGTTAGGAGCAACTTCCTAATATTGAGTTGCATCCCCACTTTTGCCCTCAGAACAGCCTCAGTTGGTTTGGTCATGGACTCTACAAGGTGTTGAAAGCGTTCCACAGGGATGCTGGCCCATGTTGACTCCAATGCTTCCCACAGTTGTGTTAAGTTGGCTGGATGTCCTTTGGTTGGTGGACCATTCTTGATACACACATGAAACTGTTGAGCATGAAAAACCCAGCAGCCATTGCAGTTCTTGACACAATCAGTGCATCTGGCATCTCCTACCACACCCTGATCAAAGGCACTTCAGCTTTTGTCTTGCTCGTTCACCCTCTGAGCGACACACACACACACACACAATCCATATCTCAATTGTCTCAAGATTCAAAGTTTCTCTTGTACACTCCGTGCATATGACATATGGGATAGAAGAACTGAGCAGTTTGCAGTTGTTCCACAAGTTGAAACGAGATCAGAGTTGTTTAATTACTTAGGAGTGGCTTTGAATCAGGTGGAATCACAATGACACCTAATTAATTCAATCTACCGTAGTCGATAGAGAACCGTGGCATGACAAACAAGTGCAGCTGCTAAGCTCTGCACAGAGAGAGAGAACGCTGGCAGAGACTCAGGACACTGGAAGCCAGTCCTTCCCAAGTCTCACTGTAACATAATATTTGTCAGGAAATCGCTGTGAGCAGCACACGTGTCTCGTTTGCGGGAAGTGTTGGTGTTCACACTCTTGGGTCTGCGTCCCAAATTGCACTATATTCCCTATTGAGTGCTGTGCTTCTGTCCAGAGCAATGTGGGTCTTGGTCTAAAGTCGTACACTATATAGGGAATAGGGTGCCATTTGGGATGCGCACGAGATCTCCTCTGAGAAGGATCCATTAGGATTGAGATATTTACAGTAGGTAATTAAAGTGTGTTCCTGGACAAGAGGGAGGGAAATGCCGACATTTTGCTGTCATTGACAGGACAGGTTATTTATTCAAATGATTATATGCCTGCCAGTGACTCTGTCTAGTTGATTTAATGTCTATGATCGGGACAGTTTTAACAAATTGAGCTCATTCGTGAACTATTCAACAAAGTTTAACACCAATCTTCATGTGTTTAGTGTGGTTGAACTGTGGTTGACTCTACCACTCTGCAATACATCCACTTAGATGAGGATCACTTCTATATTCTACAAAACGCTCAACAAATCTTAGCAAAGCTTCATGGCTTCAATTATGTACATTCGTTCTGATCCGTCTTTTAACTGTTGCTCTGCTCTGTCGTTCATCCATTTAACCCCTCCCCCCTCTCGCTCTCCCCCCCCCCCTCCCCAGATGGTATCCATCGGGTCACAGCATTGTGCACCCTGCGGGTCACCATAATCACAGACGACATGTTGACCAACAGCATCACAGTGCGCCTGGAGAACATGTCTCAGGAGCGCTTCCTGTCCCCTCTACTGTCCCTCTTCCTGGAAGGTGTGGCAGCCGTGCTCTCCACCAGGTAATGTGTCTGCTCCCTTCTTACGGTCCCAGAAAACCTGCTTGGAAGAGTCTCGGTATCAGGAGGGAATGATAACCCTCGGAACCGGGATTCCTGTCTAACCTGGGAATTTTTTGGGGAAGTTATTGAAGTGTTGCAACCTTAGCTTCTACTCCATGGAGGTCCGTGTAGCATTCTGTTGCTGCCACAGCACTTCTGCTCTGTATGATCATAAGACTCTCTACTCTCCACCAGCCGCCAGGCCGTCTTTGTGTTCAACATTCAGAACGACACAGACGTTCGCGGCGCCATCCTCAACGTGACCTTCTCGGCGCTGCAGCCAGGCGGTCCCCCGGGGAGGTACTTCCCCTCCGAGGAGCTGCAGGAGCAGATCTATCTGAACCGCACCCTGCTCCGACTAATATCATCACAACAGGTAACTTGCTCACAACAGGTTCTTTGAATGAATCCCAAATTGACCCCTGCCTACCCACTCCTGGACAACTGGGTCATGTACAGTTGGCCCCAAATTGAAGAAAATGATCAGGGAGGTACTATCCGAACTTGTCCAATAATAAATGTTTTTTGTTGTTTTGAAAAGTTTAGCTACGGTGTGCCGTAATGAACACGACTCGGGTTTTCCCGATCTAAGTCAGCCACTGATTCGAAGGAGACCGAAAACCAGCCATCTCTGCGGCCCGTTTCATTTTCTGGATTTGAGCAATTTCCTAATGAATTGTATCCGTTCCAGGTGCTTCCCTTCGACGACAACATCTGCCTGAGGGAGCCGTGTGAGAACTATATGAAGTGTGTGTCTGTGCTGAAGTTTGACAGCTCCCCGCCCTTCATCTCCTCCGACACGGTGCTGTTCCGGCCCATCCACCCCATCAACGGTCTGCGCTGCCGCTGTCCTGCAGGCTTCACCGGGGACTACTGTGAGACGGAGATAGACCTCTGCTACTCAGGACCCTGCAGGAACAATGGAAAGTGTCGCAGCCGAGAAGGAGGCTATACATGCGAGTGTCAGGAAGACTTCACTGGTCAGTGGCTCCACTCAGTGAGGGAGTTGATTGTGTGTACTGTATTATCCTTGCTAGCCTGTTCCCTGGCCTGTTGTGCTGTCTTGCAAATGGTGCGAACGTGGCCATAGTGGTTGGCAACGTAGCACAAAAGGTTCTGGGACCAGGCTAATACTTTCCTAGGTCTTTAAGAGATTTAAATTGTGTATGTAGGTACTGTCTGGTATGTCACCCCAGCCACCATCAGAGTGTAGCTTCCAGTTTGGGTGAGGCACGCATTTCATGGCAGTCACTTTGGCTGCAGATCAACTCGGGTGTTGTCCAGCAACATGATGCACCAACCCACTGATGATCTACAAATGACCCCTTTACTAAATGGTCTGTCTCAATGTGATTTATGTTTGCGATGAGGCTGGAATGCTGTCTAGCTGGCAGCCCCAGGTACACTCTACATTAGGGCCAACTCCTGTCACTGTTTTTGTGTCTGATTGATGGTCGAGGGGCGGAGCTATCAGATGCACTCAGGACGTTTTCATGGAGTTTGCTGGTTTTTATTTATTTTATTTCACCTTTTATTTAACTAGGCAAGTCAGTTCAGAACAAATCCTTATTTCCAATGACGGCTTACCCCGGCCAAACCCTGGACGACGCTGGACCAATTGTGGGACTCCCAATCACAGCCTGGAATCGAACCAGGGTCTGTAGCACCTTAGACCGCTGCGCCACTCGGGAGCCCCAGCAGGTCAACTGAACGGGAGCTTTCATCTGATAGTGATACCACATCTCTCTGTCCCTGCAATGGGGCCCGGTAGAATATCATGACAACCCCGCCACTACTTTCCTCTTTCCCTCCTTCACTTCCTTATCAGCTGTAATTACCTCATTATACCACACTCCACCCTTCCTCTCCTCCAATGGGGGGGTCTAGTCTTTGAAGGTCACAGTTCGACCTCCGCTAGTTAGGAGCCATTATGTGGCCGATGACAGCGGGGCCTACTGTGTCCGCCTTGGGTTTCCACATTATTCCCACATTATAGGGAAACAGATCCTCCTAATTCTCCTCGGAAAATGGATTATACCACAGAGTGAAGAGTCATTACCAGGGTCCTGCGCCCCCCTCCATCCCACGCATACCTGGCTGCCCCCCCCCCCCCTCCTAGACAGATCTTGGTGGGATGATGGTTGAAAAAGCTGGAGAAACTGAAGGACTCGAAGATGGCCTGCAAACTTGAGCAAGTCAGCCAGTTTCCTGTGGTCTCATAGACAGACAGTCTGTCAGTGGGAAACTGAGCTGTGTGTCTGTGTTGGTGATGTCCAGACCAGTAGTTAGTGTCTGTAACCCTAATTTGCTCCTGGGGCGCCATACAACAATGGCTGACCCTGTAAAAAAAAACACATTTCACAGCACCTATCTGGTGTATGTGACCTATTATAATTATTATTATTAGATTCTCCATGAGAACCATTCAGCAGAGCAATATAGAAACAGTGTCTCCTGTCTCTCAGAAATGCAGTCTCTGAATGTGACTTTTTGCGTGTCTGACCGGGTGGGTATATCACTCTTAAACCTTACTCTCTCCCCAGGTGAGCACTGTGAGGTGAACGCCCGGTCGGGGCGGTGTGTACCGGGGGTGTGTAAGAACGGGGGGAAATGTGTGGACCTGCTGGTGGGGGGGTTTATGTGCCAGTGTCCCCCGGGAGAGTACGAGAAGCCTTACTGTGAGATGACCACCAGGTCTTTCCCCGGTCAGTCCTTCATCACCTTCAGAGGACTGCGGCAGAGGTTCCACTTTACTGTCTCGTTCATGTGAGTACTTGGAAACGATCTACTCTCCCTCTCTGTATCTCTCCCCATCTACAGTGCCTTTTGGAATGTATCGACTTTTTCCACATTGTGCTCCGTTACAGCCTTATTCTAAAATTGATTCCATAAATAACAAACCTCAGCAATTTTCACACAATAAGGACAAAGCGAAAACAGTTTTTTTTTTTTATGTTTGCAAATGTATTAAATATAAAAAACAAACACCTTATTTGCATAAGTATTCAGTCCCTTTGCGAGGAGACTCGAAATTGAGCTGAGGTGCATCCTGTTTCCGTTGATCATGTGTTAACAGAGCGACACGTCTACTGTACATGTTTGTGTGTGTGTGTGTGTAGTAAACCATAATTTGGGTACAGGGAGGGTTGCACAAACAAACACCCACTTAGCTCAGTTCAGTATACCAGTTCAGTGGGGCATGTAGAGACATCTTTGTGTCGGAGCTCACACAAAAAAAATGCTTACATTAAACACATGAGAAGGGGGGGGGGTGCACGCTCTTATCTGTTGAAACAGCCATAGAGGAAAATTATCTATAACACCTTTCATAGTCAAGGCAGGAACACAGAAATGTGAAGGCAGATCAAGTTCTTTGTCTCTCGAACAGCCCATAAATTTAGTAAACTACATTCTATGTGGCAGCCCTTATGTGGCTCTGATCAAAACTAGTGCACTTGCACCGTAGTGTAAATATTGTGTCAGATCTGTTGCTAGTCCCATTTGAAGTTCTAGGTGGGGTGAGGATCATAAAAGTGGGTGGATGTGAAAAGCAGAGTGTGTCGGTGAGAAGCGGTAGAACAGGGTGAAAACAGGAAGAGTCCTGTGATGAGGTACTCTTATCACTGTTTTCTTTTATCGGCTGTGTCTTCCTGCCCCCCCTGCTACCCCTCCGCAACTCCCACTGTCATGCTGGCATCTGGTGTCTGACTCTCGTGGCCTCTGTGCCCCTTATAGCACGCATGCAGGATGACACACACACACACACACACACACATACAGTGGCTTGCAAAAGTATTTACCCCTTGGCATTTTTCCTATTTTGTTGCATTACAACCTGGAATTAAAATAGATTTTTGGGGAGTTTGTATCATTTGATTTACACAACATGCCTACCACTTTGAAGATGCAAAATATGTTTTATTGTGAAACAGACGAGAAATAAGACAAAAAAAACAGAAAACTTTAGTGTGCATAACTACTCACCCCTCCCAAAGTCAATACTTTGTAGAGCCACCTTTCGCAGCAATCACAGCTGCAAGTATCTTGGGGTATGTCTCTATAAGCTTGGCTGATCTAGCCACTGGAATTTTTGCCCATTCCTCAAGGCAAAACTGCTCCAACTCCTTCAAGTTGGATGGGTTCTAGTGGTATACAGAAATCTTGAAGTCATACCACAGATTCTCAATGGGATTGAGGTCTGGGCTTTGACTAGGCCATTCCAAAACATTTAAATGTTTCCCCTTAAACCACTCAAGTGTTGCTTTAGCAGTATGCTTAGGGTAATTGTCCTGCTGGAAGGTGAACTTCCGTCCCAGTCTCAAATCTCTGGAAGACTGAAACAGGTTTCCTCAAGAATTTCCATATATTTAGCGCCATCTATCATTCCTTCAATTCTGACCAGTTTCCCAGTCCCTGCCGATGAAAAACATACCCACAGCATGATGCTGCCACCACAATGCCTCGCTATAGGGTTAGTGTTCTCAGGGTGATGACAGTTATTGGGTTTGTGCTAGCATTTTCCTTGATGGCCAAAAAGCTCAATTTTAATCTAATCTGACCAGAGTACCTTCTTTCATATGTGTGGAGCGTTTCCCACATGACTTTTGGCGAACACCAAACGTGTTTGCTTATTTCTTTTCTTTAAGCAATTGCTTTTTTTTGGTGGGCGGCCCTGTCTTGGCAGGTTTGTTGTAGTGCCATTTTCTTTCAATTGCTCAATAATGGATTTATAGGTGCTCCGTGGGATGTTTAAAGTTTCTGATATTTTTTTAATAATCCAACCCTGATCTGTACTTCTCCACAGGTCCCTGACCTGTTTGGAGAGCTCTTTGCTCTTCATGGTGCTGCTTGCTTGGTGGTGCGCCCTGCAGACTCTGGGGCCTTTCAGAACAGGTGTATATATACTGAGATCATGTGACACTTAGATTGCACACAGGTGGACGTTATTATGTGACTTCTGAAGGTAATTGGTTGCACCAGATCTTATTTAAGGGCTTCATAGCAAAGGGGGTGAATACATATGCACGCACCACTTTTCCATTTTCCATTTTTTTAACAAACTATTTTGTTCATGTCCGTTACATGAAATCCGAATTAAAAATTCATTTAAATTACAGGTTGTAATGCAACAAAATAGGACAAATGCAAGGCACTGTACTATGGCAGGGGTTAACAGGGAGATGGGCCACCATTTACATCATTACAACATTTAAGTCATTTGGCAGACGCTCTTATCCAGAGCGACTTACAAATTGGTGAATTCACCTTATGACATCCAGTGGAACAGCCACTTTACAATAGTGCATCTAAATCATTTAAGGGGGGGGGTGAGAAGGATTACTTTATCCTACCCTAGGTATTCCTTAAAGAGGTGGGGTTTCAGGTGTCTCCGGAAGGAGACATACCACCGGAGGGCAGGGCATCTACTTCCTCCTTCCTGACTCTAGACCACTGGTCTTACGAACACTTTCTTATTGTCCTTCAAGTCTCTCTTCCTCTTATCTTCCTCAGGAGTTTCTCCTTCCTTACACACCTCTCCAACCCCAAATCCCACCTCTCATATACACTACATGACTAAAAGTGTGTGGACACCTGCTGGTCGAACATCTCATTTCAAAATCATGGGAATTAATATGGATTTTGTCCCCCCTTTGCTGCTATAACAGACTTCGCTTTTCTGTGAAGGCTTTTCACTAGATGTTGGAACATTGCTGCAGGGACTTACTTCCATTCAGCCACAAGGTCATTCGTGAGGTCGGGCACAAATGTTGGGCGATTAGGCCTTGCTCGCAGTAGGCTTTGCAATTCATCCCAAATGTGTTGATTGGGGTTGAGGCCATGGGAATCCATTTCATGAAGCTCCCGACGAATGGTTCTTGTACTGATGTTGCTTCCAGAGACGGTGCAACCGAGGACAGTCTATTTTTACGCGGTACGTGCTTCAGCACTCACCGGTCCCCTTCTGTGATCTTTAGACCACTCCAGCAGACGCTTGGCATTGCGCATGGTGATCTTAGGCTTGTGTGCAGCTGCTCGGCCATGAAGCTCCCGACGAACAGTTCTTGTGCTGACTCGGCAGTCCAGATTGGTGAGCTTGTGTGGCCTACCACTTCACGGCTGAGCCTTTGTTGCTCCTAGACGTTTCCACTTCACAGTAACAGCACTCTCAGTTGACCCGGACAGCTCTAGCAGGACATACATTTGACAAACTGACTTGTTGGAAAGGTGGCATCCTATGGCAGTGCAATGTTGAAAGTCACTGAGCTCTTCAGTAAGGCCATGGAGATTACATGACTGTGTGCTTGATTTTCTACACCTGTCAGCAATCCACTAATTTGAAGGGGTGTCCACATACTTTTGTTTATATAGTGCATCTTATATGGCAGTTTGGGTTAGATATGCCACATTTGTCTAACTACGCCACATACTGTAAAAACCTAATGAATAATTGTCCACACAAAAAAAAGTTTGGCTAACTATGTTTGAGATATAGGATTTGAATGGGTGCCACTTTGGCACCAAATGTGGGTTTGACAATAGAATGTTGACCCTGTGTCTATCTTGTCCCCAGGTTTGCCACCAGAGAGAGGAATGCCCTGCTGCTGTACAATGGGAGATTTAACGAGAAACACGACTTTATCGCCTTGGAGATTATCGAGGAACAGATCCAACTCACCTTCTCTGCAGGTGAGAGGGCGGCAGTGTGTGTCCACAGTGCAAATAATCATGCTCGCACAAAGAGCTGGAAAATGACTTACGAGTTGCTTGTATCAACACTAGCCGATAGATTGCTTAATCAACTCCACTGTAAGGATATCATGAATGTGGCTTTCACAAACCACTTGGTAAACACTCTTATCAGCTGAACTCCTTGACCAGTGTGAAGCAAATAGTTACAGGATTTCATTAGAATGTGTCCTCTCCATTGTCTGGCTATGCTGCTGTGCAGTTACACCTAGAGATGCATTGGATTTGGCTGTGTGAAAGGGCTGAGTGTTTTACTGTGGTCAGCGAGCAGCTGCTTCCCCCTGACAGAGCCTGAGCAGACTGATTCATGACAGTATAGGCACTTAACGAGCCATGAAGACCTACAGTGCCTTACGAAAGTATTCATCCCCCTTGGCGTTTTTCCTATTTTATTGCATTACAACCTGTAAGTTAAATAGATTTTTATTTGGATTTCATGTAATGGATTTCATGTAATGGACAAATTGGTGAAGTGAAATGGGAAAAAAATAAACTTATTAAAAAAAATCTAAAAAGTAAAAAATGGAAAAGTGATGCAAATGTATTCACCCCCTTTGCGATGAAGCCCCTAAATAAGATCTGGTGCAACCAATTACCTTCAGAAGTCACATAATTAGTTAAAGTCCACCTGTGTGCAATCTAAGTGTCACATGATGTCAGTATATACACACCTGTTCCAAAAGGCCCCAGAGTCTGCAACACCACTAAGCAAGGGGAACCAACAAGCAAGTGACACCATGAAGATCAAGGAGCTCTCCAAACAGGTCACAGACAAAGTTGTGGAGAAGTACAGATCAGGGTTGGATTATAAAAAAATATCCGAAACTTTAAACATCCCACGGAGCACCATTAAATCCATTATTAAAAAATGGAAAGAATGGGGCCTCCTAGGTGGCGCAGGGCTCAGTGCACGCTAACCAGGTCACCAGGTGCATGGTGTTTCCTCCGACATTGGCGCGGCTGTCTTCCGGGTTGGATGCGCGCTGTGTTAAGAAGCAGTGTGGCTCGCATGGCTTTCGACCTTTGTCTGTCCCAAGCCCATACGGGAGTTGTAGCGATGAGACAAGATTGTAACTACTAACAATTGGATACCACGAAAAGGGGGTAAAATTAAAAAAAATGGAAATAATATGGCACCACAGCAAACCTGCCAAGAGAGGGCCACCCACAAAACTCACAGCCCAGGCAAGGAGCTGCAAAGCTCCACAGCAGAGATTGGAGTATCTGTCCATAGGACCACTTTAGGCCGTACACTCCACAGAGCTGGGAAGAGTGGCCAGAAAAAAGCAATTGCTTAAAGAAAAAAATAAGCAAAAGGCATGTGGGAGACTCCCCAAACATATGGATTGAGGTCTGGAAGCTTAGATTAGACAGATTAGACTATAATTTACTTTTTTGGCCATCAAGGAAAATGGCACAAACCCAACACATCTCATCACTCCGAGAACACAGTGAAGCATGGTGGTGGTAGCATCATGCTGTGGGGATGTTTTTCGTCGGCAGGGACTGGGAAACTGGTCAGAATTGAAGGAATGATGGATGGTGCTAAATACTGGGACATTTTTGAGGGAAACCTTTTTGTCTTCTAGAGATTTGAGACTGGGACGGAGGTTCACCTTCCAGCAGGACAATGACCCTAAGCATACTGCTAAAGCGATGCTCTAGTGGTTTAAGTGGGAAACATTTAAATGTCTTGGAATGGCCTAGTCAAAGCCCAGACCTCAATCCATTGAGAATCTGTGGTATGACTTAAAGATTGCTGTTCACCAGCGGAACCCATCCAACTTGAAGGAGCTGGAGCAGTTTTGCCTTGAATGGGCAAAAATCCCAGTGGCTAGATCTGCCAAGCTTATAGAGACATGCCCCAAGAGACTTGCAGCTGTAATTGCTACAAAAGGTGGCTCTACAAAGTATTGACTTTGGGGGGGGGGGGGGGGTTGATTCACAATAAAAAATATTTTGCATTTTCAAAGTGGTAGGCATGTTGTGTAAAACAAATGATACAAACCCCCCAAAAATTTTAATTCCAGGTTGTAAGGCAACAAAATAGGAAAACTTTGTGCATGACACAAGTCATTTTTCCAACAGTTGTTTACAGACCGATTATTTCACTTATAATTCACTGTATCACAATTCCAGTGGGTCAGAAGTTTACATACACTAAGTTGACTGTGCCTTTAACAGCTTGGAAAATTTGAGAAAGTGTTGTCAAGGCGTTAGAAGCTTCTGATAGGCTAATTGATATAATTTGAGTGAATTGGAGGTGTACCTGTGGATGTATTTCAAGGCCTACCTTCAAACTCAGTGCCTCTTTGCTTGACATCATGGGAAAATCAAAAGAAATCAGCCAAGACCTCAGATGAAAATTGTAGAACTCCACAAGTCTGGTTCATCCTTGGGAGCAATTTCCAAACGCCTGAAGGTACCAAATTCATCTGTACAAACAATAGTACGCAAGTATGAACACCATGGGCCCACGTAGCTGTCATGCCGCTCAGGAAGGAGATGCATTCTGTCTCCTAGAAATTAACGTACTTTGGTGCGAAAAGGGAATATCAATCCCAGAACAACAGCAAAGGACCTTGTGACGATGCTTGAGGAAACGGGTACAAAGGTATCTATATCCACAGTCCAAGCGAGTTTTATATCGACATAGCCTGAAAGGCCGCTCAGCAAGGAAGAAGCCACTGCTCCAAAATCGCCATTAAAAAAGCCAGGCTACGGTTTGCAACTGCACATGGGGACAAAGATTGTACTTTTTGGAGAAATTTCATCTGGGCTGATTTAACGAAAATAGAAGTGTTTGGCCATAATGACCATTGTTATGTTTGGAGGAAAAATGGGAGGCTTGCAAACCGGAGAACACCATCCCAACCATGAAGCACAGGGGTGTCAGCATCATGTTGTGGGGGTGCTTTGCTGCAGGAGAGACTGGTGCACTTCACAAAATAGATAGAATCATGAGGGAGGAAAATGATGTGGATATACTGAAGCAACATCTCAAGACATCAGTCAGGAAGTTAAAGCTTGGTCACAAATGGGTCAATGACCCCAAGCACACTTCCAAAGTTATGGCAAAATGGTTTAAGGACCACAAAGTCAAGGTATTGGAGTGGCCATCACAGAGCCCTGACTTCAATTCTATAGAAAATGTGTGGACAGAACTGAAAAAGCGTGTGCGAGCAAGGAGGCCTCCAATCCTGACTTAGTTGGACCGGCTCTGTCAGGAGGAATGGGCCAAAATTCACCCAACTTATTGAGGGAAGCTTGTGGAAGGTTCCCCGAAACGCTTGACCCAAGTTAAACAATTTAAAGGCAATGCTATCAAATACCATTTGAGTGTATGTAAACTTCTGACCCACTGGGAATGTGATGAAAGAAATAAACGCTGAAATTATTAATTTTTCTCATATTATTCTGACATTTCACATTCTTAAAATAGTGGTTGTCGTAACTGACCTAAGACAGGGAATTTTCACCAGAATTAAATGTCAGGAATTGTGAAAAACTGAGATTAAATGTATTTGGCTAAGGTGTATGTAAACCTCTGACTTCAATTGTATGCACGCAAAAAAACACAGCTCTTTGTTGTTGAATCCACTGCGCTGAGTGTGTCTCACTGCCAATGTCTAGAGAGCCCTGGATTTCATACCACACAGTCAGCAAGAAAGGGCAACGTGGGACTGCAGAAGTAATTGAGTTTTTTTTATAAAGACACACTAAACACCATGACTAATTACTCTGTAACACAGCTACAGTGTTGCGTTACTGTTGACTGAGTTGGTGGGTAAATTCTTCCTGAGAGACTCCTGCCCTTGGTAAACAGTCAGTAAAGCCCTGGGTAAATCTGGTGTGATTGTTGCTCTGCCGACATTGTGAACGAGAACCATTGATATGGTTGGAAAACCCTGGTGTTCTTACAGTGAGTGTGATTTATGATGACTGTGTGAGCTGACTGGCTTTGTGAGTCTGGCTGTGTTTTTATTTCTCCATGTTGGAGTTTCATGTAAGAGAAATGGGTTTCCTTTCATTGATTTTTAATTCTGACGTACATGTTGTAAAGCATATACTCACTGACATTTATCCTTCCTTTTAAAGTAGAGCCTACATGTCTGGCATACAAGGTTACGTACATTCGACAGACAATATGGCATTGAATTAACCACAACCTCTTTTCACCGCTCTTGTCTTTCCTATCTCTCTCTCCCTCTTTCGCTCTGTCCCTCTTTCTCTCTGTCTCTCTCTCCCTGCCATTCTCTCCCCCTCCTCCAGGCGAGACCAAGACCGTGGTCCATCCCTTTGTTCCCGGAGGGGTCAGTGACGGTCAGTGGCACTCTGTCCAGCTGCACTACTACAACAAGGTAAGGCACGGCTACACCGTGTTTAGAAACAGTAAACATATGTTGAAGACAGAAATGTAATGGATGGAGAAGTCTGCATATCTGTCCATGTTTACTCACCTCCTCGGATAACCTGGTTTGATAGTCTGTTGATATGTTGACCACCTTTTATTCTGGATTATTGAAATAAAGTGGGACCACATTTAAGTACCGTATCATAAAGAGCATGATTGTATCAGAAAGATCTTATGAGCCATGTGTGTGTCAGAGTTCATCTTAATTGTATTACATGTGAACGGCTCAAACCAGAGGGAAACTGGTTTTCTTACGCTCTTTCTATAAGCCAATCTTAAGGAGGATTATTTCATATCACAAATCAAATTCACCACCAAAGGTAATTGCATATTAGACTTATATGGCAGTCAATTGCTGGGTGTTATTTTTCCCACAAACTTCCATGGCCTCGGGCCTATTGAACGACAACAGCAGACAGACAACATCTCAGCTCTATCCATCTCTGCATACAGGCCTACTCCTACCTCAACCCTATGTTATAGACTATGCTTCTCTGAGCATGTGAGAGCTTCTTAGCGCCGACTTTTAGACTCTTTCCCAACCGGTTTCCAGAAAAGCACATGTCAACTGGAAGGCATGTGCCTAGTGTTGAAGCTTCAGAATAGCCTCGTCCATTTTTGTCACGAAAGACACGGGTTTCTTTATTTCCTGCCTGTCTTTGATTCCTACTTTCCTGGCTTCCCTAACCCGGTGTAGCAGACGTCAAATACTGCATTGTGATTGGCCGACCTCCTAGCAGGTTTCAGACCTGTGTTGGGTCTTATTGTTCTGTGTGTTGTATTGGGGGTAAAGTACCATGGAAACAGGGGAGATTCATTTCCATGCTATTGCCAGTCTGGACAGATTTCCTGTTTCTAAACCAAATCCCTCCTCTTTCTTGCTTGTTTAGTTTCTCCCGTGACTGAACCTATGCTACTAGTGTTCTGTCAGCAACGTAAAACAAACACAATTGCTCACACAGACACGAGTGAGCGCTAACACACACACACGAATGAGCAAGCCCACAAGTACACACACACATGCACACACTAGAAGTCTTCACGGGTCCAATAGATCCGACCCTGGACCCGAGCGGTTCCAAAATTGTGACTTTTGTCTTGGATCTGGTTCAGGTCTGATATCATTGCTATGGGTCTCGGGTATGTGCAACAACAAATGTATTACAGACTGGACCCAATTGGACACATCCTCTGTTAATTGAATGTGTGTGAGGTGATGAGAACTGGGCAAGCTTGTTATGTGTCAGCCAATTGCAACTCAATAAAACGCACAGCGTATGTCCAGCTGAAACCGATTCAGGCTGCTCGCCTCATGTGCTCCTGCTGCTGAGGAGAGAGCCAGTGAAAGGCCTTTTCCATTGAAGTAAAATCATTTTCAGACAAGAAGAATGTCCTCGGGGACAAGTTGTAATACTGTAGTGGACAAAGATGAGAAGATCATTGGCAAGGCCTTAATGGACTGTGTGCAACACGATATTCAGGTTTGAAGCAATTTTCTAACTTTTATTTATGTATTTATTCTAATTATTTTTATCATTAATATGATTATATATCATTATTATTATTAGTGCAGGCCTATTTAAGAATCTAAACCAGTTCTTTAAATAGTGTTTGCAAAAAGCGTTTTGTTTGTTGGCTAAATGAAGTTCCAGCTGTAATGTTGTGTCTGCCGCAATATAATGGAATTACCGGTAGGGCTACTCTCAGTCAAACTGTGAGAAGTTCAAACCGAAGAGGGCGAGATGCAAATCTTAATTGAATTATGAAACATAATAACCTGTTCGTGTTTCCCCTATAAACAATGTCGACTTACTTTTGATATTACCCTAATAGAGTGAAGTCATTTTTGTACATTTTTGGTTGTGGTTATTATTACACACACCAGCAGTCCAACAAGTCGAAGTTGAGGAAGAATGTTTTAGACCTACCAGAGTTCCGCCTTTAATCTAACAATATAATGCTTGTCTTTATAAAAAAAAAATACTCCCATTGAAAATGTACAAATTAGCTTCCTATTTCTTTCTAGCAGTAGTAGTCTATCTGACAAGTATAAGAAAATACATGTCTGTGTTGGGAACATTGTGCCGGCATATCTCTGTCTTTTTCTCCATCTCTCTAGGGCTAGGCTTCAGCTTCTCTTACTTTATATATAAATATATATTTGTTTTTATATTAATATCATACAGTTGACGCCTAGGCCTATATTCATGCAATGCCCTGACACATTTATCGCTCTCCAACCGCTTAATCTCCAACAGCGTAAGGTGGACAATTATTGATTTAGGAGAGTAAAAATCAATATAACAATAGGCTATAAAGCTTTGAATATGCTCCACATCGAAACACAACTAGTTGTTTTTTTGTTTTATTTGTTATAGGCAGTTTTTAAGGACATGTAAGTTGATCATTTGGTGGGCCTCCAGAGTGGCGCAGAGGGCTCAAATAACGAGGCATCAATACAGACCTGGGTTCGATCCCGGGTTGTGTCATATCCGGAAATGAGTGGGAGACCCATGAGGCGATGCCATATTGGCGCAGTGTCGTCCAGGTTAGGGGAGAGTTTGGCTGGCCGGGATTTCCTTGTCCCATCACGCTCTAGCGCGTCCTTGTGGCATACCGGGCGACTGCAAGCTGACCCGGTCACCAGCTTGGACCGTGTTTCCTCCGGCACATTGGTGCGGCTGGCTTCTGGGTTAAGCGAGCAGTGTGTCAAGATGCAGTGCAGCTTAGCAGGGTCGTGTTTTGGAGGACGCCTTCGCCTCTCCCGAGTCCGTACGGGAGTTGTAGCGATGGGACAAGACTGTATCACGAAATTGGTCAGGAAATGGGCGAAAAGTAAAATAAAAAAATTGTGTTTATCATTTGGTCAATATCTCTCATTTATTGATGGAGCTGGCTGCTTCTCTCTCTCTTTCTACTCTTGGATATGAGAGGTATGTTTGGGTCTGTTTTTCCACAGGCCTATTTGAAACAGGTCTAACTGTTCTCAGGTTCATTCAGAACCGGTCTACGTTTACATTCCTTTTATGTATGCATGTTGGGTGGAAAAGCCTCTAGCACACACACACACACACACACACACACACACACACACACATACAGTGGGGCAAAAAAAGTATTTTGTCAGCCACCAATTGTGCAAGTTCTCCCACTTAAAAAGATGAGAGAGGCCTGTAATTTTCATCAAAGGTACACTTCAACTATGACAGACAAAATGAGGGGAAAAAATCCAGAGAATCACATTGTAGGATTTTTAATGAATTTATTTGCAAATTATGGTGGAAAATAAGTATTTGGTCAATAACAAAAGTTTATCTCAATACTTTGTTATATGCCCTTTATTGGCAATGACAGAGGTCAAATGTTTTCTGTAAGTCTTCACAAGGTTTTCACACACTGTTGCTGGTATTTTGGCCCATTCCTCCATGCAGATCTCCTCCTTTTTTAGTGTGGAAGTCAATGAGAGAGTGTCGAATCAACACAATATGTAATTTCTCATTTGCTACGCGAGGCTTATTCGATCAAATAGCACTAATGTCTAGGTTGCTTTGATATAAGTGGGCGCACATGGTATTCCGGCAGCTTTGAGAAAACTATTTTATATCAGAGTTGTGCCTGTTGTTCACATGCTTATCTGCTCTCTCATTGGCTAGAATGTCCCCACCTGATCCAACCTCCTCATGCCTTTGCCGATATTATTCCCATTGTTAGAGTGGTCAGTCCAGTATCTTGTCAGTGTATACACAATCTTTGATCACTATCACTATTAAAAAAATCAGCTAGGTAGCTAACTTGATTCTTCTTACATGTACTACTAAATTTAAGCGCTGGATTGTTGTAAACCTACGCAAAATACATTTTCCTTCCAACATCTATTTTGCAACAGTCTCAGGCCATTCCTTTTAATAAATCCAAGTCACGTTGAGATTGACCTAATAATTCATCCTAACCGAACCTATGACCTAGCAAATCACCCTATGTATTACTGCCCCAATTACAAGAAGTGGCACAAATAAATCACTAAAAACTAGCCTCGCCTAGCATGCTTTCTACTCCTAAAACTACATTTAAACAATACATCTCAATATTTTAATACAACTAAAACTCAATAAAAAAGAGAATCTGAATTGAAAGTAAAAATTGAAAAATGAATAGAAATAAAAAACAAATATAAAAACACTATAATAACCTTGCTGTCCAGGTAGAAGCTTCTGCAGCCAGGCACGCTGTCACCTTTATGTTATACCTCACCCCAGTCACATTGAGAACAGCCAAACCTGGTCCTGACAGTCCAGATAGGATCCAGGCCTTCATCTAAAGCCAGACTAAGCTCAGAAGACTTATCACTTTCTACTTCAGAGCCTTGGAGGACTCATAAAGGGATTCCCAATGTCTGCGTTCCACGTGACATCCTATTCCATACACAGAGCTCTGGTCAAACGGAGTGCACTTTGCTGGGAATGCGGTGCCATTTGGAACTCGGCCTAGGATATTTTTATGGCCTACTCGAGGCTTCTCAAGGCACCGGTTAGATTAAGGGTTGTCCATATCAGAGTGGAGGGGCCCAGTCACCCCAAACAGCCCCTAACAGTCTGCTCCCCTTTCTCCTCAAACCATAGGTCAGAGGCCACAAGGGGATGGGCTTTGGGCCACCATGGTAACAGACACACTTGCATTGTGCTTGGTGATTTACGGTGGTGTGTGTGGTGCTTAGACTCATGCAGGGCGGGGGTGGCCTCCCTATTGAAGATTTCACACAATAGAAGACATTTTAGAAATTCCCAATTTATTTTGGATGTGGAGTAGCGACGTCTCAAGGACAGCAAGAGGAGTTGGCACAAGAGACACACACACACACACACACACACACACACACACACACACACACACACACACACACACACACACACACACACACACACACACACACACACACACAGAGCTAAAAAGGAAACACACAGAGAGAAAGGGATATTCTTGGACTGTTCAGGTTTTGATGATAATGAAGCAGGAAGTCATGTCATCTCTCAGAAGGATGATTGTCTGGGGAGGAAGTATGTTGGATCACTGTGGTGTATTTCTGTTCTTCCCTTTTCTGTTGTGGACCACTGGATGAAGCAGCGGCAGGCAGGCAGGCTTTGTCTTATGATGGATGACTTTATGCACTATGTTGAATAATGAATGTTCATTAAGGACAAGAGGTCGACAAGTGTGTGCATGTCTGTGTGTTTATTTGTAAAGGGGTCTATGTCTGGGCCTAGTGTCAGACTTGTTAATAGTTGTGGTCTGGACGGAGTAGTCTAGAGGACATGATGTTATTTACATTTTGCAGTATAACATGCTCTATTAGCCACATTCCCAGACACAGACAGGCCTAGCTAGCTCTAATAGCTTGCCCTAATCACACTGCTGCATCGAAGCCCTCATCTAAAACTCGTACTCTGACTGAAGGAGATGGTAGTAACATGGCCTTTATAGAAACGCGTTATTCATCCGTGCCGTAGTCTGTAGCCGTGTTCATTTAGTAGACAAGTCCCGTGTCATTATTTAATATTATCTGATTTATACTAAGAAGAAAATAACAGAACGTGGCTGAATAAAATAGAAAGGATATTGTTCCCCTTCCAGAGAGAGAGTCCGCATATGAAGTGGCTATGTTGAGCGTAAAAGTGATCATTTGAAACAGGTCCTATATGCTAGATTTAGAGTTATTTGGCAACTTCAGTTGTGAATGATACAAACCATAGAATGTCTTAGAAATCAACACATATATGGGCTCTGCATGATGGGACTTCGGGCTGTTGAGGATTTGAGAAAGAAAAAGCTCGCTGTTCCTTTGTGGAAAAAGCTTGTGCTCTGTTCCTTGGGGCCGCAGGCCGCACATACCGGGGGTGTGTAATCTGTACGCACTCTAATAGTGAATGGAGACTCCTTTCCCACCAGTTGTTTTTTTCCCATCATGCCAGGTAGGCTACTCCTGTTATTTCACTCCACCCATCAACCACTGTTTGAGGAGCATGCATCCTCTCGCTACGTGAGAGGAGATATTCCCGCCCAAACCCTGTATGCCATGGGCTCTTCAACCCTGTTCCTGAAGCTACCCAGTGCTTCATTTGGGAAACATAGTGAAATCTGTTTTCGGGAACATCGATAGTAACATCTATTTCATTTAACTGACAGCCCCTCTCTCTCTGCACGCTCGGGATATAAGTGAAGGAGAGAGCGGATGAGATGGAAACGCACTGTGGTAAGAAATTCTGTCGCTAAAAGGTAATGGGTCAGCCTATTAATGCAACGGGAGTTGCAGTGATGGAACAAGACTGTAACTACCAATTGGGTAAAAAGTATTAAAAAAAACGAAAGCGCTGTTCATTTTGTTGTGTTAGGCTTTGAAACAGCAAACATGTTTTCCACTCAGTTTAAACCTGCTGTTTAATTTCTTTGTTTGATCAATCACAGTGAGGTGAGTTTTAAAAGCATGACACAATTTTGATGTGCTTGATGTGATGTCAGAGTGGTTAGAGGGACAATGGAGCCCTGAGTACCAGCCCATTAGAGACCCGATGGTTGTTAGCCAGTCGGGTACTACCAACCCATGTCCAGAGTGCATAAGAGGAGATTACCTTGACTCAGCAGTCACATGGAATTTTACCACCAACTAAATTTTGCTCTGCCATGAGTACCCCTGAAGTACCCCCTCATTTTATCAGTAGGCCTATGGGCTCATGAGTCTTGTCAAGTACCCCCAGGGGTTCTAGTATCCCTGGTTGGGAACCACTGGCCTAGAACCACAAGTAGTAGCACGGCAGTGACCATACGAGTTGGCTGTACACTATATTATCAGATCTGGGACCAGGCTAAACAAACAGGTCTAGCCTCACTGGATCTCCTGCTGGGTCATTCTCACAGCACAATACAGTGTACAGACAACTCACCCTCCCCACAGCTTTCTCTCATTAATTCAGCCCTGCTAGCTTTACCAAACAGAGGAGCTACTGTCATGTCTCTGTTTCTCTGTGTGTCTCGTATCTTCTATGCAAACAGTACAGAGAGATGACAGAGGGAAAGTATGGTAGTGGGGATGATCCATGCACTCACAGTGAGATTTATAACTGGACTGGGAGTTATGAGTTTCAACACCCAGGGGTGGGGGTGCTCCCTAAATGTCTGAGGGGTTATATGTATGTCTTTTAGGTTAAAGCCAGTATCTATATCTCTTAGGGGAGTGTTCACAGCTGGACTCATGATCATAAACTCTGAGTGAGCTAAACTGTGTATTTTAAAATGGGAGTCATACCTGTCACAGCCATTGGTTTTGTAGGGAGATAATATTTGTGGTTCTCTAGAAGTGTAGGGGCTGATGTAATACCTGGAGTTGTATAGGAACTTTTAGTAAGACCAATTATATCTGTGCCGAGCCGAGAACATGCAGAATAATCCAGTCACTGAGATCTAAATGAGCAGAAATAATTTCTCTCAAACATGCATACATTGTCATTCAGACACAGACAAACACACACCCACAGGCCACACACGCTTACACGAGACTTGAGGATGTACTGTTGGTGCTGTTAGTCCACACACACACACTAGTTGCAGATCTTAACGGATCTAACACACCCCTCTCTCTCCCATGGTCTACCCAGGACAGCCTGCACCTGCTGGGGTCCAGTGGGGTGCTGGGGGTCCCTCTTTATACTGCCTGGCTGGAGCTGACACACAAGGAGGTACAGTAGCATGGCCTCTCGTGTCTTAGCTCTAGTACTGGTGTGAGTTCTAGTACTGCAAGTACTGGTGGTAGTACTAGTCTTGGGGTTAGTCTGGCTCTAGTCTGGTCTCTGGTCCGGCTCTCGTCGTGGTCTAGTCTTGCGGTGGTTCTATGTTTAGCTTGGTTCTAGTCCACAGTGTGTTATCCAACATGTCGTCGAGGTGTTTCAAAGGTTTGTATGTCTTTACAGACTTCATTCTTTAACAGAGTTACTTCACTTCTTTAACAGAGTTACTTCACTTCTTTAACAGAGTTACTTCACTTCTTTAACAGAGTTACTTCACTTCTTTAACAGAGTTACTTCACTTCTTTAACAGAGTTACTTCACTTCTTTAACAGAGTTACTTCACTTCTTTAACAGAGTTACTTCACTTCTTTAACAGAGTTACTTCACTTCTTGCCGCAGGTTTCCATTTGATTCTCATTCATTTTATTGTAGCTACATTTTCCTTCGCTGAAAACACGATGTTCGTCAACATCTCTGCCTCTCAACCACCTACAGGGAATCGTGCAGGTGTGCCGAGCACCATGGGTTTTCACGCACCAGATTTCAGCCAATCACCAGTCAGAATTGCCCTGACACAACAGAAAAGGATCTCGTTCCCCGCTGACACTATTTTCTCTAATAGGGCTGGTCATGTGACCACGGCAGCAAATGGGAGCAGTAGGATTAAAGAGATTCTCCGGTATTGTTATATACTTTTTAGCCAGTAGTTCTGAAAGTAGCTCTCACAAGTCAAGCTTGGTACCCGAAAATGGAGTATTACGTCACGTATGTACACCTCGTCATTGCTCTCTCACTCTGCTATGTTGTGCATCTTGCTCAAGTTGCTTGGGGTCTGGGCCCATGTGGGGGGGAAATGTAGGGGAAATGGCGCTGCACAGCTTTCAGATAAACAGTCGTTCTCAAACTAGATATTTCGTGGCTAATTGAGGTAAGACTGTAATTTTGCTCATTGATTATCCATGTATGAACTACACATTGACACATTGAAGTTCAAAGCCAAAGTTCCAGAGCATGTCTTTAATATCAGCAGGTCAAAATAATCGTAAACGATCTACCAAAGCTATTAATATGAAAATGTTGATTACTTCTCCTTACCATTCACCTGATGATAAGACAAGACATACATTTTTTGTTTGTGTTCTAACATATGATGGGGGGGGGGGTCCCCTTGGTTGCCGGTTTGCCTGAGTGGGGGTCCCTGTGTCCTATTCCAGACCAATTGCTCCTCTCTCTCTCTCCCTCTCTGTCTCTCTCTCTCCCTCTCTCCCCCTCCCTTTCCTCCTTTACTCACTCTGTCCATTTCTCTTACCCATAGGCTGTGTTAAGGTGTTATGGCATTCACTGCCAGACATTCTTATGGGTGTTTGATGCTCTCAGTACTCCTAGGCTTGAATAAAACATGTATTGCAGTAGCCTTTCACACCCACAGCGGGGAGTTTGTAGTAAGATAGTAATCTCACAGATATTCCAACTAGCTCCAGATTCCGATAACGGGTCACGGGATTCGCGGGGATAGAGAGAAACTCCGTATTTGAAGGTTTCCTATTCCTATTGTTCGGCTCATAGTATTCAGAGGACAATATTGCTGTCCATCTGGCATCGCCCGGAGAAAGAGCAGAGCATTGATATGTGTGTGTGTGTGTGTGTGTTATAGAGATGGCGTCAGGGTAACATATAGGGTTGAATGTCCACCCCATGTCCTGTAGGAGAGAGTGCAACATTGTTACCCATTGTATATCCTGTGTGTGTGTGCGCGCATGCATGCGTGTATGAATAATTGACAGGTCTAGGTTTACAGTGCCAGAGGGTAGGTGAGGTAATGGTCTAAGAACACATTGGGACGTTACAGCTACACGGACGCCCTAACCCACACACCACAGGCACACATACACACCAGACCAAACACACGCACACACACTCATGAAGCATTTGCCTTTCCCCTCCTTCCGTAGGAGCACACAAAGCAAAGGATGGCAGGAGATGCAGCTTTTCCAAAAATTCTGGAATTTGGAATGAGAGAGAGAGAGAAAGAGAGGGCGAGAGAGAGGCGATTGCGTTTCCTCAGTGAAACCCAAGTCTTGTCAGAGCCTTCGCTCCCGACTTCCTTCATTATGAAAATACCCCTGCTCCCCCTTTCCTCTCCTCCGCTAGCAACTTCCTGCAGCGCGGGCCTGACTCACACACACACACTTGAGGTAGTCCATCGTATCCGATGATGACTTCCACTGCTGCTTGTGGGTTTGCTGAGGACTGTCTCATCCGATGCGGGATGCATACTCTCTGCCACAGAGAGAGCACACACAGGCCTGTCCCGTTGATTCTGGGGCAGGCCTGGTCACATGTCTTTTCTGCCGATCCTCTGGCACCCGGATGGCCTGGTCACATGTCTTTTCTGCCGATCCTCTGGCACCCGGATGGCCTGGTCACATGTCTTTTCTGCCGATCCTCTGGCACCCGGATGGCCTGGTCACATGTCTTTTCTGCCGATCCTCTGGCACCCGGATGGCCTGGTCACATGTCTTTTCTGGATCCTCTGGCACCCGGATGGCCTGGTCACATGTCTTTTCTGCCGATCCTCTGGCACCCGGATGGCCTGGTCACATGTCTTTTCTGCCGATCCTCTGGCACCCGGATGGCCTGGTCACATGTCTTTTCTGTCGATCCTCTGGCACCCGGATGGCATGGTCACATGTCTTTTCTGTCGATCCTCTGGCACCCGGATGGCATGGCCCGAGCAATCTAAGCTGGTGGTGTGTGATGGACGCCTCGATGCTCCTGCAGTTGGTTCTCTGTAGGTTCTCTGAGCGAGGAACACGGTCCTGCCAGGAAACCTTTTCAAAATGCATTGGAGGCCTTCTATGTGAAAGGACTCCAGTTGCTTTCAGTGTCGGCTGTAGACGGTCCATGTTTCACATCCATAGAAGAGTGTAGATACACACACTTTGGTGTGTAGGTTCCTGTTGTTAAAAACCCTCTTCCTTCGCCGTCCAAAGGGGCATGAGGCCTGATTGACCCGATTCTGGGTGTCCTGGTGGATGTTGCAGTCTTCTGAGAGGACGCTTCCAGGATATTTCAAGTGTGCTACAATGACCAGCAATGAGTCTGAGATAAAGAATGTGGGTGTTTCAGTCAGAGGATCAGATGACCACCGTTTTTGCGACATTTAACCGACAGCCCCATGCCTCTGTATGCCGCTGTATGGCTTGTAAATCCTCCTGTGCCACAGGAGCGCCATCATCGGCGTACCCCGTTGAGATTGGAGCTTTGTGGCGGCTTGGAGCCTCCTGATTGTTGAAGAGGTTCCCGTCCAATCTAAAGTCCAGGGTTTCCTCATTCCCCGTTGTCTTTGGGCGCTTTTGTGACACAGCGAAGGTAGACTGATATACACACACTGGACATCACACGCACCCTCCCACTCCACGGCTCTAGCACTGCCTTGTGACTCAAAGTATACTCCTGGAAAGATCCCAGTTATGACATTAGCTGTATTACAAGTCCTCATAAAGTGGATGGATTTTCTTTTCAGAGTTGTTGTTTTTTCTCTTTTGTTTGTAATCTGATGCATCCACCACTGGCCTTAGTCTCCCTCCCGGGGAGTAAAGTTGTCATGTGCTTGACAGACAGACACAGACAGGCAGACACGGACAGGCAGACACAGACAGGCAGACACAGACAGGCAGACACAGACAGGCAGACACAGACAGGCAGACAGGCAGACAGACAGACAGACATAGATAGAGTGGTGTAATAGGATGAAAAGGTAATGTTAGTTAATCAGTGTTCAGTCCTAGGGCTGTTTTGGGGTAGTTACTGCAGTGTTTCCTGTGTTGTCAGCTCTGTAAGGCTCTGTAGGCGGCAGATCAGGCCTCAGTCAGTAACCTTATACCCTACCTACTGTGCTGCAAGGCAGACTGAGTGGTAAAACACATAGTTAACGAAATGCAAAGTTTCTAACACTCACACTTGACTTTTTCCCCCTACTACCACTGACTTTGCTGAAAGCTACTTTGAGGGAAATATACTGACCTATGTACTTGTCCCACCTAGCTATTTCAAGATCAATGCACTAACTGCTAAATGACTAGAATATGTAAAAAGTATAAAGGCCATAACATGGAGTGTTTGCCTGTACTGACTTTAGAGCTGAAAACAAGTACACAGAGTGAGAGAGTTATTTGGTTCACACACTCAGAGGCGGTGAGAAGAGATGTGTGTACACATCAATTTGTACTGCCTGCCTGCCTGCCTGCCTGCCTGCCTGCCTGCCTGCCTGCCTGCCTGCCTTCCTTCCTTCCTTCCTTCCTTCCTTCCTTCCTTCCTTCCTGCTTGCCTGCCTTCCTTCCTGCCTTCCTTCCTGCCTGCCTGCCAGCCTGCCTTCCTTCCTTCCTTCTCTGACCCTCGTCCCCAGAGACGAGCTAGGAGATGAACGGCAGAATTGTCAACACCCCGAGAGAGAGGGAAAGGGGGCCCTGTCAGAAACTCTGTTGAAGCTGCATAGGGCCTAGGCCTACATTGAAAGCCCCATTCCATACAAAGGGCGACATTATTTCACACAGGAGTTAGTCAAATGTCTACTGTATTTCTTGGAGCTGTATTGGGGAAGTGTGTGTGTGTGACACTTGTGACCAGCTGGGTAAATGATCATTTTATCCCCAGCTCATATCGGACCCCTATCCTGGACCTCCGAGTATGGAGTGGGATTTCAGTGTGTGTGAGTTTAGAGCACAGCTACTGCAGACCCCCATCTACCACATCTGGACCTGCATCAGTTTCTTTCTCTCGCTCTCTCTCTCTAGAACATACAATGCAATATACACACTCTGGTGATAAAACAGCTGCATTACCAGCCCTGCATGGCTGAGGACATAGGGGAACACAATGAACGACTGAGTCACACATATCCTCCACTCTGTGTGGTTTTACTAAATACTAGCTTCTGTTGAAGAACGTCTGCTGTGGTAATACAGTAGCCTGCTGTCACCACCACTCACATTGGTTCAGAGGTGAAAAACCATCATAGGCATTTAAAGGGTCAATCTGCATTCGAGATTGGTAACATTTCTCCAGCCCCAACCCTCAGCTATTTACCATATCAGTGACGGGGTGACAGCGTAGTTATTGTTTGAACAGAAGATTGCCCCTTTAAGGTTACTAGACAGGAAAGAGGGATGTCTGAGGTTACCGTGGGACCCTAGGGGGCACCCAGGTACAGGTAGGCACCTGCCAGGTCCCGGGAGAGATTGGCACTGCGCCAGAGACAGAGGCGTGTTCTCATAATAAATTGCATACCTGCATAATGTCTATAACCTGCTGCAATCCATATATCACCTCTGATTTCACCATACGTGGTCGGCCCGTCGGCGTGGTTTAATTTTAGAAATGCTTTTATTATTATTATTGGGGGGCGCTTGTGCGGCCAGAAAAAAACTCCAGTTGCTTTCAATTAGGGATGCACGATATATCGGTAAGCATATCGGATTCATCGGCCCAATGCCTAGTTTAAAGCTGATGTGCAAAACTGATGTCAAAGCTGACATGCATACCTGTATAACGTAGGTAAATGACATAATAACGCCACTAACAATATATCACTACACGTGCAACACAGCATTCCTAACCTAGCCCACAATGTCTGCTGTGTGGATCGAGCAGTCCACAAGTCCAGCAGTCATCTGAAAGAGTAAGAACATTTCAGAGAGACAACTCAAAGGCGAAATCCATTAACGCCAATAAAGTAGAATTCATTGCCCTTGACAATGAAGCGTTCTCTGTCGTGGATGATGTTGGCTTTCGCCGACTGCGGGCACCTCGAGCCCCGGTACACACTACCAAGTAGGTGCTATTTTTCAGGCGTCGCCCTACCGTATTGTTACAACTCGCATCCATGAGCTACTTGCTATGGGCGTCACTGCTATTTGCTTAAAACAACTGACATTTGGACCAGCGATGTCAGCCCCATGAGCATGCTGAGTCTGACAGCACTGTGGATCCACGAGGATTTCGTACTAAGGAAAGCCGTATTGCGTTGCTCCAGAATGTGCTGGTTCTCATACCGCTGCTGCCATTTCAATGGCATTTGAGAACATGTTTGCAACGTGGAAACATGAACACACTCCCAGCTCCATTCGAACAACTGACTGGAGAAATAAGCTCATCAACTGCATCTGCAGCAGACGTGATACATTCGGTCATGGCATGGAAAGCGCCTGCTCAAAAACACTGCCGACACAGACCGTGGGGTTAACTTGGAAAAGTGCTCTACAAGAGGCTGTGAACAAGCGATTCAGTGGCATCCTCTTTGAGCCTCTTTACTGTGTCGCCACCATGCTCAATGCTAGGTACAAGGTCCGCTACGTCCACGCAGACAAGAAACAGGGTTTACGTGAAATGTTACAGACACAGCTGGACAAGATGGAAATGGACACAGTGACAGTGAGCACAGAGGAAGAGAGGCCACGGACAGACAGACAGCTGAAACTTGACTGAACAAATGAGCAATGAAACAGCACAGCAAATAAGTGAAATAAATAGGTTTTGATTATGTTTTACTGGTAATAGGGACATTTGTAAATGCCAACAATATACATTTTTGTGTGTGTGTGAACTATTTAACTCTACTAGAATGCTTAAAATGCCGCTAACAGTTTTAATATCGGTATCGGCCAAAAATGTCATATCAGTACATCCCTAATGTCAATGGCAGACAAATCGCGTGTGTGTGTATATGAACTATTTAACTCTACCAGAATGCTTAAAATGCCGCTAACAGTTTTAATATCGGTATCGGCCAAAAATTTCATATCAGTACATCCCTAATGTCAATGGCAGACAAATCCCTGGTATGATGCAAAATGACATATTTACTGCCCTAGTTATGTTGGTAACCAGTTTGTAATAGCAATAAGGCATCGCAGGGGTTTGTGGTAAATGGCCAATATACCTACGGTTGACGGCTGTATCCAGGCACTCCGTGTTGTGTAAGAACAACCCTTAGCCGTGGTATATTGGCCATATACCACACCTCCTCGGGCCTTATTGCTTAATTATATAACGTCCTGGGTAGGGCTGTGGTGGTCATGACATTTTGTCAGTCGGTGATTCTCAAGCAAAGAACTGCTGTTCTCACAGTAATTGCCACCGCTAGTTAACATAAATACATTTAGCATCTCCTGGTTTCCACGCATCGCCTACAAGCCACTGATGCAGAACTTTGCAACATTTTTTTTTTTATTCGAATAAATCCATGTAATATAGCCAACACAATCGTAATAAATCTATGATTTATTTTACACAGGTCTATTGAAAATGTAGCTTATTTCAGAAGAACAGAATAGGGTATTCTGAGTTGTCCTTATGTTAGGTCCTGATCTGGCTATGCCATATGACTGTTGGCTACACTAATTAATTTAGAAGACGAGATTTGATTAGAATTCCGTGGCATTTTATAGTATTACGATACTATCGAACATAGCTGAATATGATTGAAAGGGCATTTTCTACAAATTATTTAAGAGGGAGTGCGCACATGCAGCTATTCTGTATTGAGCAGTTAACAAAGAAACTGGTCCTTCTTTATGCTTCATTTAGAGTGATTTATTCATCTTTAGTTGTGATACAAACGTTGGGCTATAATGTCTTGATTTTTAATACATTGTAAGGCTGCATGATGCGACTCTAATGATGTTTCATGAAAGGCTCTGCTTTGTTTCTTGTGCAGGCTGCACGCACTTCATCCGTCTATCATTCACAATTTGTCAAGCACGTTATAATATTCTGACCAGGCCCCGAATTTCCCGGTGGCATCCCCCTTGTGTGGCCGTAATGCCCCCTAAAAAATATCTATGTTCGCTCATTTATAAAAACCTGAAATATCACATTTACGTAGGTATTCAGACCCTTTACTCAGTACTTTGTTGAAGACCCTTTGTCTCGAGGCTTCCTGGGTATGATGCTACAAGCTTGTAACACCTGTATTTGGGAAGTTTCTCCCATTCTTCTCTGCAGATGCTCTCAAGCTCTGTCAGGTTGAATGGGGAGCGTCGCTGCACAGCTGTTTTCAGGTCTCTCCAGAGATGTTCAATCGGGTTCTAGGCTCTGGCCGGGCCACTCAAGGACATTGAGACTTCTCCCAAAGCCACTCCTGCGTTGTCTTGGCTATGTGCTTAGGGTCGTTGTCCTGTTGGAAGTTGCCCCAGTCTGAGGTCCTGAGCACTCTGGAGCAGGTTTTCATCAAGGATCTCTCTCTGTACTTTTCTCTGTTCATCTTTCCCTCGATCCTGATTTGTCTCCCAGTCCCTGCCACCACTGTGCTTTACCGTAGGGATGGTATTGGCAAGGGGGTGAGTTGTGCCTAGTTTCCTCCAGACGTGACGCTTGGCATTCAGGCCAAAGAGTTCAGTCCTGGTTTCATCAGAGCAGAGAATCTTGTTTCTCATGGTCCGAGGGTCCTTTAGGTGCAATTTGGCAAACTCCAAGTGGGCTGTCATGTGACTTTTAATGAGGAGTGGCTTCTGTCTGGCCACTCTACCATAAAGGCCTGCTTGGTGGAGTGCTGCAGAGATAATTGTCCGTCTGGAAGGTTCTCCCATCTCCACAGAGGAACACTGGAGCTCTGTCATAGTGACCAATGGGTTCTTGGTCACCTCCCTGACCAAGGCCTTTCTCCCCCGATTGCTCAGTTTGGCCGGGCGGCCATCTCTAGGAAGAGTCTTGGTGGTTCCAAACTTCTTCCATTTAAGAATGATGGAGGCCACTGTGTTCTTGGGGACCTTCAATGCTGCAGACATTTTTTTGGTACCCTTCCCCAGATCTGTGCCTCGACACAATCCTGTCTTGGAGCTCTGTGGACAATTCCTTCGACCTCATGGCTTGGTTTCTTCTCTGACATGCACTGTCAACTGTGGGACCTTATATAGAGAGGTGTGTGCTTTTCCAAATAATGTCCAATCAATTGAATTTACCCCAGGTGGACTCCAGTCATGTCGTAGACACATCTCAAGAATGAAAACCGGATGCACCTCAATTATATATTTGTGTTTCTGTTCTGAAAGTAACTGTAAAGAGGATATCGTATTGTACCTGCCCAAACACAGCCCTCCCGTGCCCTCTGGTCGTAAACACACACATTCAACTCTATTTAAATCCACTGCCGCTGAGTGTGTGTTGCTGCCAATGCATACAGAGAGGCCTGGTGTGCCAAGCCAAGTCTAGAGTGGGGTTTCAGTGAGTGACTGTGTGTGTGTGTGCGTCACTATTGATGTGCCTCTCTGCGTGCCAAGGGAGTGGCTTCACCCCTCGTATGGTTAATCATACAATGTCACTAGGCTGACACGGAGAGTGTGAGAAGGTCTTCTGCTAAGCATGAGAGTTATTGCGCTGTGACAGTGAGAGACTTGCATCCCAAATGGCACACTATTCCCTATGTAGTGCCCTGCACTACTTTTAACCAGAGTCCTACATTGGTTGAAAGTAGGTCTTTGAAATAGGGTGCCATTTGGGACATAACCAGAGCGTGTGAGTGTCTGCTTAGGAGGCCAATACTGTAGACCATTGACACTTCATCCTGAGAACCATTGATCTGCTGGCCTGGCCTGCCAATGGGGAGCTGGCTACATCCACTACAACATCCACTAGACGTCTATGGTCATTCAGCAGACACTTCACCTACACAGCCAACAGGGTTATGTTCATTATCCATTCACACTTTCTCTCGTTCACTTACACTCATTCACTTAGCACAGACCTTCCTTGATGTTGAGACATGGAGGAATGACCGGCATCTAACTCTGGCAACTGTTTCTTATCGAATATCGATCTTTTCTCATGGTTATGTGGCAATGCAAGGAAGTCATTATGTGTGTGTGTGTGTGTGTGTGTGTGTGTGTGTGTGTGTGTGTGTGTGTGTGTGTGTGTGTGTGTGTGTGTGTGTGTGCGTGTGTGCGTGCGTGCGTGCGTTCATGTGCACATTTGGCAGTAACGGTGTACTTGCTACTACTTTCCCTCTCTCTGATAAAGAGATTAGAACAGGGAGCCGTGGTGCTTAGCTCTCTATTCCAGCTCTTCTAGTAAATCAAACAAGTAGAGTTCTACTGGTAAGTTCAGGGCATAGCCAGCCAGCTCTTAAATCAGGCCTGGCCAGCCAGAGTTATGACTCTCCACAGGTTGACCCAGTGTGTGTGCAGACCAGGGTATTGCGTGGTACTGAGCTGTACGCGGTACCAAGAGAAGTTGGCTCAACCGCAAGAAACGCCCGCCGCCCGCTGAGCCTGCTACCTCTACTTAAAAGCTCAATACTTTCACCCTCTGTACTTCCTACCTCTCGCTCTATCTCTCTCCGTCTATCACTATCTTTACTCTCGCTCTCTCTTTTATACACTTTTATTAGGATCCCCGTGAGCCCGGCGCTAATGGCGACAGCTAGCCTTACTAGGTTCCCACACACAATGAAAAAGACATTTCAGACAAAATAGTTAGAATGTACTTACATTCTCTGTCTCTGCTCCCTTTCTGTCTCCCTCTATGAGCCAGAGAATACCTAGGAGATTCAGTTGAGGTCACACTGCAGAGAAAAGTAACCTAAAATGACTGACGTCCTCAGACCAGGCTTGTGTGAATTACACTTTATTAAGCTTTTGTACTTTGAAAAGCTGCTCTTCATGAATTTGTAGACAGTCAGACATAGTTAGGGGTGTGTTGTCTGAGAGCTATCCCTCGATGGCCTGCTCCTGGATCTGCTCCTGCTCCTGGACCTGCTTCTCCTCCTGGATCTGCTCCTGGACCTGCTCCTGCTTCTGGATCTGCTCCTGCTCCTGGATCTGCTCCTGCTCCTGGACCTGCTCCTGGATCCGCTCCTGCTCCTGGACTTGCTCCTGGACTTGCTCCTGGATCTGCTCCTGGATCTGCTCCTGGATCTGCTCCTGCTCCTGGATCCGCTCCTGCTCCTGGACTTGCTCCTGGATCTGCTCCTGCTCCTGGACTTGCTCCTGGATTTGCTCCTGGACTTGCTCCTGGATTTGCTCCTGGACCTGCTTCTCCTGCATCTGCTCCTGGATCTGCTTCAAATCAAATGTATTTATATAGCCCTTCGTGCATCAGCTGATATCTCAAAGTGCTATACAGAAACCCAGCCTAAAACCCCAAACAGCAAGCAATGCAGGTGTAGAAGCACAGTGGCTAGGAAAAACTCCCTAGAAAGGCCAAAACCTAGGAAGAAACCTAGAGAGGAACCAGGCTATGAGGGGTGGCCAGTCTTCTTCTGGCTGTGCCGGGTGGAGATTATAACAGAACATGGCCAAGATGTTCAAATGTTCATAAATGACCAGCATGGTCAAATAATAATAATCACAGGCAGAACAATTGAAACTGGAGCAGCAGCACAGCCAGGTGGACTGGGGACAGCAAGCAGTCATCATGCCAGGTAGTCCTGAGGCATGGTCCTAGGGCTCAGGTCCTCCGAGAGAGAGAAAGAGAGAAAGAAAGAGAGAAAGAGAGAGAGCATACTTAAATTCACACAGGACACCGGATAAGACAGGAAAAATACTCCAGATATAACAAACTGACCCTAGCCCCCCGACACATAAACTACTGCAGCATAAATACTGGATGATCTGCTCCTGGACTTGCTCCTGGATTTGCTCCTGGACCTGCACCTGCTCCAGGACATGCACCTGCTCCTGGATCTGCTCCTGGATCTGCTCCTGCTCCTGGATCTGCTCCTGCTCCGGGATCTGCTTCAGCTCCTGGACTTGCTCCTGGATCTGCTTCAGCTCCTGGACTTGCTCCTGGATCTGCTTCTGCTCCGGGACCTGCTCCTGGATCTGCTCCTGGACCTGCACCTGGATCTGTTTCTACTCCTGGACTTGCTCCTGGTCTTGCTCCTGCTCCCGGATCTGCTCCTGGACCTGCTCCTACTCTTGGATCTCCTCCTGCTCCTGGACTTGCTCCTGCTCCTGGACTTGCTCCTGCTCCCGGATCTGCTCCTGGATCTGCTCCTGGACTTGCTCCTGGACCTGCTCCTGCTCTTGGATCTGGTCCTGGACTTGCTCCTGCTCCTGGATCTGCTCCTGGATCTGCTCCTGTTCCTGGATCTTCTCCAGCTCCTGGACCATGTCTGCCTGCCATTCAACAGCCCATCCTCCCCATTGTCACACTTCCACAGGAAAGGGATCAAATACCCTCACTGCTAGACACACACTGTCCCTGTTAAACCCTGCGTGTGTGTGTGTGAGAGAGAGAGAGAAAAGAGAGGGAAAGACCACTCTGTTAGAGAAATACTAGGGAGAGAGTGTAACGAGGTCAGAAGCACACTGTAGTTTAGAGAGGTCTTTATGTGGAAAATGTTCAAGTGTTTTGAAGGTGGGGGAGTGATAGTGCTGATAGAGGTGTTTGTGTCCTGGTAAATGTGCCACCCCAGTACCGCTCTGACCTAAAATGGAGCTCGTCCTCTGTTTCGCTTACACTTTCTCTTGTTTTTCTCTCATTTTTTTCTCTTTCCACTTCTTTCTATTTTTAACTATCGTTACCCTCTCTGTTTCTGTATTTCTTCCCTCCCACCGTCTGTCTGCCCACCATAGTGTCCTGTTGCTTTAAAGTTATTTGTCACTGATAAACTGTGTGTGATAAACACTGGCAGCCACTCAATCTCTTTTTCTTTCCCTCTCATTCTCCCCCTCTCATTCCCTCCCTCTTATTATGCCCTTCTCATTCCCTCCCTCTTATTCTCCCCCTCTCATTCCCTCCCTCCCTCTCATTCTTCCCCTCTCATTCTCCCCCTCTCATTCCCTCCCTCCCTCTCATTCCTTCCCTCTCATTCCTTCCCTCTCATTCCTTCCCTCTCATTCTCCCCCTCTCATTCTCCCCCTCTCATTCTCCCCCTCTCATTCCCTCCCTCCCTCTCATTCTCCCCCTCTCATTCCCTCCCTCCCTCTCATTCCCTCCCTCCCTCTCATTCCCCCCTCTCATTCTCCCCCTCTCATTCCTTCCCTTTCATTTTCCCCCTCTCATTCTCCCCCTCTCATTCTCCCCCTCTCATTCCCTCCCTCTCATTCCCTCCCTCCCTCTCATTCCCTCCCTCCCTCTCATTCCCCCCTCTCATTCTCCCCCTCTCATTCCTTCCCTCTCATTCTCCCCCTCTCATTCTCCCCCTCTCATTCCCTCCCCTCTCATTCCCTCCCTCCCTCTCATTCCCCCCCCTCTCATTCTCCCCCTCTCATTCCTTCCCTCTCATTTTCCCCCTCTCATTCTCCCCCTCTCATTCTCCCCCTCATTCCCTCCATCCCTCTTATTCTCCCCCTCTCATTCCCCCTCCCTCCCCTCTCATTCCCTCCCTCCCTCTCATTCTCCCCTCTCATTCTCCCCCTCATTCCCTCCCTCCCTCTTATTCTCCCCCTCTCATTCCCTCCCTCCCTCTCATTCCCTCCCCCCCCCATCCCTCTCATTCTCCCCCTCTCATTCTCCCCCAGGATCTCATTCTCCCCCTCTCATTCTCCCCCTCTCATTCTCCCCCTCTCATTCTCCGACTCTCATTCTCCTCCTCTCATTCTCTCCCTCTCTTCTAGCCTGGTCTTTAGGCACCCAGGATTAAAACCTTTCCTATCTTCTGTGAACTCTGTGGTCATCTGCATTGTGATCTGTAGTTAGTTATTGTAGGGGCAAGTTCTTTACTCTTCATCTGAGTTGTGATCTGTAGTTAGTTATTGTTGGGGCAAGTTCTTTACTCTTCATCTGAGTTGTGATCTGTAGTTAGTTATTGTAGGGGCAAGTTCTTTACTCTTCATCTGAGTTGTGATCTGTAGTTAGTTATTGTAGGGGCAAGTTCTTTACTCTTCATCTGAGTTGTGATCTGTAGTTAGTTATTGTAGGGGTAGATGTCGACTACGGCAGCCCCCCGCACCTCTCTGATTCAGAGGGGTTGGGTTAAATGTGGAAGACACTTTCCAGTTGAAAGCATTCAGTTGTACGACTGACTAGGTATCCCCCTTTTCCTTTACCTCTTTGCTGTTTTCCAGGGAGAGAGAGAGATAGGTAATCAACTCATCTGTGGTCTCAGGCCAAGCTGTGGAGTAAATACACTGTGAGAAAATACTGGTCTTTTCACACAAGACCACTGCTTGGCTATTGTTAGAGGAAATACTTCAGCAAATGAGCTTTTACACGGCGATTAAACCCAAGGAGTTTAATCCGATTTTCTAAACTGATCTTAATTTCTCTCAGATCAACATTCATAGGCCAGAGCCCTTAATCAGGGGAATTGCTCTAATCAGTGTCTGTTATGACCTAGTTAACCTAATCTTTATTTTATTTTTTAAATTTTACCTTTATTTTACTAGGCAAGGCAGTTAAGAACAAATTCTTATTTTCAATGACGGCCTAGGAACAGTGGGTTAACTGCCTGTTCAGGGGCAGAACGACAGATTTGTACCTTGTCAGCTCGGGGATTTGAACTTGCAACCTTTTGGTTACGAGTCCAACGCTCTAACCACTAGGCTACCCTGCCGCCCCAATAGCTTTTACTGTTTAAGTTTCATGCAATCTTTAGAATGAAAACTGTTTCCAAACAGTAAAGAATGAGTAAAACATTAAAAGAAGGGCAACTTCTTCATTCCTCCATTAATGATGTATGTTGTTTTTACTTCCTGCAATAATCATGTGACCTATGACCTCTGTGTTCCAGCCCAACATTGGTCGTCTGGGGATCCCCCATGGGCCCTCGGGTGAGAAGGTGGCTGTGGTTGCTGTGGACGACTGTGACATCGCCATGGCAGTTCGCTTTGGCAACCAGATCAGCAATTACTCCTGTGCTGCCCAGGGCACCCAGACCGGACAGAAAAAGTGAGTGTTTCTCTCTGTCTCCCTCTCTCCCTCACCCTCTGTCTTCAGTTTCCTTCCACTACCATTAGTGAGACTAATATGTGTTAGGCTAAGGAGTCAGTGTTGTAAAGTGCAGGACTGATTTTCAGTCACCTTCATTACACCAGATTACCTTGCCTTTCACTCTCTTCATCCCTCAGGATTGACCTGCTCTCAGTTTTCAGACAAATCTCTCAGACGTAGCCTCTTACACAGCCTTAACATGGCTGAACCTTTACAATTCTATCTTTCAGACGTTCCCTACAGCAACTAATTGTTTCTGTATCTGACACCAATATCCTTTTCAAATTAGGGACGTTAGGCAAAGGCAGCGAGCTCGAACGCATTTAGGAAAAAGAAGAAAAACACATCAAAGGAACGAGGTAATGAGGCTGCATTCTTTTAGAACCCATCGCTCCAATACGATTGGCTCAGAGCTCTTCTACGGTAAATGATGTGGTTTGACTCTTGAGGTCGACACCCGGGCTTGTAGGTGAAAGTTACCACGCGTGTGCGCACGCGCACACACACACACACACATCTATCTTTTTTACCTGTCTGTCGGTCAGACCTCACCCGAGTTGCTTCTCCTGAAGTGAGAGGCAACACTCGTTCAACACATACTTTGTGGAACAACCACACAAGTTCATGTGGCATTTTTGTGGGCCATATGACGTTGCACTTTTGCCGTATTCAAAATGGATCATTTAAAAAAAAAAAAAATTATGCGTTTGGTATTGCGTCACAATAATTCACGTTAAACCCCTGGGCGTTTGATGTTTAGAGGCTTGTGTGTAAGCCTGCGTCTTTGCTGCCTGCTAAGTCTTCTGCTGTAGTGTTAGAGGATGAGCAATGAATCAGGCTAGCTCGCTGGGTTACAGTGGCTTTGTCCTTACAGTCACCAAGGCCTGTGACAAGTAACCTTTTGCAGGGTCACCATACTACTCACACCACCAGTAGCCTGGAGTAGTCCCCTTTGGGAAACGTAAGAACCTTTTGAGGAACACTTTTGGTGTCTGTCACAGGCCCTGTGTATTGAAACGTTGGTCCTGTCATTGCATTCATTTGAAAGAAAGGAAGTTCAATATAGAGTGTGATTTTCGTTTTCACTTAAGTCCATTACCCATCAGTTGGCACTTTGTTGGTGCATCTTTAGCTCCTTATCCTATGGGGACTGGGGCGCCATTTTTGATCCAGAAGCATTCGAGGAACTCTGAGCTACAAGTGTCATTTTGTCTCCGTTCTGACCCAGTTTCCTGTACTCTCCCCTGCAGATCATTGGACCTGACAGGGCCGCTGCTGCTGGGGGGTGTTCCCAACCTGCCCGAGGACTTCCCTGTGAGGAACAGAGACTTTGTGGGCTGCATGAGGAACCTGAGCATCGACAGCCAACCCACCGACATGGCCAGCTTCATCGCTAACAACGGAACCACTGCAGGTAACAACCTTTGTTTGTTCACTCGTTGTTCGGCGGCTTGTTCAACCATTCATTTATTCATTCATCCATCTATGAATTCATTCATTCATAGATACATATAGTTTTGTTCATCTTTACTCAGGTTAACTGTGTTGTTTGTATACTGCTACTGATTGACATCTATTATGACCTGTGTAGGTTGTCCTGCCAAGAGGAACTTCTGTACTAAGGAATTGTGTCAGAACAGAGGAGTGTGTGTCAACAAGTGGAACACCTACAGCTGTGACTGTCCTCTGGGCTACGGGGGCAAGAACTGCGAACAAGGTGAGGGTGTGTGTGTGTGTAGCTGATGTGAAATGGCTGACTAGTTAGCGGTGCACGCTAGTCGTGTTCAATCAGTGACGTCAGTTGCTCTGAGACCTAGAAGCAGTTGTTTCCCTTGCTGTGCAAGGGCCACGGCTTTTGGTTGAGCGATAGGTTACAGTGCTTTGTGGGTGACTGTTGTCAATGTGTTCAGAGGGTCCCTGGTTCGAGCCCAGGTTGGGGCAAGGAGAGGGACGGAAGCAATACTGTTGCGTATGTGTGTGTGTGTTTCAAGATGGCATAAGGACCTGCAGCCGTGCATGTTACAGTGAGGGTCCCTCATTTTGGATATCTGGGTCGACATCTGTATGCGTCAGTGCGAACAGGACTCGTTTGTGTTACAATTGATTGCATAAGGAAGTGAGGAAGGACACTAGAGTTAATGTGGCTTAGCTTCCTGTGAAGGAAGTGTATGTTCAGATAGCGATCAAGCAGGGTGTGTGTGTGTGTGTGTGTGTGTGTGTGTGTGTGTGTGTGTGAAGGAAGTGTATTTTCAGATAGCGATCAAGCAAGGTGTGAGTGCGTGTGTGTGTGTGTGAAGGAAGTGTCTTTTTCAGATAGCGATCAAGCAAGGTGTGAGTGCGTGTGTGTGTTCGTGAAGGAAGTGTATTTTCAGATAGCGATCAAGCAAGGTGTGAGTGCGTGTGTGTGTGTGAAGGAAGTGTATCTACGGATAGATATCCAACAGGAATCTGAGTTGACTGGTCATCACTGACTCGTACACGTGCTATGCAAATCAAATCAAATGTTATTTGTCAAATGCGCCGAATACAACAGGTGTAGGCCTTACAGTGAAATGCTTACTTACAAGCCCTTAACCAACAGTGCAGTTCAAAGAATAGAGATGACAAAATATTTACTAAATAAAGTTTTAAAAAATCAAATCAATCAAAACGTAACATAATAAATGTACATAACAATAACGAGGCTCTATACAGGGGGTACTGGTACAGAGTTCATGTGGAGGCTATATACAGGGGGTACTGGTACAGAGTTAATGTGGAGGCTATATATAGGGGGTACTGGTACATAGTTAATGTGGAGGCTATATACAGGGGGTACTGGTACAGAGTTAATGTGGAGGCTATATACAGGGGGTACAGGTACAGAGTCAATGTAGAGGCTATATACAGGGGGTACCGATACAGAGTCAATGTGGAGGCTATATACAGGGGGTACCGATACAGAGTCAATGTGGAGGCTATATACAGGGGGGTACCGATACAGAGTCAATGTGGAGGCTATATATATACAGGGGTACCGATACAGAGTCAATGTAGAGGCTATATACAGGGGGTACCGATACAGAGTCAATGTGGAGGCTATATACAGGGGTACCGATACAGAGTCAATGTGGAGGCTATATACAGGGGGTACCGATACAGAGTCAATGTCATTGAGGCTATATACAGGGGGTACCGATTAATGTGGAGGCAGAGTCAATGTGGAGGCTATATACAGGGGGTACCGATACAGAGTCAATGTGGAGGCTATATACAGGGGGTACCGATACAGAGTCAATGTGGAGGCTATATACAGGGGGTACCGATACAGAGTCAATGTAGAGGCTATATACAGGGGGTACCGATACAGAGTCAATGTGGAGGCTATATACAGGGGGTACCGATACAGAGTCATTGTAGAGGCTATATACAGGGGGTACAGGTACCGAGTCAATGTAGAGGCTATATACAGGGGGTACCAATACAGAGTCATTGTAGAGGCTATATACAGGGGGTACAGGTACAGAGTCAATGTGGAGGCTATATACAGGGTGTTACGGTCCAGAGTCAATGTGGAGGCTATATACAGGGGATACAGGTACAGAGACAATGTGGAGGCTATATACAGGGGTACAGGTACAGAGTCAATGTGGAGGCTATATACAGGGGATACAGGTACAGAGACAATGTGGAGGCTATATACAGGGGGTACAGGTACAGAGTCAATGTGCGGGGGTGCAGTATAGTCAAGGTAATTTGTAAAGTGACTACATATAGATAATAAACGGCGAATAGCAGCAGTGTAAAAACAAGGGGGGGGGAGGTGGTGTCAGTGTAATTAGTCAGGGTGGCCATTTGATTAGATGATCAGCAGTCTTATGTCTTGGGGGTAGAAGATGTTAATGAGCCTTTTGGTCCTAGACTTGGCGCTCCGGGTACCGCTTGCCGTGCGGTAGCAGAGAGAACAGTCTATGACTTGGTTAACTGGGGTCTTTGCCATTTTTTTGTTTGCTGGGGCCTTTCCTCTGACACCGCATATAGATCCTGAAGAGCTGTTGTCTATTTCACTAATGAGACAAAGACCAACTCTGACTCATATCATTGCTGGGGATCAAGAGACGGGAAGACACACGCGGACCCTGTGGTTGCTCCGTTGTTGTTGAGCCAGATTGTTTACATGGAGCAGACCACAGAGCTCCTGTAATGTGTGTACACACTAGCAGTCAGAGCAGTCCTATATACTCTGCTGCTGATGAATGTGTCAGTGTGTGGTTACACTGTTACAGCTTGCCCTGTTTTGATCCTGACTGTTCTGTTGCTCATATCCCTCACTAGGGATGGATGGATGGGGTGGGGGGGGGTGTCTAACATGCCTAATGATAGCGTTGTATGCTTGTATGACAGTGGTTTACTGGTTTTGTGGTCAGGTCTTGTGTAAGGCCAGGAGAGGGGTTGCTGAAATGGTGTGTGTGTGTTCCGCTGAAAGGGTTAAAGTATGTGACTCACTCTGTGCCTGTCCTGTCTCACACACAGAGACATCTCACGCTAAGTCATCACGGGAAGCTGTAGTGTGCGACGAAGTATGACGAGACAGTCAATTTTGTAGTTCACGATTTCCCAGACACATTCTGTTGGGTTGGACATATGTTGCGGTTTAGTTGACCTGTGTGTTTAGGTTAGTGTGACGGTTTCGTGTGAGCTGGTGGCTGGTGGCTGCCCTCCACTCTCCACTGTCTTATGAGCTGTATCTTGAAGGCAACCAACTCCAAACTATCTTTGGTGTTGTTGTTTTTTTTTATGCATCATTGAAATCTTTTGACTCTTTCCAGGCACTGCGAATGAGCGATATATCATGTGGAAAAAAGAGACCGAGAGAGGGCAGCAGTTCAGGAGCTTGTCCCCCAGCATCTTCTGACTGTGTGTTTTTATCAGGTGTGTGTGTGTGTGTGTGTGTGTGTGTGTGTACTCTGTGCATCAGTAGAAATATGTGCCCTGCAGAGAAGAGGGAGATCGAGAGAGCTTAGCGCTTCAGTTGTCTCGTAGGGAGAAACCTAGGCTATGCTGACAGACGTACTGTTCTACTGACTGACTGAGTACAACATCTGTTTGGCCGCAGGGCTACTGGGTGCTCTGGAGTGTGGTGTGTTGCACTGTGGGCATGTTTGTCAAAGAAGGATTAGTGTCCTGTATGAAACAAGGTAATTGACAGTAATGATGTCTTGTAGCTGAATTAGACACGGAGGGGTGGATTAGCTACTCTAATTATTCTCCCTGGAGAAATACACAAATGCAAGAACCAATCTGTATGTCCGACATACTACGCATTACTGATGGGGTGGGAAAATGGATACAGTTGCATATCGAGATATTGTTTTTGGACGATGTTATATCCATAATTTGACTCCGGGTTATCGACGTGTAAAAATACTAATGTTTTTTGTTTGTTTGCTAGATAGCGCGAGCGAGCACTATTCGACTGTACCTGCGCCAAAACTCCAGGATTTTTCACCCTGTGTATATATATAAATCGCTTGTTCTCTTCTTTTCGAATAGCGAACCGACGTCTTTTCAAGCACTTTTATTTCCTTTGACTGATCAGAACACATTTTCTCATGTCCTCTCATCTCTCTGCAGCAGACGTATAGAGAGCAATAGATTTGGAACATCAAATCGCAGCACAAATCGCAGTAGAAAATCACAGCACAATCGTGAGAATCACAATACATATCGCATCGGACACCTAAGATACATAATGATAATATCTTATCATGAGGTCCCTGGCAATTCCCAGCCCTACAAAGCAGGTGATGTGTTTGACACGCGACTTGGCCTTAACAGCAGTGGTTATTGCACATATTATGCGTATTCTCATCGGTATTATTCTCCTCCTCTAGTGATGTCGTCCCCGCAGCACTTTGACGGCCAGGCCCTGGTGTCGTGGAGTGACCTCGACGTCACCATCGCTGTGCCCTGGTACATGGGCCTGATGTTCCGGACGAGGCAGGGCACTGGCACGCTGATGCAGGCTACCGCTGGAGACTTCTCTACTGTCAATCTACTGGTGAGTTATTGTACACACACAATAACGACGACAACAGAGCGAGCAGGTAAGTTGGCTTACATGGTTGATCGAAGTTGAGCGGACTGCCTGTGTGTAGTAATTGTCTCTCTCTCTCTCTCTCTCTCTCTCTCTCTCTCTCTCCGCCCACCCTCCCCTCAGATAAGTGATCAGTACGTGAGGTTTGAGGTGTTTCTGGGATCCGAGCGGGTAGCGTTGCTGGGCTTCCCTCAAGTCCGGGTGAACGATGGTGAGTGGCACCATGTCCTTGTGGAGCTGCAGAGCGTCAAAGACGGCAAGGACATCAAGTACATGGCCCTGGTGTCACTGGACTACGGGCTGTACGAGGTACTGAGCCGAGCGCATGCACACCCGAGACACAGACACGAACACACACGCAGCAAATCTTACACTCTGTGTGTGTGTGTGTGTGTCTGCGTGTCTCCAGAGGTCTGTGGAGATCGGTAACGAGCTTCCAGGTCTGAGGCTGAGGGCTCTGTATTTGGGAGGATTACCAGGAGAGGGGAACCACGTCCACGAGGGCTTCACTGGATGCATACAGGTATGTTTCAACAGTCAACCCTGTCTGGATGACATTATCCTCCACAACGTCAAGGACTGTAGCCCACTGTATGTGTACACCTACCTGTCTCCGGAGTGTGTGTACCTGCGACTCTGGGACTTAATGGAGAGGGTGTGTTCTTTCCCCACAGGGTGCGCGCATGGGTGAGACGTCCACCAACGTGGTCAATGTGAACATGCCGCTGGGCTTTAAGATTCATGTAGAGGACGGCTGTGACCTGGCCGACCCCTGTGACTCCAACATCTGCCCTGAGAACAGCCACTGCAGCGACGACTGGAGCGCGCACACCTGCGTCTGCGACCCAGGTAACCCACACACACTGTAGTAGACACACACACACCTGCGTCTGCGACCCAGGTAACCCACTCATACCCACGTACGGATGCACATACACACACACACACTGTAGTAGACACACACACACCTGCGTCTGCGACCCAGGTAACCCACTCATACCCACGTACGGATGCACATACACACACACACACACACACACTGTAGTAGACACACACACACCTGCGTCTGCGACCCAGGTAACACACTCATACCCACGTACGGATGCACATACACACACACACACACACACTGTAGTAGACACACACACACCTGCGTCTGCGACCCAGGTAACCCACTCATACCCACGTACGGATGCACATACACACACACACACTGTAGTAGACACACACACACCTGCGTCTGCGACCCAGGTAACCCACTCATACCCACGTACGGATGCACATACACACACACACACACACACACTGTAGTAGACACACACACACCTGCGTCTGCGACCCAGGTAACACACTCATACCCACGTACGGATGCACATACACACACACACACACACACACACACTGTAGTAGACACACACACACCTGCGTCTGCGACCCAGGTAACCCACTCATACCCACGTACGGATGCACATACACACACACACACACTGTAGTAGACACACACACACCTGCGTCTGCGACCCAGGTAACCCACTCATACCCACGTACGGATGCACATACACACACACACACACACACACTGTAGTAGACACACACACACCTGCGTCTGCGACCCAGGTAACACACTCATACCCACGTACGGATGCACATACACACACACACACACACTGTAGTAGACACACACACACCTGCGTCTGCGACCAGGTAACCCACTCATACCCACGTACGGATGCACATACACACACACACACACACTGTAGTAGACACACACACACCTGCGTCTGCGACCAGGTAACACACTCATACCCACGTACGGATGCACATACACACACACACACACACACTGTAGTAGACACACACACACCTGCGTCTGCGACCCAGGTAACCCACTCATACCCACGTACGGATGCACATACACACACACACACACACACACACACACACACACACACACACACACACACACACACACTGTAGTAGACACACACCTGCGTCTGCGACCCAGGTAACACACTCATACCCACGTACGGATGCACATACACACACACACACACACACTGTAGTAGACACACACACACCTGCGTCTGCGACCCAGGTAACACACTCATACCCACGTACGGATGCACATACACACACACACACACACACTGTAGTAGACACACACACACCTGCGTCTGCGACCAGGTAACCCACTCATACCCACGTACGGATGCACATACACACACACACACTGTAGTAGACACACACACACCTGCGTCTGCGACCCAGGTAACCCACTCATACCCACGTACGGATGCACACACACACACACACACACACTGTAGTAGACACACACACACCTGCGTCTGCGACCCAGGTAACACACTCATACCCACGTACGGATGCACATACACACACACACACACACTGTAGTAGACACACACACACCTGCGTCTGCGACCCAGGTAACCCACTCATACCCACGTACGGATGCACATACACACACACACACACTGTAGTAGACACACACACACCTGCGTCTGCGACCCAGGTAACCCACTCATACCCACGTACGGATGCACATACACACACACACACACACACACTGTAGTAGACACACACACCTGCGTCTGCGACCCAGGTAACACACTCATACCCACGTACGGATGCACATACACACACACACACACACACTGTAGTAGACACACACACACCTGCGTCTGCGACCCAGGTAACCCACTCATACCCACGTACGGATGCACATACACACACACACACACACTGTAGTAGACACACACACACCTGCGTCTGCGACCCAGGTAACACACTCATACCCACGTACGGATGCACATACACACACACACACACACTGTAGTAGACACACACACACCTCGTCTGCGACCAGGTAACCCACTCATACCCACGTACGGATGCACATACACACACACACACACACTGTAGTAGACACACACACACCTGCGTCTGCGACCCAGGTAACCCACTCATACCCACGTACGGATGCACATACACACACACACACACACACACTGTAGTAGACACACACACACCTGCGTCTGCGACCCAGGTAACACACTCATACCCACGTACGGATGCACATACACACACACACACTGTAGTAGACACACACACACCTGCGTCTGCGACCCAGGTAACCCACTCATACCCACGTACGGATGCACATACACACACACACACACACACACTGTAGTAGACACACACACACCTGCGTCTGCGACCCAGGTAACCCACTCATACCCACGTACTGATGCACATACACACACACACACACACACACACACTGTAGTAGACACACACACCTGCGTCTGCGACCCAGGTAACACACTCATACCCACGTACGGATGCACATACACACACACACACACACACACTGTAGTAGACACACACACCTGCGTCTGCGACCCAGGTAACACACTCATACCCACGTACGGATGCACATACACACACACACTGTAGTAGACACACACACACCTGCGTCTGCGACCCAGGTAACACACTCATACCCACGTACGGATGCACATACACACACACACACACACACACACACACTGTAGTAGACACACACACCTGCGTCTGCGACCCAGGTAACCCACTCATACCCACGTACGGATGCACATACACACACACACACACTGTAGTAGACACACACACACCTGCGTCTGCATCTCGTCTCATACCATTCACTTGCTCTGAAAGATATTCACCATGGGAAGGTTGTTTCGTAGTCTTCAGCTTTGACTCTTTTGTGTGACTGTGTATAAGTCTGCCATGTTGTTGAAGACCTGCTGACCCAGATGTCTCTCTCTCTCTTCTCTCCGTGACCCGTGTCCTTTCCCAGGGTACTTTGGGAGGGAGTGTGTTGACGCGTGTCACCTCAACCCCTGCGAGCACGTGTCCACCTGCGTCCGCAAGCCTAGCTCCTCCCATGGCTACACCTGCGAGTGTGGACAGAACTACTACGGACAGTACTGCCAAAACAAGTAAGACCTGTCCGCTTTGTGCAACTGCCTGTGTAAGTGTGTGCACGTGTGGGTGTGTGCACGTGTGGGTATGTGTGTGTCCTGGCTTGGCTCCACAGTGCGGGGGGAAACACACATTCACATGCCTCCTATATCAACACAACATCCGATTTGTTTTTATGTTAGCCTGATCAGCCTCTGCTCCCTTACCTTCCTCTCTGTCTTTCACAAAAATGCGCCTCGCTCTTCATCTGCCTGGCAACAGCCTCTACTTTTACTGGCCTTACCTCAAAACAGTCCTTCTCCAGCACCCGGTGTAAGACTGCTGGTAATGAACTCCAGATGTGGCTGTTCCCAGAACTGTGATCTGAGCTCTCTGGGGGATTTTTTTTTCTTCTTCCAAAACTGATCCCAGATCTGCCTTTGATTAGGAATCTGGCGTGCGAGTCAGGAGCCTGAGGGTTCGATGAAACCACTGTGTGTTGTTCTAGACATTAACTGGGTCTTGTAACAAGTGTGTGTGTGTGTGTGTGTGTGTGTGTGTGTGTGTGTGTGTGTGTGTGTGTGTGTGTGTGTGTGTGTGTGTGTGTGTGTGTGTGTGTGTGTGTGTGGTGTGGTTTTTAAATCCAAACGGGGTCAGTAGCGGGTGTGACTGTGTGTGTGTGTGTGTGTGTGTGGTGGGTGTGGTTTAAATCCAAACGGGGTCAGTAGCGGGTGTGACTGTGTGTGTGTGTGTGTGTGTGTGTGTGTGTGTGTGTGTGGTTTAAATCCAAACTGGGTCGGTAGCGGGTGTGTGTGGTGGGTGTGGTTTAAATCAAAACGGGGTCGGTAGCGGGTGTGTGTGTGTGTGGTGGGTGTGGTTTAAATCCAAACGGGGTCGGTAGCGGGTGTGTGTGTGTGTGGTGGGTGTGGTTTAAATCCAAACGGGGTCGGTAGCGGGTGTGTGTGTGTGTGTGTGGTGGGTGTGGTTTAAATCCAAACGGGGTCAGTAGCGGGTGTGACTGTGTGTGTGGTGGGTGTGGTTTAAATCCAAACGGGGTCGGTAGCGGGTGTGACTGTGTGTGTGCCATATATAAGGTAAGCTGAGTCTCAGGCTTGGCTATAATAGGTTCTGGCCATAACTGGCACCTGCAGGACTGTAGTTATGTAGCAGTAGCCAGCAACATACTGTACTCCTGACTATTCCCCTGGGTGGTAGATTGGATGTCAATTCTTTACCCACTTTGACCTCCTGTCTAAGGCAGGATGTGGGAACCCCTCATGCTTCAGTGCTCCTCCATAGGTGTTTGGTCTCCACCTGCACTGCTATTCTGCTACTGATTACCCTGCCCCTATCAGAACCCCCTATCTTACCCCTCCATCAGCTCAGAAACATGAAAGTGTCTCTCTTCCAAGAGATCGAAGGTTTATTCTAGATTTGTGATGCAGTTGAATGCATTTTTGTTGTTAAGCGATATTGGTATAGAGCAGGTATGTGACGTGAAGGATAAATGCAGTCTCCTTTCTATCGTTCTCCCCCCCCCCCCATTTGATTTCCATTCGTTATGTGCTAAACTCGACTAAATGTGCTGTTGTTGTGTGATGTGTCAGGGTTGAGAAGCCGTGTCCTCGGGGCTGGTGGGGAACCCCATGTGTGGCCCCTGCCACTGTGACGTCAGCAAAGGGTTCGACCCTGACTGTAACAAGACCAGTGGAGAGTGTCGGTGCAAGGTAAGAAGATAATCACGGTCACTCTTCTCACAGGCTAATGCAGCGTTTCTCAAATGTGTTTTGGACCCTCCCTATGCCATTTGAGTTTTCTGTGGCCCTAAGATGAATCTAACTAGCTTTTCTCTTGAAGACCCCCAGTTGTAAACCATGACAAACCTAGTAAGATTTGACCACAACTCCCAAAATAGGTCCCGAATCAACCAAGGCTGTATGTTGAAGGCTTAAGTAAGCTGACCGTAGCGGAAGGTGCTAATTGCTAACTTTCCCCCCATCTTCTCCCCTCCCCAGGATAACTACTACCAGCCCAAAGATGAGGACACCTGTTACCCCTGTGAGTGCTTCCCTCTAGGGGCCCACTCCCGTACTTGTGACCCCCACACCGGACAGTGCCCCTGTAAAGCCGGGGTCATCGGACAACAATGTAACCGCTGTGACAACCCCTTCGCTGAGGTCACCGCCACCGGTTGTGAAGGTGTGTGGAAGGAAATGGTGCACATGCAAGTGTTTGATACTCCTAAATGGGATCTTGAGAGCCTGTGAGTGCATTCTGTCTCTCCTTTGTTCTGTCCTTCCTTCCTTGATGTGATCATTGATCTCACTCTATTTGGATTCATGAAAGCAAGGATTCCTCTTATCCAGACATGTCAGATCAGTTATCACGCCAAGGACTGGAGGAAGGAAGGAGTCCTGGTTCAAGGCCTTCCCTCGTTTAGATCTCGCTCTAGCTTCAGTAAAGAACCACAATCCCCATACCATATCTGTCACCGAAGTGCTTCAACCCAACCTTGTGGCTACTGTATAAAAGGTCTTCAAAGAGTTACAATTACGGTCACTTAGGATATAAGAACTTGGGTGTGTATACAGTACAGCACATCAACCGACTCCATTACTTAGGAAGCCATAACAACACGCATACAAGTCTTAACCTGGTTTTGTTTAGGATTAGGCTACTTAATTAATTAAATCATGTGAATCATTTTGTATCGTTGTGTAACCACTCGTGTAGGATTAGTGATATAATTGCTGGCCTGTTTGGCTGTTTTGAAAACCTCGGAAGAGTCGTTAGCTGTAGTGTTTCTTGGGCGTGTTAGATATGTGTAATGCAGCCCACGGCAGAAGTTGGTCTAGGATCAGATTACACAAACCTCACTGCCAACCAGAAAACTATAAGGGGATCACAAAACATCTGACCCAGTGTCAGTGGTTAGGGTTTATAGGGGCCACTTCTAACTGTGTGCCATCTGTCCCCTCTCATCTCTCAGTGGTGTACGAGGGCTGTCCCAAGGCCTTCGACCAAGGGATCTGGTGGCCCAAGACCAAATTTGGCCGTCCTGCAGCCATGAACTGTCCCAAAGGATCTATCGGTGAGTTCCTTTGCACGCTACACAGCTCTTATCATAGCAGGAACAGTCACAATAACTCAGACCAATTCGTACCAAAGGTATTTTATTCATAGTAAAGATTTTATGGTTTGGAGAATGGAGGTTATGTACTGTGGTGTCCCTTAGTTCAAGGCCTTCTGCTGTTCCTAACACCTTTCTGTGGAAGGAACTCATTCACACAGCACACGGACAAGGCCCTCTCATTGGTCTATCAGGGCCTTTTGAGACTTGTCATTGGCCAATGGTGTTCGTGAAACTCTGTCTCTGGAGGGCAGCAGCCGGAGACAGAGACAAACACCGGGCCTTGTGAAGAAGACTTGACAACGTCTGCTTCTAGACACATTCATAATACCACAGAGCCGTGTGTGTGTGTGTGTGTGTCCTGCTCCACATAGAGCCTTAGCAGTAGAGACAATATGGGCAGGGCCAAGACGTAACATCGCTGACCTGCTCCCATTAAACCACAATAACCTCCCTAGTTACCCCCTTAGTTACCCTTGTCACCACGGAAACCCTTTGTTGCCCCGCTGGACTCTCTTGGGCCGTTTTTATTGGGTGACACGGCTTGGCTCACATCAACCAACGGTCCTGTCAGTTCTAACCGTAAACTCTTTTCTCTGTTGAGCGCTTGTTTGGAATGAATGGTAATGAGTTGGCATTTAGATTGTGCTTTTATCTAATTTATTATATCAAGTAACTCCCCATTTTCTACCCACGTGTAGCTGCCACCTGGCGCTAGGAAGAGACGGTTGAATTATTTCTCCCCCCCCCAATATTCCTCTTCTCCTTCTTTTTTCGTTTTTGCTTTTCTTACTGTAAGCACCGCTATCGTTCAACTCGTTTTACTTTCTCACTGTAGGAACTGCAATCCGCCACTGCAACGATGAAAAGGGCTGGCTGCCTCCTGAACTCTTCAACTGTACCACAGTCTCCTTCACCCAGCTCATGAAGATGGTGCGTGTGCTCAATCTTATCCAGTCCAAGGCTATGCACCCGTAGTTCACTCACACAGAGACCTGTCCTAGCTACAGATGTGCATGTACACAGCTCTTTCATAACTTGCAAATCTCCCACTGAAGGATTATACACAATTCAGAGTCACTTACGCAAATCTGAGAGTTCAGTGGTGGAAGTAAAGCCTATACAGCGTCCTGGCAAAATACATTGTGGCGGTACGCCGTACCTGGTAAAACTATAGGCTAAATACCACTATTTAACATTACTGAATGTCAGCCACATGGAATATTTGCAAATTGCATTGTGGTTCAACGAGAACACTTACATTTTGCCAAAGTGGAGATGAAAGGTCAAGACGCGTGAGGACAAGGCACAAATTAGTGGCTGAGACCGAGCAGTGCAGACTAGTGGCTGAGACCGAGCAGTGCAGACGAGTGGCTGAGACCGAGCAGTGCAGACGAGTGGCTGAGACCGAGCAGTGAAGACGAGTGGCTGAGACCAAAGTGCAGACGAGTGGCTGAGACCAAAGTGCAGACGAGTGGCTGAGACCAAAGTGCAGACGAGTGGCTGAGACCAAAGTGCAGACGAGTGGCTGAGACCGAGCAGTGCAGACGAGTGGCTGAGACCGAGCAGTGCAGACGAGTGGCTGAGACCGAGCAGTGCAGACGAGTGGCTGAGACCGAGCAGTGCAGACGAGTGGCTGAGACCGAGCAGTGCAGACAAGTGGCTGAGACCGAGCAGTGCAGACGAGTGGCTGAGACCGAGCAGTGCAGACGAGTGGCTGAGACCGAGCAGTGCAGACGAGTGGCTGAGACCGAGCAGTGCAGACGAGTGGCTGAGACCGAGCAGTGCAGACGAGTGGCTGAGACCGAGCAGTGCAGACGAGTGGCTGAGACCGAGCAGTGCAGACGAGTGGCTGAGACCGAGCAGTGCAGACGAGTGGCTGAGACTGAGCAGTGCAGACGAGTGGCTGAGACCAAAGTGCAGACGAGTGGCTGAGACCAAAGTGCAGACGAGTGGCTGAGACCAAAGTGCAGACGAGTGGCTGAGACCAAAGTGCAGACGAGTGGCTGAGACCAAAGTGCCCGCTAATAACAGTGGACATCCATTCAGGCTACACGTGTAGGCCTCTGTTACGTATGTCTCTTTCCATTCATCAAATTGCAGGTGCACAGTGCACTGTTGGGGTTTGGATGCTGGAACTATTTTGTGAGAGGAGGAACGTGTGTGGGGAGCCTACAGGAGAGCGCCTTTGTTAAGTGGTTGATTGACAATCAGGTGAAAACACCATGACTGGTTGTGTTTATGCCACATAGGCGGCACGTCCACAAGGCTAGGGGCAGCTTTCCCTAAAGTCAATGAAATTGCCAATTAAAAAGCCTAATTAGCTTATTTCTGTCTATAAATAAACAATAGGCTACTCCACTACAAAGCAATGTTTTGGCTACAGGGGATCATTAGCTTATTTTTTGGGCCTACAGTCAGAGGGGCCTACAGTCAGAGGGGCCTACAGTCAGAGGGGCCTACAGTCAGAGGGGCCTACAGTCAGAGGGGCCTACAGTCAGAGGGGCCTACAGTCAGAGGGGCCTACAGTCAGAGGGGCCTACAGTCAGAGGGGCCTACAGTCAGAGGGGCCTACAGTCAGAGGGGCGTACAGTCAGAGGGGCCTACAGTCAGAGGGGCCCGCAATTGGGGAGCGCACACGGAAAACACCAAATAGATGATTGTTGAGTTGTGACTGTCAGTGAAAATACGTAAAAATACAATTGTGGAAAAGCTGTTTGGAAAGCAAATGGCTATTGCTGTAAAGAGATGACAATGAGAAGGCTCCAATCTGTCTTTTAGTTATCAAAATTCTCAACTTAATTGAGAGAACAGTAAGCCTGTCTTATTGGCACTAGCGGAGAACATCGGTCTTTATCATTGCGTCAATGCCACTTTTTGTTTGTTTTTGGACAAAATAAATTCCTCCGGGTTAGATGCACGTCATCTTGTATTTGTGTCTCCCTCTTTTCGTAGGCCGTTTATATGGATCCCACAACATTGTGTTTATTAATCCGTTTGTCAATGTCAGCACAGTAGGCTACCCTGTCATTTTTGTCCTATTAAAAAAACGTTTCTGTTAATGTCTCCAGTCATATAAAGTGTAGTAGAATTGCATGAAATGTGTTTATATAAAGGCCAACATGAAAATGTATCTGATAGCCCTATAGCTTCTAGCCTCGGCCTGCTCTACCTCACTACCCGCTGCATTGAACAGTCTTTTTTTGGCCAACAGCGATTGAGTTGTATTATTAGCCTAAATAATAACTATCCAATAAAATCATCACATACGGAGAAGTAGGTTGTCTCACATAAGTCTTCGAATGCGAGGATGCATGGAATGCTTTATTGGGGCTCTCGAGTGGCGCAGTGGTCTAAGGCACTGCATCTCAGTACAAGAGGCATCACTGCAGTACCTGGTTTGAATCCAGGCTGCATGTTTATGGTGAAAATGTGCTTCCTCAAACTTGAAACCCATGCCCTGCTTATGTATTGCATGTTAAAAGTGATATATATGGCCAATCTTTACTTGGCCTAGGCTACTAGGACCACAGAGATCATATATGAAATGAATAGGTGCGCGTGCTTGGGTGTCCCGTACTGGTAAGAAATGAAATCTACTTTCACCACTTTGTTAGGATTCATCTATTGTTACCAACCTACCACAGACAGTCCATATAGTTGTAACTGTCTCCAGTATCTCTCTGTATTCTTGACCTCCTTCTCTTCCCCTCCGTCCCTCCAGAATGAGGAGATGCATCGTAACGTGTCCAGGATGGACCGCGAGCGCGCCAACGCTATCGTCCGCCTGCTCCACAACGCCACCAACCACACGGACAGTTACTACGGCAACGATGTGAAGACAGCATTCCAGCTGCTGACCAGGGTCCTCCAGTACGAGAGTCAGCAGACAGGCTTCGATCTCACGGCCACGAGAGACGCAGAGTTCAACGAGGTCAAGAGTTGTTTGGTTTTTGTTTTTAATACAACGTTGCAAGTGTGCTGACTGCAAACTGGCTAATTGCAATATTTGTATGTTTTTCTAAAGATGTGTTTTTGTATGCGCAGTATTTCTCTCAGGGACCGTGCGCTAGTTGTCTATTGTGTCAGACAGCAGGGCATTAGGTGCATTACCAGTGCATTATTCAGGATTATAAACTGGGTGGGTTCGGTTGCACTGGGAAGACTGGAGGAATGCTGCCCTCCTCTGGCTCTCTTCCAGTTCCACTAACAGGGGAAGCTGACCTGGCCAATGGGAACGCAGGCTGGAATGTATTTAGACCTGGAGGCAGCTCTGCAGAGTGGTCACTCGCTGGCACAGCCACACAGTCCTATAATCTGATTTTAAACAGACAGAACCTTGACCACACTGCTGACCCTAATGCCTAACTCTAAATTAAGCCGTTTTTTGGTTTTCATACATTTTTGACAATATAGAGAATTTTGACTTTGCGGAAAACCGTTCTGGCTGCAGGGAAAGACTCAGGACAATAGATGTCAACCTGCAATATGAATTTGAATCTCCAAAAAGCTGAGCTATTTAACATCTCCACGTTATATTATGGCATTTCTCTGTAGGTTGTGAATGTTTTACGTCACCGATCTTATATAGGCCTACTTGAGCAGGTAACGTCTGCTACTCTTGGACTTAGACAGGAGTGACAGAGTTTGTGCCCACATTCAAAGCGGCTCACTGTCTGACCGTCCTGCTCTGTATTGTTAAACCCTTCAGAATCTGGTGAGAGCGGGCAGTGCCATCCTAGACCCTGGCACCAGAGACCACTGGGAGCAGATCCAGCGCTCTGAGGGGGGCACCGCCCATCTGCTGCGCCACTTTGAGGATTACACCAACACCCTGGCACAGAACATGAGGAAGACCTACCTCAAACCATTCACCATCGTCACTGACAACATGAGTGAGTGGAGACACATTTACAGACCAATGAAGAGAGGATTTCAGAGAGTCGAGGAGCAGATTCCTAACTCCCTAACATAGAATTTGAACAAATATTCCATTGATAATTTGTCTCTGGGTAAACTGCAGTCAAGTTCCACTTTCATGCAGTGCAATTCTAATATATCGCCCTTATCTGATAATGAGCTGATCTTGACGTGTGGTTCTTTCTCTCTCCTCAGTCATTGTCGTTGATTACCTGGACACGTCTGTCCCTGGGCGGGCCTCATTCCCTCGCTTCCATGAGATCCAGGACTACTACCCCAAAGACCTCACGTCCTCTGTCCGTTTTCCACAGTTCAACACGAGGCCCCAGGAGGTCCCCGACAAAGGTACAGTCGTCTGTTCACACTACCGCTGGACCTGGAATGCTGCAAACTGTATGAACTCTTTGGGGCTGTAATCCATCACAACCTTTGGGATTTGTCGGTGACCTACCAGTTTAACAGAGTACTTGAAGTCCAGTTGAAGCAGTCGCGTAAACTCAGTCTCTTACCAAGACACAAGATGAATCGGCCGTGTTTTGTGTTCATATCTTATTATGGATCCCCATTGGCTGCTGCCAAGGCAGGAACTACTCTTCTCAGCAAAATTAAGGCAGTTCTATACAATAAAACAAAAAACATGACAATTGCATTTCACAACAGATTTCACGACACCTTAAGTGTGTCCCCTCAAGCCACTACTCTACCTCCACATATCTACCATACAAAATCCGTGTGAACGTGTGTTTATGTTACCATGTGTGTGTATGCGTGTGTCTGTGCCTATATGTGTGTGTCTCTTCACAGTCCCCGCTGTTCCATAAGGTGCCTAAGTTTGATCATTTTACCAATGAAAAAAACATCAAAGTAGTTATATCAGTGGGTTTTGTGATGAATGAGCCAGCTGATTCAATAAATGATGGAGCTGGGTGCCTTTTTCCCAAAATTCCGTTTAAGGTGCTCCAAAGCTTTTTACAATTATTCTTTATATCGCTTATCTTCGTTTCATGCATCAGTGGGTCCCAATCTACTTTGTAGTAAGGACTTAAATAGGTGTTTCAATAGCTGTTGTCTCTTTCACACTCTTACTCTCACTCTCTAGTAGTCGATCCCAGCCCCAGCGTCGAGCCCTCTCACACCGGCGCCCCTGAAGAGGATCACACCCATTCCAATAAGAAACGCCGCCATGTCGAGTCCACCGCCCCCCTGCCTGTTGCCGTGGTGATAGTGTTTAGGTCGTTGGGTCAGCTCCTCCCTGAGAGATACGACCCGGACCGTAGGAGCCTCAGGTAACCAAGGGCAACACTTTACTACATTTTACTACGCTTTACTTCAATCTTTCATCAAATCCGACATAACCAGACACTGCTTCTTATCAATTTCTACGTAGCTAATCTAGCCATCATAATAAAGACATAACACATCTCATAAATGACTCAAATGTGGCAACAGATATGGCAACTGTATTTGCGTTGGCACAAACCGCTGTTTACTTTAGGTCTGATTATTGCCCCGGCGTACTGTGGGTGTTTGTCTCACATATCATTGCCATGCTGTCTGAGCCTGTCACTGTATAACTTTGGGCCACTCAAAACTCTATATATGATTAAAAACACGTCGTGAGAAATGTGACACACATGTAAGGCAGAGTTAAATGTGGAACAGTTTGGTTGGCAGATCATGAGATTTAGCGCCGTGTGTGTATGTGATAGCTGCTACACTGGTACTAGAAGGACTCAGGAATCACCATGTGGCTGGTTGCCAAGCGGCCGCAAACAGCCGAGAATGTATATTTCGGGAACTCCCGAAAAGGAGTGTTTGCTTGAGTGCGTGCGGGTCATACGTGCGTAAACATTACTTCAAAAGCTATCAAAAGAAGTGTGTCCGTTCATCCTTGCTCGTGTGTGTGTGTGTGTGTGTGTGTGTGTGTGTGTGTGTGTGTGTGTGTGTGTGTGTGTGTGTGTGTGTGTGTGTGTGTGTGTGTGTGTAGGCTGCCCAACCGTCCAGTGATCAACACCCCCATAGTAAGCACGTTGGTGTACAGCGAGGGTTCTCCCCTCTCCTCCCCCCTTGACCCCCCCATCACACTGGAGTACACACTACTGGAGACAGAGGAGAGGACCAAACCTGTGTGTGTGTTCTGGAATCACTCCATTGCGTGAGTACTACACACGCACACAAACACACCACACTCTTTACATGGTATTCATTGTCTGTCCTCTGTGTGTGTGTGTAGGATTGGTGGTACGGGGGGCTGGTCATCCAAGGGATGTGAGCTGCTGAACAGGAACAACACACACATCAGCTGTCAGTGTGACCACATGGCCAGCTTCGCTGTGCTCATGGACATCTCCAAGAGAGAGGTAGGCTCATAGAGATATACTGTACAGAACTCTAAATAGTTGTCATTTAATTGCTATGGGCAGGATACACTACAGCAGTAGGTGTGTGTGTGGGGGGGGGTAGTTCATGTCCTCTCACTGTTTGCTGCTATCAAGTATGATAATGATCTTTACCCCCCCCCCCTCTCTCTTTCTCACCCCTCTCCCCTTTCTCTCCTCTTCCTCCTCTAGCATGGTGACGTGTTACCCCTAAAGATTGTGACCTACACCACGGTGTCAGCCTCCCTGGTAGCGCTGCTCCTCACCTTCATCCTGCTGGCTCTACTCAGGAAGCTACGCTCTAACCTCCACAGCATCCACAAGAACCTGGTGGCGGCACTCTTCTTCTCCGAGCTCGTCTTCCTCATCGGCATCAACCAGACTGACAACCCAGTGAGGAGCATTTAACCTATGACCCCTGACCTCTTACTCTAACCCTGACGAACTGACCAGACTGACAACCTGGGGAGATGAACGGAACTAAGGAAGCCAAATTGTGACCTCTAACCAGGACCCTGACCTCTAACCCCTGACCTCTGACCCATCAACAAGACTGAAAACCCAGTGACTGAAAACTTAAGGGACCCCGACCTCCTGAAAAATCCTTATGCTTTAGCAGGGATAGTTTGGAATGTTTAGCATTTGTGACTATCTGGATATGAATGAAAAATATGTTGGTTGCTTGGTAGCACTCCGGATTCTGACGCTTAAGTGTTAGAAATACACTAGCACCTCTGTTATCTCTGCTTGGAGCACAGGTGTGCTTTCCATTGTTATCACAGTTACAATGTAGTTCTTTAGTCCCCACATTTTGCCTACAAATCCCCGGGATAACCCCGGGGATACAGCCCTGCAGCCATTTTCTCCTTGGCGTTATGGGAATTCGTCGTCGTTGTTGAGCTGAGAAAAGACTAAATTGCTACTTTATCATTACGGGGAAGTCTGTGTCTGCCTGCACAGGTTTCTCTTTTCGATCAAAATCACATTGCAATGTTTAAAACACACAAACAACCCTCGTACATTATCTACACAGGCACACCCCTCCCACGCCCCCCCCCACACACACACACAACTCCTCCCCAACATCTACAGTATTTGTCCTATTCCTGTAACGTGGTGCGTTTTCAGGTAGGTTAAGGGATAAAGCAGGGATTTCTGTTTCAGGTTCACTCCGGTTCGAGGTTTCTGGTTAAATAGCTGCTATTTGTTTACCTGCAGCCATTCAGGTACTGTTACTGACAGGAGCTTACAGGGATCGGTTCCACCTGAGAGTTTGTCTTTGTCTGCTAGATATTTCTAGATTGTACATCTGTTGCTTCACTAATAGTGTTAGAGCTAAGGGATTTACTGTTCTGGATGGGACTCACCATCTCTCTGTTGTCGAACAATAGATACTCTATTTAAGGCATTCTGAGATGTCTGATACTATGTATTCACATAGCATGTGATTCCTGTACCTGGTAAGGGCATTATAAAGGTTTGCCTATAGGCAAGTAATCTAATAGTGTATTTTGACATACATTTAAGTACATTGATGCAATTTACTCTGAACTTTATTGCACAACACACACGCCTGTGTGCACAGACACACACACACACACACACACAGGCCTGCTGTCCCTCCAGGCCTGTGATAATAGAGACATGCTGTTACTGGTGCCTGACTGTTTGAGCCTCAGGGCAGTAGACCCTGTCACAGATAGACATACAGGTCTGAGTCTGTCTCCATAGACTCTGTTACTGTTCAAATCAAATTCAAATGGACTTCTTTCCTATCAGAATTTTTACAAATACCCAGCCTAAAACCTCAAAGAGCAAGCAATGCAGAGGCAAAAGCATAGTGGCTAGGAAAAACTCCCTAGAAGGCAGGAACCTAGGAAGAAACCTAGAGAGGAACCAGGATCTGAAGGGTGGCCAGTCCTCTTCTGGCTGTGCTGTTACAACATTAGCAACGAACGACACTTACTCACCTCACTGTTTTTCTGAAGTTAGAAGCCGAGCCGCGTGTGTGCGTGCGTGTGTGTGCGTGCGTGTGTCAGTGCTGTGGAATGCTGTCGTCAGTCACAGCCCTGAGCATCTCCTATTAGATTGATGACCCTCTGTGATCTAGCTCTGTCCCTCCCCTACCTACTGGGAGATTCCCAAGAACACTGCATTCTTCCTGGAACAAGGGATGGAGGGAGATAAAGAAAAGTAGAGAGAGATGGAGGGCGGGAGAGAGGGGAGACCCACTCAGAGGCTGCACACTGAGTGTACAAAACATTATGAACCCCTGCTCTTTCCTTGACACAGACTGACCAGGTGAAAGCAATGATCCCTTATTGATGTCCCCTGTTAAATCCACTTCAATCAGTGTAGAATGAAGGGGGGGGGGGGACAGGTTAAATAAGGATTATGACAACATGGATTGTGCATGTGTGCCATTCAGAGAGTGAATGGGCAAGAGACAAAACTCTGTGAGGAAGGTGTTCTCCACGTTCTCGTACCCTCCGGGTAGTGTGGCCAGTGCTGTGGCCTGGGACTGGGATCTTGGATGAGTGGTCCTCGGTGTGATTGAAACGGATGTCCCGGGTGACCTCTGACCTCGTCCCTCTGTGACTCCCTGTCTGCAGTTTGTGTGTACGGTGATCGCCATCCTGCTCCACTACTTCTACATGTGTACGTTTGCCTGGATGTTTGTGGAGGGCCTCCACATCTACCGCATGCTGACGGAGGTCCGGAACATCAACCACGGTCACATGAGGTTCTACTACGCCATGGGCTGGGGCATACCTGCAATCATCACAGGTGAGGACACACACACACACACAACACAATGTATGCACACACACGGACGCACAAGCAGACAGACGGGCATGCATGCACTCACACACACTTGTCTGTGCCTCGCCTGCCTCCCCTTGATCCCCGTAGGAAACTTGGGAGGGGAGAGAGAGAGAGCAGTAGGAAAAGCCCGTTAATATGAGGGAGAGAGCGAGGAAGCGAGCAGAAGGGAGAGGGGGGGGGAGAGAGACTTCCTGAAGTCTCTGTCCAGTAGTAGACTCCAGCGCTGTATGTCCCCTCCTGTCCTGAAGACTCCCTCTAGGTGATTAGACCTGTGTCTGCTGATGCCAGTCAGCCCATAATACTATCACCACACTCACAAAGCCCGGGGAGAGAATAGGTCCCTAACCCAGCCCAGCCTCCACTCTTCTCTCGTGGATAATACCAGCGTAGACCTGTTTACACCGTTGTGCACTGCAGGGAGGTGTTTTATGAAGCCTCTTGTGTACATCTATGGATTTGAATGAAGAAAGAAAGCGCCGTTCCCCAGCATGCTTTGCTTGACCTGCAATATCGTTCGTGGATGAACCATGCTCAGGCTTTCTAGTCTTTCTCTGCTATTCTCTTCTCCCATCAGTAATAGCCCAATGCGTCTACTTCTAACAGGTGCCACTGGCTTATTTGTCCTCTTCATTTGAGTGAAGAAAGACTTCCTGCACAGTGCAACTGTATTATTGTCCCAGTGCAGGTGATGCTCACACTTCACAGTAGGCCTGTAAGCTAACACAGTGTTGATGTGTTTCTCTGGTTCTCCCCTCAGGTCTGGCAGTGGGTCTTGACCCTCAGGGCTATGGGAACCCAGACTTCTGCTGGCTCTCTGTCCACGACACCCTCATCTGGAGCTTCGCAGGGCCCATCTCTGTAGTCGTCCTGGTGAGTGCCTGAGATAAATGGTGCCCTTTTTTAAAAAACCGCTACTGTGCATGTTTCTTTTCAATGTTACATTCTTTCTTTCTTTCTCTGCTTGTTCTTCCCTTTTATTGTTGTCCTTCCTTTGCTCGCTCTCCCTCTCTAATTCCTTAGTGAATGAAATGCCTGTGTTCACGCGTGATTTGCAGTTCGAGGTCTTGAGTGTATCTGTTGTTGACTGGAAGTGAATTACCCTGTTGTCTGCCATGGTTCCAAGGCTTGTCTCGCTCCTCTCTCTCAGGTCAACGTCGTCATCTTTGTACTGGCAGCCAAGGCATCCTGTGGACGCAGGCAGAGGTCCTTCCAGAAGTCTGGAGCCATGTGAGTGTTATTACACGCGCAGGGCACCGACACACACACACGCACGCGCCCACACACACACACACACTTGAGGTGAAGGATATCAAAGCCCATTCTCTACATTCCATTGTTGAGCTACACCTATGTTACACGAACAGTCTATTAGTAGGATTTACGTGTGTCTGTGGACGCGCGACTGTGTGGGTGTGTATGAGTGTGTGCATGTGTGTTTTATGTTGTGTGTGTGTGTGTGTGTGTGTGTGTGTGTGTGTTATAATCTGAGTCTCTCCCCCTACCTCCCTCCCTCTACATAGTCCTGCTCTGAGGATGGCCTTCCTGCTCCTATTGCTCATCAGCGCCACCTGGCTGTTGGGCCTCATGGCCGTCAACAGTGACGTCATGACCTTCCACTACCTGTTCGCCATCTTCAGTTGTCTGCAGGTGAGGGGTCAGGGACAGGGCCTCGGGGTTAATGGTCATGGGCCAGGCTGTACAGTCCACTGTCATTCACTGCACTCTCAGCTAAAACTCTTAGCCTTACTGTACACCAGTGATCACCAGTTTTTACACAATCCATTCTCTTCTCTGATATTAGGCCAGGGCCTGCATTCATAAAGCATCTCAGAGTAGGCATACTGATCTACGATCAGTTTTGCCTTTAGTTCATAATGAATAAGATTACATTGCCAGGGGGGGGGGCTGATCCTAGATCAGCACTCCTACTCTGAGACAATATGTGAATGCAGGCCCTGGCCTAATATCAGTGAAGAGAATGGATTTTTGGTAAAGGCTTTCACTGACGCCCTCTCTCTCTATCTCCTTATAGGGCATCTTCATCTTCTTCTTCCATGTGATCTTTAATAAAGAAGTGAGGAAGAATCTGAAGAATGTCTTTACCGGGAAGAAAGCTTCGCCGGATGAGTCCAGCACTACCAGAGCATCTCTACTCACCGTGAGTGTACACACGGATAAACACACACATAAGAGATGAACAGATGTCTTGACTGTCTAGTACTGACTGGTTTATTTCTCCTCCACTCCCCCCTTCCCCCCTTTCTCCCTCCAGCGGTCTCTGAACTGTAACAACACGTACACTGAGGACGGTCCTCTGTACAGGTCAGCCATTGCGGAGTCCGCTGTTTCTCTGGAGAGTACCGTCAGGTCAGCCAAGAGCCACAGCAGCTACCTCCCTTTACACACTCAGCTAGCACGGTGGCTGCCGCATGACTATGGCAACTGTCTGTCCTGTCTCAGTCTGGATCTCTCTTTTTCTCTCTGTTACTCTTTTGATCTCTGAGCCATCTCTCTTTCTCTCTCTCTCTCTCTCCACACGAACCCTAGTAGCAGCTTCCACACTCTCTCTCTCTCTCTCTCAACACAGCAGTTTGTCAAACAGGCAAGCATACAAAAAGAGACAACACACGTACGTGCACACACACACAGGTCAACTAGTGCTACGCCCAGCAGGTGGGGAGTGTCTGGCTGGAGGAGGGAGGTATATACAGTACCTGGTAGAATATTTCAGACACACACAGCTGGCCTCTGGCAGTCAGCTAGGCCCCAGCAAGCCTAACTCTTAGATCAGAAGGCTTCAGACAGGTTAGCTACAGTACAATATTGTTGTAGGCCCTCTGGCTAATGTCTCAATCTATAGGAGTTTGGAAAAGGTATGACTCTAGCATTATGTTCAGGGAAAAGAGAGAAAACAGGGGGGAATTCCACGTTATCCAATGCCCAGGTGAAGTTCGTCATCATGGCCTCCCGAGTGGCCCAACGGGCTAAGGCCCTGCATCGCAGTGCTAGAGGCATCACTACAGACCTGGGTTCCATCCTGGGCTGTATCGCAGCCGGCCATGACTGGGAGACCCATGAGGCGGCGCACAATTGGCCCAGGGTCGTCCGTGTTAGGGGAGGGGTTGGCCGGCAGGGAAGTCCTTTTCCCATCGTGCTCCTGTGGCGGGCCGGGCGCAGTGCACGCTGACACGGTCGCCAGGTGTACGGTGTTTCCCCCGACACATTGGTGCGGCTGGCTTCTGGGTTAAGCGAGCAGTGCGTCAATAAGCAGTGCGGCTTGGCAGGGTCGTGTTTCGGCCTTCGTCTCTCCCGAGTCCCTACGGGAGTTGCAGCGATGGAACAAGACTGTAACTACCAATTGAATATCACCAATTTGGGGGGGGTATAAAGTAGAATAAAAAAATGAATTTCGTCATCAGTTCTTCTGCAGCTCTACAGTAAGTTGAAAGGCTCCAACGTGATTCCACCCAGCTGCGTAACTAACCTGTGTTTGGCCTGCTCTCTGATGTAGGGGTGACTCTGGCCAGAAACACAGTGTATCGTCAGGGACAGCTATCGCAGGACACACTGACCTGGACGGACCTCTGTTCCACAGGAACGGCACTAAAGGAGGAGACGGTAAGCCGTGATCTGATTCAAAACTCCGTCAAACTGTCCCTGTTAGAAGAGTTGATGGAGATGGTGTGTCGTCTTCACAGCAGCGAGCTGTGTGTCTGCATAATGCGTTCATGTGTTGCTCTTTCTCTCCCTTTTGTCTTTTGGTCTCTCTCGCTCTCAGACTCGGACTCGGACAGTGAGTTGTCTGTAGACGAACACAGCTCGTCCTATGCCTCGTCTCACTCTTCGGACAGCGAAGATGATGACATGGACATCAAGCCCAAGTGGAACAACGAGAGACCGCCTCTACACAGCACACCTAAAGGGTCCAGCATCAAAGGTAGCCGTCCATTTCTCATCCAAAACACCCCTCACCCTAACCGGGAACCTATCAGTTACCCGGAACGTCCATGGTCTCACTGCTCAGAAAGCACTGCAGTTTCTCTCATTTAGCTTTTTATTCATTCTTAATGACTCACTGATAAGATTACGTAAGTATTAGAATTAGAGCTGGATTATAGTGCATTATACCGTGTTATCAACAGTGTTATCAACATTATTTATTATTATTATACTGTGGTATGGTAGTACTACCTACAACCAAAATACTGATTTGGCTCATGTTTCTTCTTCCTCTGACCCTAGTGGAAGCAGTGTCCAATCATGTGAGGCCTCACTGGCCCAAGGAGGCGATGACAGCCAGTGACAGCGAGGATCCTGGGGGTGCAGAACGTCTGAGGGTGGAGACCAAGGTGAACGTGGAGCTGCACCAGGAGAACAAACACAACCACGTAGGAGAGAGAGGAGAGACACCCCAGGACAGGGAGACCCCCACTAGGGAGAATGGACCTCTCAGTCTACCCTCCAATGGGCCTCCCAGCCTGGGCACCCACCAGCCTGAGCCGAAGAAGGGTGAGAGATGTAGACATTCCATCTTTTATTTGTTGGTTTGTGTGTTTTGTTCATTCAATCATTCATCCAAGCATACACTATCTTAGCCCTGTAACTGAGTCTTTATGGATTACACCTAAAACCTAAAACAAATGTAAAAAGGTTCTGTATTTTCCCCATCTCAGGCATCCTGAAGAACAAGATCACGTACCCTCCTCCCTTGACCGACAAGAACATGAAGAACCGACTGCGAGAGAAGCTGAGTGACTACAACCCTCCATCCAAGACCCACTCCGTGGCCTCCAACGACGGGGCGCACCCTGTATCTGTGGGCAACAGCGCAATCATCAAGCCGCCGCTTGCCCCACGGCCACAATTACCACAAAATGGGGGCGTGGCTATGAGCATGAAGGCGATGACGACCAACGGAGGCCACGAATCAGACTCTGAGTGAGTGGGTAGTCATATGTCATAGTATGTCATAGTGTAATTCTGGTGTGCGGTGTTTTTCAATGGAACAGAGAATGTAGTGTCACCTAGCATAAAGTGATGAATGATTCCTTTTTGCCTAAATAGTGAAGGATGAAGATTTGTTTTTTATGTCAGACTGCATCTGAATGGTATTTCATTATCGACACTTTAATGACATGTATCTGCTGACCATGGAGGCTATTGATGCTGACCTGCATGTATTAGTTAAAGTTTTTACATGAGGGCATATTTCGCTGTCGTCTATATGTACCGTTTGAATGAAAGTTCCCATCCCACATATGAATGCTGCACGTGGTTGTACACTGTCTAGTGGTGTTAGCCTGCATCCCTACCTGCACACATCTAACCCAGCATGTCTCCCCTCCATCTATCCTCCCCTCCCCTCCCTCTATCCTCCCCTCCCTCTACCCTCCCTCTATCCTTCCCTCCCTCTATCCTTCCTTCCCCTCCCTCTATCCTTCCCTCCCTCTATCCTTCCTTCCCTCCCCTCCCTGTATCCTTCCCTCCCTCTATCCTCCCCTCCCTCTATCCTCCCTCCCTCTATCCTCCCCTCCCTCTCTGTATCCTTCCCTCCCCTCCCTCTATCCTTCCCTCCCCTCCCACCTATCCTTCCCTCCCTGTATCCTCTCCTCCCTGTATCCTCCCCTCCCCCCTCCCTGTATCCTCCCCTCCCTGTATCCTTCCCTCCCCTCACCGTATCCTTCCCTCCCCTCACCGTATCCTTCCCTCCCCTCCCTCTATCCTTCCCTCCCCTCCCTCTATCCTTCCCTCCCCTCCCTCTATCCTTCCCTCCCCTCCCTCTATCCTCCCCTCCCCGTATCCTTCCCTCCCCCTATCCTTCCCTCCCCCTATCCTTCCCTCCCCCTATCCTTCCCTCCCCCCTCCCTCTATCCTTCCCTCCCCTCCCTCTATCCTTCCCTCCCCTCCCTCTATCCTTCCCTCCCCTCCCTCTATCCTTCCCTCCCCTCCCTCTATCCTTCCCCCTCTATCCTTCCCCCTCCCTCTATCCTTCCCTCCCTCCCTCTATCCTTCCCTCCCCTCCCTCTATCCTTCCCCCTCTATCCTTCCCCCTCCCTCTATCCTTCCCTCCCCTCCCTCTATCCTTCCCTCCCCTCCCTCTATCCTTCCCTCCCTCTATCCTTCCCCCCTCCTTCTATCCTTCCCTCCCTCCCTCTATCCTTCCCTCCCCTCCCTGTATCCTTCCCTCCCTGTATCCTTCCCTCCCTGTATCCTTCCCTCCCTGTATCCTTCCCTCCCTCTATCCTTCCCTCCCTCTATCCTTCCCTCCCTCTATCCTTCCCTCCCTCCCTCTATCCTTCCCTCTATCCTTCCCTCCCTCCCTCTATCCTATCCTCCCCTCCCTCTATCCTCCCCTCCCTCTATCCTCCCTCTATCCTTCCCTCCCCTCCTATCCTTTCCTCCCCTCCCTCTATCCTTTCCTTTCCTCCCCTCCTTCTATCCTTCCCCCTCTATCCTTCCCTCCCTCTATCCTTCCCCCCTCCCTCTATCCTTCCCCCCTCCCTCTATCCTTCCCTCCCTCTATCCTTCCCTCCCTCTATCCTATCCTCCCCTCCCTCTATCCTCCCTCCCTCTATCCTTTCCCTCCCTCTATCCTTCCCTCCTCTCCTATCCTTTCCTCCCCTCCCTCTATCCTTTCCTTTCCTCCCCTCCCTCTATCCTTTCCTCCCCTCCCTCTATCCTTTCCTCCCCTCCCTCTATCATTTCCTCCATCCCCTCTATCCTTCTCTCCCTCTATCCTTCTCTCCCTCTATCCTTCCCTCCCTCTATCCTTCCCTCCTCCCCTCCCTATATCCTCCCCTCCCTCCCTATATCCTCCCCTCCCTCCCTATATCCTCCCCTCCCTCCCCTCTATCCTCCCCTCCCTCCCCTCTATCCTCCCCTCCATCCTTCCCTCCTTCCCTCCATCCCCCCTATCCTTCCCTCCATCCCTTTCTCTCTCTCCCCGGAACAGCGGCAGTAATGAAACTTCAATCTGACCCAGCAGGAAAACCAGAGTCTCTCTGCCCTTATGAGAGGAGAAAAGATGACCTCTCTCTGGAAGAAAGGACAATGAAAAGGAAATGAGGAGAAAACAAGAGAGTAAAGGAGAAAAGAGAGGTGGGAAAAGGATATAGGCATAAAGAAAAAGAGAGAAGGTTTCATGCCTATGTGCAATGGAGAAGTGACCTCTCACCCTTGACCTCTCACCTTCATCTCCTAAGGAGAGCAGTATTCCTTCAGAGCCACACCTGCCGAACTGAACTAAAGACAAGGGAATGTATGTGTCAGACTAAACCAAGTAAAGGAGGAGGTCCTACCTACAGGACGAATGGAACCTCCTGTGCCAAACCACTAAAGAGGAGGTGAAGAAAGAGTCCATCCCCCAGAATGAGTGGCTCGCATTGGTTGGACAGAGACTCGAGAGCCTCAGGGCTGATACAGATATGGATATATGACCACTGTGTGCTGGTACAGTCAGTTGTAGTCCAGAGAAAGACTTCTAAGACTACAAGTCCTATAGAGGCCTACAGGAAGTTCAGGCGAAACTCAGAGACTTACCATGTGCCCTGTTCCTCCAAGCTACTCATAGAAAGTGGAATATAGCCTTTCACCCAGTGTGTTTAGAGTGTAATTAATATGTAGATATTTCAACAACAAAAAATCTATATTTTGGATTTGAACTGGGTCATCATGGATGAGAGACAAAAATACATGTTTGTAAATTGAAAAGAAAATGCTTTTGTAAAAACAACAATTCTAGAATCCCTTTCTGATTGTGGAGAAATCCCACCCTGTAATAGGACATGTTCTTCTATGGCTCAGACTAGCAAACCTGTGCCTTATCACTGTGCAAACCATACCCATCCCAATGCCACCCCCCCCCAAAAAAAATGTTTTTGTATTTAAAGAAAACATTTGAACGCAGGTCAGCAGCACACACCCATTATTCTGCTCACCAAAGTAGGTAAAGAACCACTGCAGTACATATATGGTATGGAGTCTCTAATGTCAAGCCAACCACTACGTAAGTAATACCTTTACAGCACTTCCTATCGTGTGATCGGCACTGTACAACAACAACAAAAGACATTTTGTATGATCAAAGACACTGGAATTGTTTTGTAACATATGTATATTTATTTGTATGGTTTCAAGACACTGGGAGGAAAAATGATGATTGTAACTGTAAAATTAAAGAGGACATGTTGAATTTTTTTTGAAGCAGTCAATTTTGACCTCAGACACATTACAAAAAAAATAAAAGAAATACCCTTGAGGAAGATAAAACAGTGAAATGAGGATAACTGTGAACGAGGTAACAGAGGACAGAAAAGATGTACTTTGAATGGAATTCTTTTTCCTTAAAAAGGTAGTGTAGCTATGTCTTCAATGACTCCCTGTATATCATTACACTGTCCAAGGAATGTACTGTCTCTTTGCACTCCTTGATTCTGTCCTGTGCTGTTCCAGGCACAACCGGGAGTGTTTGTCTGGCTGGCTGATGGACTGTCTGCTGTGGGGTCCAAAGTCCAGACAGTGACTGAGGTCCAGGGCTCATCCTTTATGAAACAATGGTGCTTACCGGTCCTGCTGTGTGTGACCCTTCCGGGGTACTGTACTTTCACTCACTCACTCTCACACACACACACACACACACACACACTGTGTTATCCACTTGACAGGGGCAAAGTCAGTGTGTAATAGAAGAGACATTTCTGAAGTGCGTTGAGTTTTTCCTGACACCCTGAGAAAGAGTTTAGGTATTTTATCACACTTTCTTAGTCGTTCTCTGACAAATGGCTCCATAAGTTTATGGAGTAGGTGACCTGAGGTTTAAGCAATGAGTATTGATGATGACAAGGTGGAGGAGCAGGAATGTGTCCTGATTGAGACCAGACCCTGTATTCACAAAGTGTCTTAGGATAGCTGATCTTGGATCAGTTTTGTATTTTATATCATAATGGGGTTATATGGATTTTATTTGACCAGGTAAGTTAACTGAGAACACTTTCTCGTTTACCAATGACCTGTGGAATAGTTACAGGGGAGTGGAGATGAATGGTGACGATTATGTGGCCATGATGGTATGAGGGCCAGATTGGGAATTTAGCCAGGACACCGAGGTTAACACCCTGACTATTACGATAAATGCCATGGGATCTTTATTTTTAGTGACCACAGAGAGACAGGACACCTGTTGAACATCCCACCCGAAAGGTGGAACCCTACACATGCAAATGTCCCCAATCACTGAACTGGGGCATTATAAAAAATATTACCAGAGGAAAGAGTGCCTCCTACTGGCCCTCCAACACCCCTTCCAGCAGCATCTGGTCTCCCATCCAGGGACCGACCAGGACCAACCCTGCTTAGCTTCAGAGGACGGGGAGAACCTGAGCCGAGATCAGCACTCCTGCTCTGAGACACCTTGTGAAAACGGGCCCTGACCCAGAAAGAAAAAAACTGGTTCCTAGTTATAAAAACTTTGAATGTGACCCAGAGTTGTTCCTTACCAGGTGAGGAGGTCAGGGAAAACCCCTGGCCCTGACCTAAATGGTGACACTCACAGCACCCTTTAAAGGGGCATTTACAGTTGCTAAATACACCTGTGAGTTAATGATATGTACGCATTGATTCTTGAAGAATATAACTTGGAAATGCCTCATGAGCTTTGTTTAACTGTCACACTCCATGAGAACCCAAAATATAAGCTTGTTTTACTCCAATGTTTATAAACATTGTACATTTAAACAAACACTGACTGTATAGCCTCATGCCATGGTTAAAACTATAATTTCGATACCATTGATGGTCAGTCTTTGCATCCGTAGCTCTGTATATGTATTTGATTGGTTACATTTTTACCGAAACAGGCTGGGAAACCATTTGTTGTTGGTTTCAATTGCTGATTGCCACTTTAAAGTAAAGCCACATGTTTTATTAAACATTTGACACACATCTCAGACCTGAATTCCAAGGCAAGCGCCTCGCCCTTTTCAGCTTTGGGTATTTCAGCTCCAGCGCGACATCGCCTTCGCATGGAGTTGATCAGGCTGTTGATTCTGGTCTGTGGAATGTTGTCCCACTTCAATGGCTGTGTGCAAAGTTGCTGGATACTGGCGGGAACTGGAACACGCTGTCGTACATGTCGATCCAGAGCATCCCAAACATGGTCACTGGTTGGTGAGCATGCAGGCCATGGAAGAACTGAGACATGTTCAGCTTCCAGGAATTGTGTACAGATCAGCTTCCAGGAATTGTGTACAGATGGGGCCTGAGTTGATGGCGGTGGATGAATGGCACAACAATGGGCCTCAGGATCTCGGCAATGTATCTCTGTGCATTCAATTGACATCTATAAAATGCAATTGTGTTCCTTGTCCATAGCTTATGCCTGCCCATACCATAACCCAACGTCCATCATGGGACACTGTTCACAACATTGACATTTTAGAGTGACCTTATTGTTCCCAGCACAAGGTGCACCTGTGTGTAATGTTCATGCTGTTTAATCAGCTTCTTGTTATGCCACACCTGTCAGGTGGATGAATTATCTTGGCAAAGGAGAAAATGCTCACTAACAGGGATGTAAACAAATTTGTGCTCAAAATGAGAGAAATATACTTTTTGTGCGCATGGAAGGTACTATTTAGCAAAAAATTATACAGTAAGCAACTAATATCAACATACTACTCATCCATTTGAGAAGGAGTAATTCGTCACTTTCCTCTGCTCAGACATTGCGTGCATAAACCAATGGTTACATGCCACATCATCGACTGACAAGATTGTTATAAAATATGTGATAAACGGATACGTAAAATACATATTCAGGCGATGCAAGATCTGAAGATCGGGCCTATCGAATGCTCAAATTGCGCTTGTTCCCTGTTATTCGTACATTATTCGGATTATCAGCTGTTGTCGAACACACACATGGGAGTGAAAAACTATTTTCTTCCTCACCAGTGTGCGGTGAATTCTACTGGATGAAAAGACAACGTCAAAGATGATCTCTAATATTGACAAAATAACAGATGTGTGGACTGGAGTCGCATGCCTTGGACTCGAGTCAGACTCGAGTTGCAAATATGATGATTTTAGACTCGACTTGACAAAATCAAAAAGACTTGCAACTCAACTTTGACTTTAACACCAATGACTCGTGACTTAACTTGGATTTGGGCCTTTTGACTTGAACGGACTTGATACCCTCCCCAAGCCCAAATATGAAAAATGATGCTATTTTTAAAAAGTGTGCAGTGCATCAACTCTTCATTTAACAGATTAGAGTTTGAATCGGACAGCAGCCAATCAAATTGTGCCAGCAGAGAAAAAAATGCGCTGGCAGTGCCGAGCACTACAGTGTTGCCAACTTAGCGACTTTGTCGCTATATTTAGCGAGTATTCAGACCCCTCTAGCAACACATTTTCAAAAAAGAGACTAGCGACAAATCTAGCAACTTTTTCTGGTGTTATTGGAGACTTTTGGAGACTGACGCGAAAGCACGTATCGTTCTTACTCTTCTCAACGAGCATGGCCCCACCCATGTCCCAAAGCACTCACAGGCAGCCCAGTCCTCGAGCAGCAGTCCCTCCCAGCTGCAGTCAGAGCAGGAGATGTTCACCCCTCCTCGTTCAGACTGCAAATGAATCGTGCATGCGGGGAAGCCGCCTCTGGCAGATCCCGCCCTGGCTTACATTTTAAAAAAACAATTCACCTGAATCAGGGCCAGACTAGGTTATCATAATTTTCTCACATTACCACTGACAGTTTTTTCTATTGTCTCTTGTTGGTCCATTTAGATTGTATACAAAAAAATGTTATGGTTAAAAATGTTCATGTTTTACTGTGACTTGTGGTAGGCTCCTAAATGGACCATAAGGGTAAAACCAAACGAAATTAAGAAAACTAAACTAAAAAAAAATAATATAATAAAAAATAAGTAACTCCGCCAAAAAAAAAATATTAAAAAATAAGTAACTCTCTGTTTTGGGTCACTTTTGCTGGTCTCAAGCCCCCAATCAAGGAGGGCTGGAATTGTGACATAAAAAAACAATAATTGACAGAAGAAAGTTCATTTGTTGTTCTAAACATATTTAGGGTGTTTTTTATTCACTTTTTGTCTCTCCCACGACGTTATTCCTCTCTCCTACGGCATCCATCACAATTACATGCACATGGCAAATTATGCAAATTAGGTGATGGCATCATTTAGCGACTTCTAGCGACTTTTGGACAGCCAATAGCTACTTTCCTTCCTGGGGAGTTGGCAACACTGCAGAGGAACGTCGGCGGATGAATTCAGACTGAGCCCTTGGAAAGATGCACCTAATCTTTGCACCTAAAATTGAGCTACAACTGGTAGCTGCTGTTCCTAAAACCATTGACATACGTTAGCCTACTGTAACCCCACACAGGGGTGTGTTAAGGTTGGGCGATTGTGTACACGCCTACATCGCCTGATTCCGCCCTGTAGCGATCCTCGATAGTCGAGTGGGTGGTGCAGTGCAGGTTTTATCTCCCATCTTTCGGATCTGTATATTTTTCACAGACTTTCAGGAAAGGGTTCAAATTGTAGGCCTACTTGAAGTTCAGTAGCAGTTGTTTTGATGTACCTTTTAGCAAATGATTGTAACTTTATGGCAGGATTATTTTAGGTGTCTAGAGTATATCTGGAGAGAGAGAGCACTACAATATTTAGTGTTTGTCATATTGATGTCTTTCTCATGGCTACCCATGTATTTCCATGGAGATAAAGTTTATTTGGAAAATAAATATACTGTAGATATTTTTAAAAGCATTCATGATTTGTGTAAATTTAGTATACTAACTATTATTCTTGTTAAAAATATGAAATGGTATTAAATTTGGTGAAGAGCACATTATGACTTGTCTAGGACTCAAAAGTCAAAGTTTAGGACTTGAGACTTGACTTGTCGGTCTTGACTTGAGACTTGACTCGGACTTGCCTGTCAAGGGACTTGAGACTTACTTGTGACTTGTAAAACAATGACTTGGTCCCACCTCTGAAAAAATAGCCAAGTGACTTCTCTGACAATGGAAATATACGTCCTCAATTGATTGAAAGCAGGCGAGATCAGGTGGGGCCATTCTAGCCAATGAGAGGGCAGATACTCGTGGGGAACACCAGGCACAGCTTTAGTCCTTTTTCTCAAATGCCACATGCATCCACTTATATCAGTACATTTGTAACAGCCTAAACATTATCAAACTTCTATTCAATAAAATAAGCCTCCCCTAATTTGACACACGCTCATAGACTTCCATACAAAAAAAGGGTTTATCTCATGCGGACAGTGTAAATCCTCTCGCTTTGCCTATTCCTCTCTTTTATTTATTTAACTAGGCAAGTCAGTTAAGAACAAAAGTATATTTACAATGACGGCCTACCCCGGCCAGACCCTAACCCGGATGATGCTGGGCCAGTTGTGCACTGCCCTATGGGACTCCCAATCACAGCCGGTTGTGGTACAGCCTGGAATCGAACCAGGGTCTGTAGTGACACCTATAGCACTGAAATGCAGTGCCTTTAGACCACTGCGCCACTCGGGAGCCTCTGATGACATCCGGGCATTTAAAGTATAGCCTAATTGATTTTCAAATGTTCTGCCCTGCATACATTGTTTGTAGTTTTCCTCTGGACATTTAGGAGAATCTTACAGAACTGCGTGCAGGATTTCCATGGGGTGTTCGTCCCAGTAGGTGAAATCTTGTTCTACAAGTGGAACCCCACTCATAAAATGCAAATGGTTCAATGACACATTCAATTAGTTTTAGCCAAATTTGTATAGGAATTTCAATTTGAATTAGCTTTTTTATTGTGTAGAATGCCCTGCGTGCTTTCTCAGTTCATTCACTGCCTCATTTAGGTGTCCAGTTGAGCTTATTGTTTTATTGTAGCGTGTGAAGTACTCTATGGGTCTATTGTAACCATCGATGGCCACTAAATTATCACCAGCAGATCTCTTGTTAAACATAAATATGTGCTAAATTCATCTGCACAGCTGATCTCAATTGCAACCATGACCTCATCTCCGCTCCCTAAAAGCTAGTGTTACCCTAAAAGCTTGCTACCGAAGTATTTCAAGATATGTTTTGCCCTCTGGTGGGTATTATCATCAGAACAACTTTGTCCTACTTTTTGAGCAGTCTTGGAGCGATTTATCTATGAGACATTTATTCCGTACAACTGAAATAAAGTATTTCCTAATTTCATAGGAAAAATTGCCACGGGGGGATATGCCCCCCAATATTCAGAACAGGTCGATTCGTCCCCTACAATAATTGATTTAAAATCAATGTTCGTTAGCCCCCCCCCCCCCCAGATAGCATATGAACATGTCATAAGGACAACATGAACTGCAAAATGTGTTTTCATCCTCATGGCATATTGTGAGGAATGGCATGAGATGAGCTCTGATCATGGCAGAAATATGTAGAATTGCAGGAAATTAGCTTTAAAACGGCAACATTCTTTTAGCCTAATGACAAAATGTTTTGAAATGCCGGAAGTTAGCTGTTTCCCCGCTCAAAAAGTAGTTTTCCGTAAAACGTTTTTATTTTCGGGAGGGGGCTTTGCTTTACCATTATACTTGTCATTTCGTACACTCGTTCTTTGTAGGAACACCAGTCAGCCATGACCACTGTCAGTAGCTCAAACAGGGAGTTTACCTTGGACTTTCTTCACACACTTGGCTAATCCAACTCCAGTAAGAACATCTGCTTCTCTCCCATGGTCCACCTGGGGTCTCTGATGAAACCGGTGCACAGTCACAAAGGAATATTTTAGAAATACTTTATCATCAACATTCAACGGTGAAACGGGCCTGTAAAAAGCACACATCAAGTAGCCTTCACCTCTTTCGCTGGAGTTAATTTTCCCGCTGTGGAGTGGTTCTACATTTGAATTGTTTGTCCACAGATAAAATGAAAGATTGTTAAACCAGGAAATGTCAACTAAATGACCAGACTGGTTCTTGTGAATGCTCTGTACTTTAAAGCCACTTAGTTACGTACATTCTCCAGTGCTCACACCTCTGACCATCCATTTAAAATCAACCAGGTGAGTGTTATCCCTTTAAGCAGCACTGGAATAGAGAATAAACATCTGAAATCCTGTAATTTGGCATTTCAAATGACCCCACAACTAAAGGTACAGAACCTTCCAGTTAGCCTATACTGACATAGAAGACAGTACATGAATAAAACCACTACTGAAGATTGATAACCTCCAAGTACAACTCCATCAACGACTTTATACTGAAAGTATAAAGCCTTACAACATCTATAGAGTTGAACTAGTTAAATGTGTCAATTAGCCAGCTAGCTTGGGTGCTTGGCTGCCGTTGTAAGATCAGAAGGCTTGGATCCACTGTTCTCTTCAGCCAGCGCGTCCAGTATGTGTTCTGGATGAGCAAACAGACAACGCTCTGAATTCACAAATTACCCAGAGCGCACTCTAACACACTGGAGGAATATTTACGAAGGCACCTGACAGAGTGAGAAGAATGAAGCTTGTACAGGATAAAAATACTCTAAAACATGCATACTGTTTGAAATACTTCCAAACCATGTAACTTTTTGTCCTGAATAGAAAGAATTATGTTTAGAGCAAATCCAACACAACACATCACTGAGTACCTACCACTTCATATTTCAAGCATGGTGGTGACCACATCATGTTATTGGTATGCTTGTAAAGTTGTTTTCATTGCAAGTTTAAAGCGTACTGTTAGCTGGCTAGCTAATGTTAGCTGGCTCGCTAGCTAACATTACGTATAGGATCTGTGTAGAAACCATTTGCATTTCTAGTTATAGCCTAATGTTAAAAAAGATAGATAACATTGAATCTAGTTGGGGTGATTACGGGTCATTTATTGGACTAGATAACACAGGGACATTATTGCATTTTCAGAACTAGAAGCACAAGCATTTCGCTACACTCGCATTAACATCTGCTAACCATGTGTATGTGACAAATAAAATTTGATTTGATTTGATTGTCATCAGCAGTCTGCTTTCCAACAGACGCTGGGAGACAAATTCAACATTTCAACATGAGCTTACCAAGATGACATTGAATGTTCCTGAGTGGCTTAGTTACAGTTTTGAAAATCAATGGAAAGACTTGAAAATGGCTGGCTAGCAATGACCAACAACCAAGCTTAAAGAATTTGTAAAATAATAATATGTGCAAAGCTGTTAAAAAATTACCAAGAAAGACTCACAATTGTGGTCACTGCCAAAAAATGTGATTCTAACACAAATTGATTTAGGGGGTTGAATAATTATATCTAATATGTAGTATTAGTGTTTTATTTTCCATTAATAACAACAACAACAACAAAAATGTATTTTGTATAGATCGTTGACAAAAATGAATGACAATTAAATCCATTTTATTCCCACTTTGTAACACAACAAAATGTGGTAAAAGTGTATGGGTGTCAATACTTTCTGAAGGTAACCTGTTCTATTATAAGTGGTCCCTTTCCATCCTTATGTCAAAGCTGGAAAAAGAGCTGACACCAGAGAAAATTAACTAATGGACGGACAGGAGAAACATGGATGCCGACACTAAGGTCACCGTCAACCTTCCTAAATTCACTCTTTCACCTAATTTAACACCTGACATCTCAATAGGTCCAGGGCTTTCCTCTTTTGCTCTATATTGCTTGTCTATTGCTCCTCAAGGGGGGAGGCCAATGATATGAATTATTCCCATCAGGCCAACTCCTTCAATGCTCTACTTGAAGTTTGCCAAAAATATATATATATTGGTATAAAATGTTTGTTTTTTTACCCTTTAGTGTGTGTACTTTACTGTATTTATATTTGGGATATCGCTTTTCAACAGTAAAAGTTTTTTTTTAAACGTTGAGGACAACCAAAAGCATCTGTCTCAACTTGACGTGACTAACATGTTTGACAATGACAAGGCAAACCTGTCTGGGATGAACAGAACAAAAGCTGACGCATGTAGTGGGGTTAATGCGAGGCAGATCACGTTATCCTAAGAAGAGGTACTACCTCAATGTAGACCACCCCTTACTCTTCTTCACCAGACACAAGACCAACTCCATCCATTCCTCGGCAGATTTGTGTCTACTACAGAAGCCCTGAAGTCCACCCCCCCCAAAAAAAAAAAAATAATTGAACTCTTGGAATTTCGTCTAAACGACTTACGATCTCGTTGGAACGACTGAGTAAAAAATAAAAATAAAATCTAAACGAGATACTAAGTCATTCCAACAAGATATATAGCAAGGCCACACTTACCTGGACCACACTTAGCAAGGCACAATTAGTATGAAGTAAGCTAGAATGGTCTTGCTGAAGCAAGGCACACTAATAAGTACAGTACGTTGTGTGAGGGAAAGTCAGGGAACGTCAGTCAGCCCAGTGACAACAGGCTCTACCTCAGGTGACAGAGCTGGTGTGGGACAAAGACAGTTGAGGATGCGTGCAGGTAGTAATGGGGGGTGTTAAGGATAGAGGTAGTCTTGGGGGCACCTGAGACCAAGAGCTTTAAAAATCTCAAGATGTTGTGCTCTCGAAGTCGTGCTAAAAAAAAAAATGCACAAAATGTCAGAGTGTTTTTCGGTCTGAGATGAACAATCAGCCAATACTCCTTTTATTTCATACTCTTCAGAAACATATGTTCACTGTATAATCACACTCCGTGTGTATCGTCGGGGGTTAAAGAGGAGACACTTTAGCCTCCTCAGAAGACTGGCACTGACCTTTCCTCTCTAAATGATCTCTGCCCCACCTGAGTATCTCTCAGGCACTGTTACCATTTGAATAATTCATCTTCCTGTAGGCGGGCCCATGGTGGCACCACTGGAAGACGGTGCCATACAGCAGATACACAGACTTCAGCAAACGGTCCTCCTTGTCGGCTCAAAAAGGTCCATGACAATGATCCTACGCCGCCATCTATTGGTTGTGAAATAGTATCACAACAAGTACATTCTATTGCAGATACATTCATCTCACCTGCCCTGCAACAATAGATACCAGGGCTGATGGGTAGGGGAAAGGGCCCTGATTGAATACCTCTTGGTATGCTCTAATTGCCTTAAATCTGGACGAAGGGCTCCCTTTTAGGATTTTCTCTGGTGTGTGTGACGTCTAGACTACACACAACGCAAACACACACACACACGCACAGTTAGTGTCACTGAAATTAAAAAAGTCACCCCTGCCACCTCTTTCTCCTTTACTCTCCTCTGCCTCTAAGCGAGGCGTGTCAAAAATACGCGAGGGGGATCAATGTGGCCCACAGGTGGTTTGAGGTAAAACAAGATATTCAAAAAGACCAAATGGAAAGTGTCTAGAATGGAGATCCATTTATACCATTTCTGACTGTATCCATCTCTCTAAATCACGGAAAATAAAGCTAAACAGTCAGTGACATTGTCTTGGTTCAGGATTATACATTTTTTTTGGGGGGGGGTATCATTTAAGATGCTCTTTGAAGAGGTACTGTTTCAGGTGGGGTTTTTTTTTTTAAACCTTTATTTGACGAGGCAAGTCAGTTAAGAACACGTTCTTATTTTCAATGACGGCCTGGGAACAGTGGGTTAACTGCCTGTTCAGGGGCAGAACGACAGATTTGTACCTTGTCAGCTCAGGGGTTTGAACTCGCAACCATCCGGTTACTAGTCCAATGCTCTAACCACTAGGCTGCCATGCCGCCCCATTCAGAAGATAGACAGGGACTCGACCTTGTTGAAGCCCGAATGCGGAGTTGGACACCCCTGATCTAAACTCAACCATCTCTGCACACCAGCCTCTTGACATCTTACAATGTATTTACATTCATTAAGGTTGCCAAGGCAGCAGCTACTTTTCCTGGGGTATAGTAAGGCAGTTACATTACATGACCAAAAGTATGTGGACACATGCTCGTCAAATATCTCATTCCAAAATTTTTGTGCAGACCAGTCAAGTTCTTCCACACTGATTTCAACAAACCATTTAAGTAAGGACCTCGGTTTGTGGATGAGGGCATTGTCATGCTGAAACAGAGAAGGACTTCGTCTAGAATATCATTGTATGCTGGAGCAGTATATTTCCCTTCACTGGAACGAAGGTGCATAGCCCGAACCATGAAAAACAGCCCCAGGACATTATTCCTCCTCCACCAAACTTTACAGTTGGCTCTATGCATTTGGGAAGGTAGCATTCTCCTGGCATCCACCAAACCCAGATTCGTCAATTGGATTACCAGATGGTGAAGTGTGATCCAACGGTGGGGAGCTTTGTTTGTTCTAACCGCCTTGTCTTTGTGAGACGAAGAGTAGGTGAACGGAGGATCTCCACATGTGTGGTTCCCACCGTGAAGCATGGAGGAGGTGTGATGGGGTGGGGATGCTTTGCTGATGACACTCGTTGTTTAAAAAAAATTCAAGACACACATAACCATCATGGCTACCACAGCATTCTGCAGCAATACACCATCCCATCTGGTTTGCACTTAGTGGGACTATCATTTGTTTTTCAACAGGACAATGACCCAACACACCTCTAGGCTGAATAAGGGCTATTTGATCAAAAAGGAGAGTAATGGAGTGCTGCGTCAGATGACTTGGCCTCCACATCACTCAACCTCAACCCAATTGAGATGGTTTGGGAGGAGTTGGACCTCAGAGTAAAGGAAAAGCAGCCAACAAGTGCTCAGCATATGTGGGAACTCCTCCAAGACTGTTGGAAAAGCATTCCAGGAGAAGCTGGTTGAGAGAATGCCAAGGGTGTGCAAAGCTGTCATCAAAGCAAAGGATGGCTATTTGAAGAATCTCAAATATAACATATATTTTGATTTGTTTAACCCTTTTTTTGGTTACTACATGATTCCATATGTGTTATTTCATAGTTTTGATGTCTTCACTATTATTCTACAATGTAGAACATAGTAAAAACAAAGAAAAAGCCTTGAGTAAGTAGATGTTTCCCATGTTAATGTGGGCTATTTCTAGCACTTCTCTGGGATGCTTGGTTGTTTTTATTGCTTTACTTGGAAGCTGATCAGAAGTAGACATGACAATGTTATTTATGTTTCAGCTGATAGTGCAGGGTGTGCTTCACACAGTGGACTTCCTACTAGGACAAACCGCCTCAGTGCTAATAGTTTAACTCTGGTTCATAGGCACATGATTATTGTATACAATATCTGTAGGATTGACAGAGGAATTGAGGGGAGTTAGAGGGACATGAATTAGGCTACTTACATTGTGACTGCCAACCCCACTGGGATAATGTACATTTCCTGCAGCATTACGACAACTCAGCGACACAATGGTAGGGATTATCTGATCTGGGTTTGGGTCATTGATAAGTCATTGTCTCAATGCAGCCTTGAAAAGCGTGGACAGAGTCTAGGAGCCAAGATGATTTGGATGCACTCCGTCATTCTTGTAGAGCATCGTCTGTTTCTAGAAGCCTGATGAATCTTTCACACCCATGGCTCAACAATGGGTGTGGGTGCTACTCTCTCAACGACAACAATGAGACAGCCTACAGGGAGGAGATCAAAGACCTGCCGTGTGGTGCCAGGACAACAACCGCTCCCTCAATGTGACCAAGACAAAGGAGATGATTGTGGACTAAAGGAAAAGGAGGACCGAGCACACCCCCATTTTCATCGACGGGGCTGTAGTAGAGCAGGTCGAAAGCTTCAAGTTCCTTGGAGTCCACAATATCAACAAACTATTATGTTCCAAGCACACCAAGACAGCCGTGAAGAGGGCATGACAAAACCTATTCCCCCTCAGGAGACTGAAAAGATTTGGCATGGGTCCTCAGATCCTCTAAAAGTTCTACAGCTGCACCATCAAGGCTGCATCACTGTCTGGTATGGCAACTGCTTGGCCTCCGACCGAGGATAGTGCGTACGGACCAGGACATCACTGGGGCCAAGCTTCCTGCCATCCAGGACCTCTACACCAGGTGGTGTCAGAGGAAGGCCCTAAAAATTGTCAAACACTCCAGCCATTCTAATCATAGACTGTTCTCTCTGCTACCGCATGGCAAGTGGAACCGGAGCACCAAATCCAGGTCCAAAAGACTCTCAACAGCTTCTACCTCCAAGCCATAAGACTCCTGAACAGCTAATCAAATGGCTACCCAGACAATTTGCATTGACCTCCACCCCGCCCTTTTACGCTGCTGCTATTCTCTGTTTAATATCTATGCATAGTCATAACTCTACCTACATCTACATATTACTCCAAGTACCTCAACTAACCGGTGACATTGACTCTGTACCAGTACCCCCTGTATATAGCCTCGCTGTATGTTATTTCACTGCTGCCCTTGAATTATTTGTTACTTTTACTTCTTATTTTTTACTTTTCTATTTTTTACTTACCACATTTTTCTTAAAACTGCATTGTTGGTTAAGGGCTTGTAACTAAGCCTTTCACTGTAAGGTCTACCTACACCCTGTTGTATTCGGGGCATGTGACAAATAACATTTTATTTGACTTGAAATAAGTGGCCAACTTTCTGGAATCTTTCAGAGCTGTAATCAGTTCTTTGAAATCAATTTTCAGCAGTTCCGAGCTGGCCCTCCTAATGTCGTTTGACCCCACATGGACTATCGACAGTCGACAGTGTCAGCTCCCGGCAGCTGTTGTAGAACGGTCAGAAGCAGCCTTGTAATGTCCTGTACTCATTCTCCAGGATAGCACAGGGTTTTTACCACGGGAACCAAGATGTTTCTTACCATAGAGCTGCCGATGATGACAGCTGGTGCAATGACTGAGGAGATCCATTCATTCTTTTGCCTCGAGTGGTTTCGAAAACTCCTCGGGACCGAAGAGTGGTGGGGCCCGATGGAGCCCGAGCCAGCTGTAGTCTTGGCCTCGCGGTCTGATGAGGTGGGGAGCTCTGAGGATCTGAACCCGAGCTAGAAGCCAGCGTAGAGGGAAACGGAACAGAGGACGAAGGCACAGGTACCTCAGGATCCAACCTAGCATCAGAAGCCCCCAGGGAACAAGGCACTGGAACCTCTGGATCTAGGGTGGAGAAGCTGTTTTTAGTCTTGTCTGGTCCAGGCTTACCTCCGCCAGGAGGCCCCCGTTGCCAGAGTTTGATGTTTATGACTTCCACGGTGAGTGACATATCTTCATGGATGGTTGGTAGGACGAGAACACGAACATCCACCAAGTCATCCAGTAGCATCCTACTCACTCCATTATTTATTTTTGATATTTTTATTTCACTTTTATTTAACCAGGTAGGCCAGTTGAGAACATGTTCTCATTTACAACTGCGACCTGGCCAAGATAAAGCAAAGCAGTGTGACACAAACAACACAGAGTTACACATGGAATAAACAAACGTACAGTCAATAACACAATAGAAAACAATATATATACAATGTGTGCAAATGAGGTAAGATTAGGGAGGTAAGGCAGTAAATAGGCCGTAGTGGCAAAGTAATTACAATTTAGCAATTAAACACGAGTGATAGATGTGCAGAAGATGAATGTAGTAGAGATACTGGTAGAGATACTGGGGTGCAAAGGAACAAAAAATAAATAACAATATGGGGATGAGGTAGTTGGATGGGCTATTTACAAATGGGCTATATACATGTGCAGTGAAATGTGCTTAAAGTTAGCGAGAGAGATACAGTATGAGTCTCCAGCTTCAGTGATTTTTGCAATTTGTTCCAGTCATTGGCAGCAAAGAACTGGAAGGAAAGGCAGCCGAAGGAGGAATTGGCTTTGGGGGTGACCAGTGAACTATACCTGCTGGAGCGTGTGCTACTGGTGGATGCTGCTATGGTGACCAGTGAGCTGAGATAAGGCGGGGCTTTAACAAGCAAAGACTTATAGATGACCTGGAGCCAGTGGGTTTGGCGACGAACATAAAGCGAGGGGCAGCCAACGAGAGCATATAGGCCACAGTGGTGGGTAGTATATGGGGCTTTGGGTGACAAAATGGATGGCACTGTGATAGACTGCATCCAATTTGCTGAGTAGAGTTTTGGAGGCTATTTTGTAAATGACATCTCCAAAGTCAAGGATCGGTAGGATAGTCAGTTTTACGAGGCTATGTTTGGCAGCATGAGTGAAGGGTTATTTTTTTGTGAAATAGTGGCTAGGAGAGTTTACAGGAAGGAGAGTTTACAGTCTAACAAGACACCTAGGTATTTGTAACTGTCCACATGGTATGGCATTGAATCTCGTCTGGAGGTTAGTTAACACAGTGTCCAAAGAAGGGCCAGAAGTATACAGAATGGTGTCGTCTGCGTAGAGGTGGATCAGAGAATCACCAGCAGCAAGAGCGACATCATTGATGTATACAGAGAAAAGAGTTGGCCCGAGAATTGAACCCTGTGATACCCCCATAGAGACTGCCAGAGGTCCAGACAACAGGCCCTCCGATTTGACACACGGAACGCTGTTTGAGAAGTAGTTGGTGAACCAGGCAAGGCAGTCATTTGAGAAACCAAGGCTGTTGAGTCTGCCAATAAGAATGTGGTGATTGACATAGTCGAAAGCCTTGGCCAGGTCAATGAATACGGCTGCACAGTATTGACTTTTATCGATGGCTGTTATGATATCGTTTAGGACCTTGAGCGTGGCTGAGGTGCACCCATGACCAGCTCAGGACCCAGATAGCATAGCGGAAAAGGTACGGTGGGATTCGAAATGGTCGGTGATCTGTTTGTTAACTTGGCTTTCGAAGACCTTAGAAAGGCAGGGTAGGATAGAAAAAGGTCTGTAACAGTTTGGGTCTAGAGTGTCTCCCCCTTTGAAGAGGGGGAAGACCACGGCAGTTTTCCAGTCTTTGGGATCTCAGACGATACAAAAGGGAGTTGAATAGGCTAGTAATAAGGGTTGCAACAATTGCGGCGGATCATTTTAAAAAGAGAGGTTCCAGATTGTCTAGCCCAGCTGATTTGTAGGGGTCCAGATTTTGCAACGCTTTCAGAACATCAACTATCTGGATTTGGGTGATGGAGAAATGGGGAGGCTTGGGCAAGTTGCTGTGGGAGGGGTGCAGGGCTGTTGATCGGGGTTGGGGTAGCCAGGTGGAAAGCATGGCCAGCCGTAGAAAAATGCTTGTTGTAATTCTCAATTATCGTGGATTTATCAGGGGGACAGTGTTTCCTAGCCTCAGTGCAGTGGGCAACTGGGAGGAAGTGCTCTTATTCTCCATGGACTTTACAGTGTCCCAGATATTATGGGAGTTTGTGCTACAGGATGCAAATTTCTGTTTGAAAAACTGCCTGTGTATTGGTTCCTAACTTCCCTGAAAAACTTCCCTGAAAAGTTGTATATTGCGGGGTCTATTCGATGCTAATGCAGTACGCCACAGGATGTTTTTGTGCTGGTCAAGGGCAGTCAGGTCTGGAGAGGGCTATATCTGTTCTTGTTTTTTTTTTTAAATGGGGCATGCTTATTTAAGATGGTGAGGAAAGCACTTTTAAAGAATATCCAGGCATCCTCTACTGATGGAATGAGGTCAATGTCCTTCCAGGATACCCGGGCCAGGTCGATTAGAAAGGCCAGCTCGCTGAAGTGTTTTAGGGAGCATTTTACAGTGATGAGTGGGGGTCGTTTGACCGCAGACCCATTATGGACGCAGGCAATAAGGCAGTGATTGCTGAGATCCTGGTTGAAGACAGCAGAGGTGTATATAGAGGGCAGGTTGGTCAGAATGATATCTATGAAGGTCCCTGTGTTTACGGATTTGGAGTTGGACCTGGTAGGTTCATTGATACATTTGTGTGAGATTGAGGGCATCTAGCTTAGATTGTAGGCCGGCCGGGGTGTTAAGCATGTCCTAGTTTAGGTGAACCATACAGTACGAGCTCTGAAGATAGATGGGGGGCAATCAATTCACATATGGGGTCCAGGGCACAGCTGGGGGCAGAATGTGGTTTATAACAAGTGGCAACGGTGAGAGACTAGTTTTTGGAAAGGTGGATTTTTAAAAGTAGAAACACAAATTGTTTGGGCACAGACCTGGAAAGTAAGACAGAACTCTGCAGTAGATTGCAACTCCTCCCCCTTTGGCAGTTCTATCTTGTCGGAAAATGTTATAGTTAGGGATGGAAATATTTGGTGGCCTTCCTAAGCCAGGATTCAGACACGGCTAGGACATCCGGGTTGGCAGAGTGTGCTAAAGTAGTGAATAAAACACACTTAGGGAGGAGGCTTCTAATGTTAACATACATGAAACCAAGACTTTTACAGTTACAGAAGTTAACAAATAACAGTGCCTGGGGAATGAGAGTGGAGCTAGGCACTGCAGGGCCTGGATTAACCTCTACATCACCAGAGGAACAGAGGAGGAGTAGGATAAGGGTACGGCTAAAAGCTATAAGAACTGGTTGTCTAGTGCGTTGGGAACAGATATTAAAAGAAGCAGGTTTCTGGGCACGGAAGAATAGATTCAAGGCATAATGTACAGACAATGGTATGGTGGGATGTGAATACAGTGGAGGTAAGCCTTGAGTGACAATGAGAGAGGTTTTGTCTCTCGAGACATCAATTAAACCAGGTGAGGACACCGCATGTGTGGGAGGTGAAACAAAGGGCTAGCTATTTTTATTTTATTTTTTTTATTTCACCTTTATTTAACCAGGTAGGCTAGTTGAGAACAAGTTCTCATTTACAACTGCGACCTGGCCAAGATAAAGCATAGCAGTGTGAACAGACAACACAGAGTTACACATGGAGTAAACAATTAACAAGTCAATAACACAGTAGAAAAAAAGGGAGTCTATATACAATGTGTGCAAAAGGCATGAGGAAGTAGGCAAATAATTACAATATTGCAGATTAACACTGGAATGATAAATGATCATGTACAGGTAGAGATATTGGTGTGCAAAAGAGCAGAAAAGTAAATAAATAAAAACTGTGGGGATGAGGTAGGTGAAAATGGGTGGGCTATTTACCAATAGATTATGTACAGCTGCAGCGATCGGTTAGCTGCTCAGATAGCTGATGTTTGAAGTTGGTGAGGGAGATAAAGGTCTCCAACTTCAGCAATTTTTGCAATTCGTTCCAGTCACAGGCAGCAGAGTACTGGAACGAAAGGCGGCCGGATGAGGTGTTGGCTTTAGGGATGATCAGTGAGATACACCTGCTGGAACGCGTGCTACGGATGGGTGTTGCCATCGTGACCAGTGAACTGAGATAAGCCGGAGCTTTACCTAGCATGGCCTTGTAGACGACCTGGAGCCAGTGGGTCTTGCGACGAATATGTAGTGAGGCCCAGCCGACTAGAGCATACAAGTCGCAGTGGTGGGTAGTATAAGGTGCTTTAGTGACAAAACGGATGGCACTGTGATAAACTGCATCCAGTTTGCTGAGAAGAGTGTTGGAAGCAATTTTGTAGATGACATCGCCGAAGTCGAGGATCGGTAGGATAGTCAGTTTTACTAGGGTAAGCTTGGCAGTGTGAGTGAAGGAGGCTTTGTTACGGAATAGAAAGCCGACTCTTGATTTGATTTTTGATTGGAGATGTTTGATATGGGTCTGGAAGGAGAGTTTGCAGTCTAGCCAGACACCTAGGTACTTATAGGTGTCCACATATTCAAGGTCGGAACCATCCAGTGTGGTGATGCTAGTCGGGCATGCGGGTGCAGGCAGCGATCGGTTGAAAAGCATGCATTTGGTTTTACTAGCGTTTAAGAGCAGTTGGAGGCCATGGAAGGAGTGTTGTATGGCATTGAAGCTTGTTTGGAGGTTAGATAGCACAGTGTCCGATGACGGGCCGAAAGTATATAGAATGGTGTCGTCTGCGTAGAGGTGGATCAGGGAATCGCCCGCAGCAAGAGCAACATCATTGATATATACAGAGAAAAGAGTCGGCCCGAGAATTGAACCCTGTGGCACCCCCATAGAGACTGCCAGAGGACCGGACAGCATGCCCTCCAATTTGACACACTGAAATCTGTCTGCAAAGTAATTGGTGAACCAGGCAAGGCAGTCATCCGAAAAACCGAGGCTACTGATGGGCTAAGGCATGTTGAGCAGGGCTGGTGGCTCTACAGTGAAATAAGATAACAATCACTAACCAAAACAGCAATGAACAAGGCATATTGACATTAAGGAGAGGCACGCGTAGCCGAGTGATCATGGGGACCAGTGGGTAGCTAGGAGAGCTGGAGACACAGCGATTCAGACAGCTAGCAGCCCAGGGCTAGCAGAAGGGCCTTTGGGGGACGTTGCGACGGAAGAGTCTGCTGTAGCCCACTCGGATGGTTACGTCGGCAGACCAGTCGTGTTGGATTGACAGGGCTCCGTGTAGGCAGTAAAAGGGTCCAGGCCAATTGGCAAAATAGGTATTGTAGCCCAAGAAATTGGCTGATGGTCCTCTTCAGCTAACAGTCCGATATGCTCTAGACAGCTAGCGGGCTGCTGCTAGCAGGCTAGCGTATGGGCTTTCAGGGGACGTCGCGACGGAGGAGCCTGTTGATACCCCTCGGGCGGTTTATGTCGTTAGACCAGTTGTGATGGATCGGCGGGGCTCCGTGTCGGCAGTAAAAGGGGTCCAAGCCAATTGGCAAAATATAAATGTATTGTAGCCCAAGGAGTGGCTGATGGACCTCTTCAGCTAGCCGGGAGATGAGCCTAGCACGAGGCTAGTTCCAAGCTCACTGGTGCTTGCTTCTGGACAGAGATGTTAGCCAGGGGGTAGCCACTCGGATAGCAGCTAGCTAGCTGTGATGATCCAGGTGAAAAGGTTTAGAGCTTGCGGTAGGAATCTGGAGATGTGGAGAAAAAGCTGTCCGATATGCTCTGGGTTGAATCGCGCTGTTCAGACTGGCAGGAGTTGACCGGGCTAAGGTTAGCTGATGATCGCTAGCAGTGGCTAACTGACTACTAGCTAGTTAGCTGGCTAGCTTCTGTTTGGTGTTCCGGTTCTAAAATATAGAAAATAGCAGATCCGTACCACATTGGGTGAGGCGGGTTGCAGAAGAGGTTAAAAATATTAAAAATATATACGAAGGAAAAAATAAATACACACGGGACAGGACAAGACAAAGACGTCTGAACTGCTACGTGTTCTTGGAGACCCTTTTGGGTAGGGATCCCTGCAAAGTACCGGCCAGTCGGCTGCGGAGAGACCCATCGTGGCAGCGACACTTCCACCAAACCAGAGTGACATCCAGCTACTGGGGTAGAAGAGAAAGAAAAAGTAGGCGGGCGTGGATTCCCCAGTTTTTATTTGTACATGACATGTATATCAATTCATATCTGATCTCCTTTCTATCTCTTACAAAATGTCTAATCTCATTTCCCCTCATACAATTGTGTGTTTACATCATTAAAGCAGCACCAACCCCTCCAAGCTGTTCTATAATTGACTCAAAGTGTGTTAGTCGTGATTGCGTAAGAAGACAACATGTGCAATGAATGCTCTAGAAAACGCTCAATTGGGATTAGGACTTTTCTTAATAACATGGAGGGAGGATTTGGGCGCCTCAGCCCCACAGCTCTGATATATATATATAATATATACAGTATATATATAAATAAATAAAAGAGAGAGAGTTGTGTTTAGGCCAGAAATAGAGTAGGGATTACTTACTGTAAAACCATGGTATAAAAATAATTTAGTTTCCACAAAACATACCTCCTGCTACTGTAACATGTCCAATGAGAAATTTGGGATCAGGATTTTATGTCATAGTACTGCGATATTGTGTCAAATAAAATGTGTTACAATATTGTAAGACGGTCATTGAATTACCTCAAATATGGTCTCAGTGGACTTACGTAACACAACGCATATGCACAGTGGTGATTGAAGTTTTTAAGTCTTGATTTGAATTTTCCTCTTAATCTTGCATACTGCTGTATTACTTAACAATGTAAGATAGTGTTGTGAGAGGATGACCTGGCATTTTATCTGATTGGTTTTACTGTAAGATGCTTGAATTGCAAAACAGTGCTTGCTTTGCTCATCCAGTGCAATGACGAACAGCTCAGTGACATTTTAGTGGGGTCCATCTGTTTCATGTTTGTTAAGTGAGCATCACCTCGTGGAGGACATTAAAAGAGAGGGAGAGAGAGTAAAGAAAGAGAGAGAGAGAGATTGGGTAGGAAGAGAGAGAGGGAGACCAGACTTCTGCCTTGTCCAAAATCAAACCCTCTTCTCCTAGACACTTTGTTGGTCTAAATGGATCAGATGGATGCAAGCCATATCATGAAATCATGAATATTACAGCAGCTCCACCTAGCCCTCCATTCTCAGATCTAGGTTTACAGGACAGACAAGCGACAGAAGGAGGCTGGTTTCGGACTGGGCCAAAACACTGAACAAAAGTCCCATGTTACATGTGGTGAAATAAAAGATCCCAGAAATGTTCCATACGCAAAACAGTTTATTTATCTCAAATCTGTAAATCCCTGTCACTGAGTATTTATCATTTGCCAAGATAATCCATCCAACTGACAGGTGTGGCATATCAAGAAACGTATTAAACAGCACGATCATTACACAGGTGCACCTTGCAAAGGCCACTCTAAAATGTACAGTTTTGTCACACAACACAATGTTACAGATGACTCAAGTTTTAAGGGAGCGTGCAATTGGCATGCTGACTGCAAGAATGTCCACCAAAACTGTTGCCAGAGAATTGAATGTTAATTTCTCTAGCATAAGCCACCTCCAATAGAGTTTAGAGAATTTGGCAGTACGTCCAACCGGCCTCACAACCGCAGGCCACGTGTAACCATGCCAGCCCAGGACCTCCACATCCACAGACCACGTGTAACCATGCCAGCCCAGGACCTCCACATCCACAGGCTACGTGTAACCATGCCAGCCCAGGACCTCCACATCCACAGACCACGTGTAACCATGCCAGCCCAGGACCTCCACATCCACAGGCCACATGTAACCATGCCAGCCCAGGACCTCCACCCACATCCACAGACCCACATCCACAGACCACGTGTAACCATGCCAGCCCAGGACCTCCACATCCACAGGCCACGTGTAACCATGCCAGCCCAGGACCTCCACATCCACAGACCACGTGTAACCATGCCAGCTCAGGACCTCCACATCCACAGACCACGTGTAACCATGCCAGCCCAGGACCTCCACATCCACAGGCCACGTGTAACCATGCCAGCCCAGGACCTCCACATCCACAGGCCACGTGTAACCATGCCAGCCCAGGACCTCCACATCCACAGACCACGTGTAACCATGCCAGCTCAGGACCTCCACATCCACAGACCACGTGTAACCATGCCAGCCCAGGACCTCCACATCCACAGACCACGTGTAACCATGCCAGCCCAGGACCTCCACATCCACAGACCACGTGTAACCATGCCAGCCCAGGACCTCCACATCTGGATTCTTCACCTGCGGGATCGTCTGAGACCAGCCACCCGGACAGCTGAGGAAAGAAATACTGAGGAGTATGTATTTCTGTAATAAAGCCCATTAGTAGGGAAAAACTCTTTTTGATTGGCTGGGTCTGGCTCCCCAGTGGGTGAGTGGGTGCCCAGTCATGTGAAATCCATAGATTAGGGCCTATTTTTTTTATTTCCATTGACTGATTTCCTTATATGAACTGTAACTCATTGAAAAAAAAAAACATTGAAATTCTTGCATGTTGAGTTCATACTATTTCTCAGTGTACATGTCAGAGAGGCGTGTTTGTTCTACATAGCATATTACTACCTGAACATTCCAAAACATTGCATCCTGCTGAACATGCCCCAGTGTAAGTCTATATGCCTACTGAAGGGGTGTCCACCTACTTTTGTATATATACTGTATGTGGACAACCCTTCAAATTAGTGAATTTGGCTATTTCAGCCTCACCGTTGCTGACAGGTGTATAAAATCAAGCACACAGCCATGCAATCGCCATAGACAAACATTGGCAGTAGAATGGCCTTACTGAAGAGCTCAGTGACTTTCAACGTGGCACCGTCAAAGGATGTCAGTTTCTGTCCAACTAGAGCTGCCCCGGTCAACTGTAAGTGATGTTACTGTGAAGTGGAAACGTCTAGGAGCAACAGCGGCTCAGCTGCGAAGTGGTAGGCCACACAAGCTCACCGAACTGGACTGCCGAGTCAGCACAAGAACTGTTCGTCGGGAGCTTCATGAAATGCTGTTCATGGCCCGAGCAGCTGCACACAAGCCTAAGATCACCATGCGCAATGCCAAGCGTCGGCTGGAGTGGGGTAAAGCTCACCACCATCGGACTCTGGAGCAGTGGAAACTCGATCTTTGAAGAGATGAATTATACTTCACCATCTGGACAAATCTGGGTTTGGCGGATGCCAGGAGAATGCTACCTACCCCAATGCATAGTGCCCCCTGTAGTGTTGTGAGGAGGAATAATGGTCTGGGGCTCTTTTTCATGGTTCGGGCTTGGCCCCTTAGTTCCAGTGAAGGGAAATCTTAACGCTAAAGCATACAATGACATTCTAGACCATTCTGTGCTTCCAACTTTGTGGCAACAGTTTGGAGAAAGCCCTTTCCTGTTTCAGCATGACAATGCCCCCGTGCACACAGCAAGGTCCATACAGAAATGGTTTGTCGAGATCGTTGTGGAAGAACTTGATTGGCCTGCACAGAGCCCTGACTTCAACCCCATCGGACACCTTTGAGGTGAATTGAAACGAGACTGCGACCCAGGCCTAATCACCCAACATCAGTGCCCGACCTCACTAATGCTCTTGTGGCTGAATGGAAGCAAGCCCACGCAGCAATATTCCAACATCAAGTGGAAAACCTTCCCAAAAGAGTGGAGGCTGTTATAGCAGCAAAGGGGGATCAACTCCATATTAATGCTCATGATTTTGGAATGAGATGTTTGACGAGCAGGTGTCCACACACTTTTGGTCATGTTGTGTACTTTTGGCCATGAAGTGCATCAACAGTCTCATCACTGAGTCACAGACCTTGTCTCACAACAGACTGACAACAGACAGACAGACACAGGGTTCTAAGTATCAGCCTGTACAATAGAACAAATTACTTTCAGCTGCTGGAGAGTATAGTGAAGACCATTCATTGTATGGTGACAATTGCATGTTGACTAGTCTACATTAGTTTTTGTGACAACTGTAATAAAGGACAAATGGCTTATACATTGTTTTGGAGCTCATTTCTGTAGATGCTGGATGTTTAGATTTCTGCCTTGCTCATCTGAGTGGACACATGCAAAGGTTTGTATTCCAAAAACACTTGCCAACTGTTTGGTTATTTCATTAAAAATGGTTTTGTTGCAGTTTATATATAAATGATGTTTATATATGTGCAAATGTAAATTTATTCTATGTATGTATGTATGTATGTATGTAAGTATGTATGTATGTATGTATGTATGTATGTATGTATGTAATATTTAATTATCACCTGTATTACATGAGAGAACTGTCCCAATAATATATGACATCAACTGTGCACATGCAATACTGTTGGTGAGCCTACATCGTTAAAATACTGTCAGCCAACAGAGGATGCTGATGGGCATTATGAAAGCAGACGAACACATAGTGAGAGGTACAACAGCAGCAAGGGCAGGCTTGTTGATAACTTTGAAACTCCATAAGCGGCCCCTTTAAGAAAGGACGTCTGCTGACATGACGAAATGTCCTGGTCTTGTGTGTGAGAGCTATGAAATCAACAAGCGAGAGAGACTGGTTTCAAACGGTACTGAATGAGATAGTCTATGCTATTCTCTTTTAGGGGGGGGGGGAGTTGGCATTTCTACAAAACTAATCAAGGCTGCAGCGGGATGTAAGTCGTTGCTCTGGTTTACAAAAGAGCGGATTGTGATGGTGGGGCTGAGGCTCAATAAACAGCTTGTGTCTTGGCGGTTGTGAGCAGGTGTACGCTTCTGGATACATTCAAAGGCAATTCTCAGTGTTAATGAAACTTTGCTACGATTTACGGGCTGGGTAAGAACTTGATATTTTTAAATAAAAATAATGTCCATGCAAAGTAGCCTAGCTCAAGTATTTACGTGTGGTGTGTATGTTGGCTTTTAGTTGGGTAATTCATTATTATTTCATGGAGCGCAAGGTCTACTGTGCGTAGTCTCATTTACGAAGATTACAATTTAATTGGGAAATAGGAATTGGCCAGTACAAATGAACGTTGCATCGCCATAGCGTCAAAAAAAGACTGGTGGGAAGCTGAGACTAACCTAACGGACTTGTTACATTATGTCACAGCGGGCCAACACCTACTGTTGCTTACGCGCTTTGTTACAGTCGCGAAGCAGCACAGCACTGGTCCTTCATACTCCGTCGATCACGGTGTTTTTAGGCTCATATCTTACTAGTACCTTTTAGCCTTTTGAACAGAAGGCTCAGTTCCATTAGTTCCATTCCACAAGTCATTGGATCAAGGCGTCTCCTGTACGGGGAAGGTTTGTTAAGAAACCCCCAGACGCTCGGTCTGAACATTACATGCATCGCTTGCCGTACGTTTTTGGAAGCATACGGATACGGATCTTTTATATCAGAAATAAATAATTTGTGAACAATGTTAAATGTATAGTTTTTTTATAGGGGGGGTCAGTGTCCCCACATGGACATATATCCATGTTTGTGTGTGCTTATAGAAGACACCTGTTCTAATTTGCTATCTGGCATGCTCCCAAACACCTGTATGTAACAGAAGGCCTCTAAGAAACATGTTGTCACTGAAAAAATACGGTTGGCTGCAACTGTGGAAAAAGTTGTTAAAATGGTACACAACACAGCCTTGTTCACAGTGAAGGCCTTAATTCCACTATCAGTTTTGGAATACTGACTGTCCAATCAGCAAGAGACAAGTGACCTAATTTGGATTTGTGTGTTCAGACCGCTGACATTAACTACGCTAGTTGTCATAATAAGTGTGTGCCCAGTGGTGTAGGACAATTGGTGCTCAGCCTTCCTTCCTGAAGTGATGTTGTAAAAGCTATGGTGACAACAATGCCTCCTTCCATGGATGTTTCCCTGAAAGAATACTTTTTTTTTTTAAAGCCTCAAAGGACGAGATGATCCAACTTTCAAAACGAAGTCCATTTTCGATGGGCTACTTAGTTACCAACCTAGCTAGCTGTTTAGCCTTCTAGCACATTCACTCGTTTGTTTGGAAACCAATAAGAAATGCCGAATAACAGTCTAAGAACCAGACGGGTAAATGAATCCGATTTGACCGTTCAAACAAAAGTCACATGGACAGGAATCAGATTTGTATTTGACTTCAAACCACCTACGAAGTTCATTTGAAATGTGGCTTGAAATATCTACCACCATGTGCTTTTTGGCTGTTTAGACTGCAGGGAAAAAGAACCGATTCTTATGGGGTATGCAGAGAAACAGGATTTGAGTCACTTCAAACTGCCAATGCTTAAGTGTGTATTTTGCATTTGTGAAAGGATTGTAATGTGACATGAAAGTAAACGGATTTTGGTTTCTAGAACCATATCGCAATTGAGAACCGATTCATGTTTAGTTTTTGGCTGCCAGAGCCTATCTACCTCTGAGCATAATATATATATATATATATATGCTACGCTACTTTGACTCTTAAGGAGTAATGGTAAGCTCCTTAAGAGTACATCTTGGCCTAGAAGTGCCTGTCCCTCACCGATGATGTGTTCATTGATTGGAGTTATTAGCAGAGTTGACATGGCGATTGGAATAATGGGATCAGCTGTGGCTAGTTAGACTCGGTAGCCTACTGTAATTTATATTTGGGTCATAATTCGATCACCCATCATAGACTGAATAGCCTCAATCACAGCACATTATCAAACATTGTATTGTGATGATGAGTCTTCCTTTCAACCTAACAATTTACAGTGTGCCTACCTAGGCAATATGGCCCTCAGCCTTGATTCCACTAATAAAGTGAATTCCTTATTCATCTCGTAGTTTAGGCCTATAGTGTGTTGTCATCCTGATTTAGCCTAGCTTCCATTTGTAAAATATGTGAGCTTGGACCAAGTCTAGTGAGACTCATAGACCAAGTAGAATCTCAGCAACTTGGATGAGCGAGAAATAAGCATGACTAGCTTTCTGGTGTCCTCAGAGAACTATACCAATGTCATTTTATAAATTCTAATTATTGAAATTATTTTTTTTTGTGTCCCTATTCCACTAAATTTGTAATAAAAATGACAACACTCAACGCCTTCACTAAAACGTTTCAACATATAGCCTAACTTTGACATTCATTCAGAAATCACTCTCTGAATGAACAATCACATGTAGACTACAGGTTCAGTGGGTCTGCAACCAGGAATGACATTGACAGGGGGTTGAGTGTATTTCATGTGAAACTAAACAGTCACTAAGGTGACTGTGCCTAGTAAATGTAACACCTACAGGTGGGTATGAGATGTGTAAAGCACTTGCCAATGGGGGTTTCCAGGTGGGCGTTTCTAGTTGGTATTATTCTCAGTACAACAAATTGACAGACATTTCTATCTCTCACCCGAAACCTAACCATGTTTGATTTAATGTCTCTGTTGAATTCAACAATGTCCTATTTTCTATGCAAGTGTGGGGTCTTCCATCACTGCTAACAATGCCAGTGACTAACCAGTTCCTAGAATGCTGTTCTCTTCTCAGAAAGTGCTCAATCAAACACACACTAGGCATTGAGGAGAGCAGAGCCAAGTCTCTCTGTGGCCCCTTCTCTTTTCCAGCAGACCCACATCAGAGGTGGGAAGCTCATTGACGTGAGACATGACAGCACTCACGGCTGGCATACAGTAGCAATGGCTCTCATAGGAGTATATAGACTGATGTGCAGTCACGAGTACTGTGTGTCAATGTGCCTGAATATTTATGAGGTGTGTGTGTGTGTGTCTTGAGTCTGTGTCGTCTAACTGTGTATATGTTTGACTGATTGTGTGATTAAGCAGTACTTCAGACCTCTCTAGGAATATACCATTTGAAGAACTCACTCTCTTCTCTGAACAACATTACAGCTTTACCCTATAGTACCACCTTGCCTTGCTCCCGCAACTGTCTAAATGCTTCACTAAGCTGATGGTGTTGAGTTCTGTGTTCAATATCTGATCTAAGGTCAGAGGTTAATCAACTCCTTAAATGGTCATGGTTAGGATTAGGGCAATGGTAATCTGATTCTAGATCTATGGTTAGGGGTAACTTCTACCTTGATCATCATTGGCAGGGGCTTAGTGACACACTGACCATAGAGGTGTATAATGAGGTGAGCAGAGGACTTCCTAGAGATGCACATGAGGACACAACAGGCTTAGATGACATCCACCTTGAGAGCCAGATCAGATTCCCCTGAACTGTCCTATAGGAAGTCCTGTGTCTCCATGTGTGTCATCCTTTTTGGTCTGCTCTAATGGTGTCATCACTTGTAGGACACAGAGCTCTGATGCTCACCATTTTACATTAGAGTGAAGGATCCCTTGGCTGTGTAGATGTGTCATTGGTGCCATTCGCATCATTAGATGCTCTCTCAACATGTAGGTTTGTTTGTGTGGGATTTTAATGAAGTGTGAATGAGCCAAGGCCTTTCAGGTAGGTGTGTGTGTCGTGTTCTTTCTCTGTTCACATGTGGGTGGAAGTGTTTTTGTTGTTGTTTTTTCAGCTGAAGGAAAGGGATAGAGGTATGACCGTCCTGATGGTTTCTCTGCCCACACAGAGACCGTAGTCAGTGTTGTGATCAGAGAAACCTTGAGTATAATTCCTCTCTTTCTCTCATCTAATGGGCGCCAGGCTTTCCAGCTCCTCTATCTCACTGTTACTCTGAGACGTGCTGCTTTCTGCTCCAAACTAATGAAAACGTGAATGCTGTAGATAGAAAGATGCAGTAGGTCTATAACAGCACAGCTAGAACCTTGAGAGCTGCTTGGTGTTATCAAGCCAGATCTGTTTCTAAGGGGAGGGGTGTGTGTGTTGTGTGTGTGTGTGTGAGCTATTGTCACCCACAAAGTTTCCACTAGCCCCTTTCCACCCCTTTCCAGGGCCGGCTCCAGACATAAGCGGTCGCTTAGGTCCCCGACCTATTTGTTTTCTTCTATTCTTGTTTACAATGAAAGTGACTTGAAAGTGACAATTCCAAACCATAACAAACTGAAAATGCATCCAAAAAGTTTGTAGTCACACTTGATGTAATCATTGCGTGCTAGGAATATGGGTCAAAATACTGTCAAGTTTAATGTAATACACTATTAGTGAATTTGTCCAAATATTTATACCTTCAAATGGGGGGGGGGACTAGATACAGAGTGAGAAAGTTAGACCTAAATGCTTACCTCCCCTGTTATTGGTAATGGTGAGAGATTAACATGTTTGTTTTAGGGGTATGCTATTATGACACCTTTTGAATGGGGGGGGGGGCTAGATGCATAAAGTGCTTTTATTTGTAAATGGTAGAATGGATATGTATGAAAATCCCTCAAGTTAAAGGTGACATTCTGCACTGTTGCCTCATACAGAACATTTGATCTCAAATCTAAAATACTGGAGTAGGCTTTAAAACCAAATTAAACGTTTATTTAAAAAAAAATTTTTTTTTTTTAGCTTCACTGCCCAAATATATACTCAGAGGGGGTAGATCTAGGTCAAAAGGAATCACATGAATCAAGTCTTTAAGTCGTATTTTTGGAGTGTTTGAAGGGAGAGGGTGATGGCATCTTGTCTCCATCTCGCTCCACGCCTCGTTCTGGGGTTGTGATCATTTCCTAAGCAGGAAGGGCTGTGGCCCTGGATGATGGCTGACGACTCAACCACTGATGGGCCTTCAATGGATCTCCCGCTAGATCTATATGGCTGTGTTCCAAATGGCACTCAATTCCCTTTTCTAGTTCACTACTTTTGAGCAGGGCACTGTAAAGGGAATAGGGTATTTTCTTTACCACTTGTATCGGCAACACTCAACGATTGTCTTAACTTGTGCATCTGTGTTCCGTAGTGTTTAGGTACTTATTTACAAAAAGCTACTTCTGTGCAAAGAAATGTCTTGCTATCGACCCCACCCTTTCATTTTCAGTGCTTTTCAAAGGGGAACCCCTGACCCTTGTCTGTTTTGTCTTTTCAGGATTGCTGTACACCATGCTAAGGTAAAGCCGCTGAAGAGAGGGGTGTTGAACATGCTAAAGCGGCTGGACAAAATCAGGTTCAGAGGTCAGAAGCGAGACGACTTCCTGGATCTAGCAGAGTCCCCCAACGGATCCGACAATGAATGTGGCGATGACATCCTGCTGAGGACGAGGCCTTCACTCAAGACACAAGACACGGAAGAACTAGGAGACCCTGTAAGAATGCATTCCACTTTGCTGTGTTCTTTGACTCAAATGAGAGACCGTGAGTAGGGCCACAAGTTTTTCCATGCAATGTTACCCGACCAGGAGAAACTCTGGGCCATAGTTGGTCTGGAAAAACTCTACGTCAGTGTTTCCTAGCGTCCATGTTTTTACCTGTGCGTGCGCAATTTTAGGGTTCTGTATACAAATTGCCTATTATTTTGGCTGACATGGCTAGAATAAGCGCTCTGACTTTGAGAGGCCTCAAAGGAGCATAGGGGTGTGTCAGTCACCAGATTCTTGGAACGGCGCTTGACAAAACACACGGCATCAACGACATCAACCAAACACAAAGCTCTGGAATTTCTTGTGCAAGAGTGGTGTCGCATCCCTCCAAGAGAGTTCCAGACACTTGTAGAATCTATGCCAAGGTGGATTGAAGCTGTTCTGGTGGCTCGTGGTGCCCCAACGCCCTATTAAGACACTTTATGTTGATGTTTCCTTTATTTTGGCAGTTACCTGTATATTGTGTGTCAGTTAGTGATGAGAAGGCTGACTCAACCTGCAGTCCCCACGGTTATATCCACAAGGCAGATGGGTTTAGGGTAGAAGTCGACCGATTAATCGGTTTTGGTCGATTAATTGGGGCCGATTTAATTAAGGCCGATTTCAAGTTTTCATCACAATCGGAAATCGGTAAATGTAAACTCTGATTTTGCCGATTTTATAAAAGTTTTTATTTTTTTACACCTTTTTATTTAACCATTCAAGTCAGTTCAGAACACATTGTTATTTTCAATGACGGCCTAGGAACGGTGGGTGAACTGTCTTGTTCAGGGGCAGAACAAGATTTTTACCTTGTCAGCTCAGGGACTCAATCTTGCAACCTTACGGCTAACTAGTTCAACGCTCTAACCACCTGCCTCACGAGGAGCCCACCTGTTACGCGAATGCAGTAAGAAGCCAAGGTAAGTTGCGAGCTAGCATTAAACACTAATAAATCATAATCACTAGTTATAACTACACATGGTTGATATTACTAGTTTATCTAGCGTGTCCCGCGTTGCATATAATCGATGCAGTGCGCATTTGTAAAAAAGGACTGTCGTTGCTGCAACGTGTACCTAACCATAAACATCAATGCCTTTCATAAAATCAATACACAGAAGTATATATGTTTAAACCTGCATATTTAGCTAAAAGAAATCCAAGTTAGCAGGCAATATTAACCAGGTGAAATCGTGTCACTTCTCTTGCGTTCATTGCATGCAGAGTCAGGATATATGCAACAGTTTGGGCCGCCTGGCTCATTGCGAACTAATTTGCCAGAATTTTACGTAATAATGACATAACATTTGAAGGTTGTGCAATGTAACAGGAATATTTAGACTGATGGATGCCACCCATTAGATAAAATACGGAACGGTTCCGTATTTCACTGCAAGAATAAACGTCTTGTTTTCAAGATGATAGTTTCCGGATTCGACCATATTAATGACCTAAGGCTCGTATTTCTGTTTGTTATTATGTTATAATTAAGTATGATTTGATAGAGCAGTCTGACTGAGCTGTGGTAGACAATAAGTATTCATTCAAACAGCACTTTTGTGTGTTTTGCCAGCAACTCTGCTGTTTAGGACTTCAAACCTATCAACTCCCGAAATGAGGCTGGTGTAAAGATGTGATGTGAAATGGCTAGCTAGTTAGCCCGGTACGCGCTAATAGAGTTTCAAACGTCACTCGCTCTGAGACTTGGAGTAGTTATTCTCCTTGCTCTGCATGGGTAACGCTGCTTCGAGCGTGGCTGTTGTCGTTGTGTTCCTGGTTCGAGCACAGGGAGGAGTGAGGAGAGGGACGGAAGCTATACTGTTACACTGGCAATACTAAAGAACATCCAATAGTCAAAGGTTATATGAAATACAAATGGTATAGAGAGAAATAGTTCTGTAATAACTACAACCTAAAACTTCTTACCTGGGAATATTGAAGACTCATGTTAAAAGGAACCACCAGCTTTCATATGTTCTCATGTTCTGAGCAAGGAACTTAAACGTTAGCTTTCTTACATAGCACATATTGTACTTTTACTTTCTTCTCCAACACTTTGTTTTTGCATTATTTAAACCAAATTGAACATGTTTCATTATTTATTTGAGGCTAAATTGATTTTATTGATGCATTATATTAAGTTAAAATAAGTGTTCATTCAGTATTTGTTGTAACTGTCATTATTACAAATACATTTTTAAAATCGGCCAATTAATCGGTATCGGCTTTTTTTGTCCTCCAATCTGTATCGGCGTTGAAAAATCATAACCGGTCGACCTCTAGTTTAGGGTCATGAAATATTGTGTGTTTCAGTTAGTGATGTGCAGGCTGACTCAACCTGCAGTCCCCACGGTTATATATATATAAAAATTGTAATTAGTGTGTATGCCTGACTTGACGTGTGACAAATAGACTTCACAACAATTTCCAAATGGGCAGAAAAAGTTAACTTGGATCCACTGAGGTTAAAAGGACAATGTGTGCGTGTTTAATTCAATAAGAGAGAAGCTACAAAATGGAGAGTTAAAAATAAAAGAGGAGGGCCGGCCAGAAAAGTGATGTTTGGTCAAGATTTGATGATGGTAATAGAGAATGATCAGTGCCTATGTTGTTTGAGGAGCTATGCAAATTTGCCAGTCACAAGACCAGGACTTCAAATAGGCCTATGGCATGTCAAAGGAACTGTTGCCTACTGTTCAGAAGGATTAAATGTAAACTGAAATCTGGACACTGACTATACAGTGCATTTGGAAAGTATTCAGACCTTGAATTTTTCCACATTTTGTTACTTTACAGCCTTATTCGAAAATGTATTAAATAGTTATTTCCCCGTTATCTACACAATTCCCCATGACAAATCAAAAACAGGTTTGTAGAAATGTTTGCCAATTCTAAAAAAAAAAATTAAACTACTGAAATATTACATTTACGTAAGTATTCAAACCCTTTACTCAGTACTTTGTTGAAGCACCTTTGGCAGTGACTATAGCCTCGTCTTTTTGGGTATGACGCTACAAGTTTGGCACACCTGTATTTGGAGTTTCCCCCATTATTATTCTCGCTCTCTCTCAGGTTGGCTGGGGAGCTGCACAGCAATTTTCAGGTCTCCTGAGATGTTTGATCAGGTTCAAGTCCGGGCTCTGGCTGGGCCACTCGGACATTTAGAGGCTTGTCCCGAAGCCACTCCTGTGTTGTCTTGACTGTGTGCTTAGGGTCGTTGTCCTGTTGAACCAGTTTGGCTGTGCGGCCAGCTCTAGGAAGAGTCTTGGGGGTTCCAAACTTCTTCCATTTAAGAATGATGGGGGCCACTGTGTTCTTGGGGACCTTCAATGTTGCAGAAATGTTTTAGTACCCTTCCCCAGGTCTGTGCCTCGACACAATCCTGTCTCCGAGCTCTACGGACAATTTGACCTCATGGCTTGGTTTTTGCTCTGACATGCACTGACATGCATCGTCGACCTTATATAGACCTGTGCATGCCTTTCCAAATCATGTCCAATCAATTGAATTTACCACAGGTGGACTCCAAGTTGTTGAAACATCTCAAGGATGATCCATGGAAAAAGGAGGCACCTGAGCTCAATTTCGAGTCTCATAGCAAAGGGCCTGAATACTTATGTGATTTAGATATTTGTTTATATATTTGCCAAAATGTCAACCTGTTTTTGCTTTGTTATTGTGTGTGGAGATGAGGATTTTATATACTCCATTTTAGAATAGGGCTGTAAACGTAACAAAATGTGGAAAAATTAGTGGTCTGAATACTTTCTAAATGCACTGTATGTCTATGACCTGTCTTTAATATTTCCTGTTTTAATGTTACTACAGACGTGTGTGTGTGTGTGGCAGCTTCCAATGGAGTTGATTACATGTCCCTCAGGGAGACATAATAGACAAACCTACTTCAGAGAGGAAGGGAAAGCGAGTGAAGGAAACACAGGGCGGTTTGATATGATCTGTTCATGTTTACTCCTTATTCTTCAGAGGGAGGGTTGGCTGGATGGAGAGAGGGACACAGGGTAAACACAGTATTTCTGTAGACTTTCATCCACTATGGTTACTCCGTGAATTTATCCTCCCCTGCTTGCCAATGAATATATCATTACTGCCGAAGATCTCAGTGTTTGGACTTCTCTTGTCTTACGGGGATATTTTAAACTGCGCCGGTCATCTTGACTTTTTCATGCTTCATCACCATCAGCCAGCCAGTGTCCCCCCCCCAAATTAAAACAGTAGATTAGTCACTTGATTGTATAATTTCCTCAATGGAGGCCAGTTTCTTGTGCTCATCTGCTGGTTTCTAATATAAATTGAGTCCTTTGCAGGGTTAGGACTCTAGGCTGAGTGCACACATTTTGTACGCACGTGTGTGTACGTCTCCCAGTATTTGTGGAGGTGGCAGGCTGCCCGCCGTGTGTTTCTATGCCAGGCATGTGGGCAGCTGCTCACTGAGTGGGTGTGCGAGGTCACTGACTGCAGGAGGCCTCAGGAAAACACACAAACATTGCGTACGCTCTTCATATACGGTGCCTTCGGAAAGTATTCAGACCCCTTGACTTTTTCCACATTTTGCTACATTACAGCACCTGTCTAGATAAGGTTCCCCAGTTGACCGTGCACGTCAGAGCAAAAACCAACCCGTGAGGTCGATGGAATTGTCTGTAGAACTCGGAGACCGGATTGTGTCGAGGCACAGATCTGGGAAGGGTACCAAAACATTTCTTCAGCATTGTTAAATGGAAGAAGTTTGGAACCCCCCCAAGACTCTTCCTAGAGCTGGCCAACCGTCCAAACTAGAGGTCGACCGATTTAATCGGAATGGCCATTTTAATTAGGGCCGATTTCAAGTTTTCATAACAATCGGAAATCTGTATTTTTGGACACCCCGATTTGGCCGATTATTTTTATTTTATTTATTTTAAAAAAATATTTAACTAGGCAAGTCAGTTAAGAACACGTTCTTATTTTCAATGACTGCCTAGGAACGGTGGGTTAACTGCCTCGTTCAGGGGCAGAATGACAGATTTTCACCTTGTCAGCTTGGGGGATTCAATCTTGCAACCTTACGGTTAACTAGTCCAACGCTCTAACCACCTGATTACATTGCACTCCACGAGGAGACTGCTTGTTGTGCAAATGCAGTAGAAGCCAAGGTAAGTTGCTAGCTAGCATTAAACACATCTTTATAAAAAAACAATCAATCATGTTAACTACACATGGTTGATGATATTACTAGTTTATCTAGCGTGTCCTGCGTTTCATATAATTGTTGCGGTGCGTATCGTTGTTCCAATGTGTACCTAACCATAAACATCAATGCTTTTCTTTAAAATCAATACACAGGAGTATATATTTTTAAATCTGCATATTTAGCTAAAAGAAATCCAGGTTAGCAGGCAATATTAATCAGGTGAAATTGTCACTTCTCTTGCGTTCATTGCACGCAGAGATGTTGTATTTGCAACAGTTTGGGCCACCTAATTTGCCAGAATTGTACTTAATTATGACGTAACATTGAAGGTTGTACAATGTAACAGGAATATTTAGACTGGATGCCACCCGTTAGATAAAATACGGAACGGTTCCGTATTTCACTGCAAGAATAAAAGTCTTGTTTTCGAGATGATAGTTTCCGGATTCGACCATATTAATGATCTAAGGCTCGTATTTCTGTGTTTTATTATGTTATAATTTTGTCTATGATTTGATAGAGCAGTCTGACTGAGCTGTGGTAGACACCAGCAGGCTCGTAAGCATTCATTCAAACAGCACTTTTGTGCGTTTTGCCAGCAGCTCTTCGCAAGCACAGCTTCAAGCCTATCAACTCCCGAGATTAGGCTGGTGTAACCGTTGTGAAATGGCTAGCTAGTTAGCGGGGTGCGCGCTAATAGCGTTTCATTCGTCACTCGCTCTTGGAGAAGTTATTCACCTTGCTCTGCATGGGTAACGCTGCTTCGAGGGTGGCTGTTGTCGTTGTGTTCCTGGTTCGAGTCCAGGTAGGAGCGAGGAGAGATACGGAAGCTATACTGTTACACTGGCAATACTAAAGTGCCGATAAGAACAGCCAAATAGTCAAAGGTTAATGAAATACAAATGGTATTGAGAGAAATAGTCCTATAATTCCTATAATAACTACCACCTAAAACTTCTTACCTGGGAATATTGAAGACTCATGTTAAAAGGAAGCACCAGCTGTTTTGAGCAAGGAACTTAAACGTTAGCTTTCAGACATGGCACATTGCACTTTTACTTTCTTTTCCAACACTGTTTTTGCATTATTTAAAACAAATTGAACATGTTTCATTATTTATTTGAGGCTAAATTGATTTTATTGATATATTATATTAAGTTAAAATCTGTTTTCATTCAGTATTGTTGTAATTGTCATTATTACAAATAAAAATAAAAAAATTGGGCGAATTGTTTTTTAAATTATTTAAAAAAAAATCGGCATTGGCTTTTTTGGCCCTCCAATAATCGGTATCGGTATTGAAAAATCATTATCGGTCGACCTCTAGTCCAGACTGAGCAATCGGGGGAGAAGGGCCTTGGTCAGGGAGGTGACCAAGAACCCGATGGTCACTCTGACAGAGCTCCAGAGTTCCTCTTGGAGAAGATTGTTCTTCTAGAAGGTTTTCCCATCTCTGTAGCACTCCACCAATCAGGTATTTTAATGGTAGGGGGGCCAAATGGATGCCACTCCTCAGGAGCATGACGGCATGCTTGGAGTTTGCCAACAAGATTCTCTGTTCTGATGAAACCAGGATTGAAGTCTTTGGCCTGAATGCCAAGCGCCACATCTGGAGGAAACCTGGCACCATCCCTACGGTGAAGCATGTTGGTGGCAACATGCTGCGGGGATGTTTTTCAGAGGCAGCGACTGGGATGCTAGTCATGATCGAGGCAAAGATGAACGGAGCAAACTACAGACATTTTGCTCAAGATCTCAGACTGGGGCGAAGGTTCACCTTCCAACAGGACAATGACCCTAAGCACACAGTCAAGACAACACTGGGGTTGCGTTCTCAGCCCCATCCTGTATTCCCTGTTCACTCATGACTGCATGGCCAGGCACGACTCCAACACCAAGTTTGCCGATGATACAACAGTGGTAGGGCTGATCACCGACAACGATGAGACAGCCTACATGGAGGAGGTGGTGGTTGTGTGGTTGCTCTAGAAGACCAGGTTGTCAGGACAACCTCTCCCTCAATGTGATCAAGACAAAGGAGATGATTGTGGACTACAGGAAAAGGAGGACCGAGCACACCCCCATTTCTTATCGATGGAGCTGTAGTGGAACAGCTTCAAGTTCCTTGGTGTCCACTTCACCAACAAACTATCATGGTCCAAACACACCAAGACAGTTGTGAAGAGGGCACAACAAAGCCCATTTCCCCCTCAGCAGAAAATATTTGGTATGGGTCCTCATCCTCACAGTTCTACAGCTGCACCATTGACAGGATCCTGCTGACTGGTTGCATCACTGCTTAGTATGGCAACTGCTCTGCCTTCGACCGCAAGGCACTACAGAGGGTAGTGCGTACGGCCCACTACATCACTGGGGCAAAGCTTCTTGCCATCCAGGCCCTCTATACCAGGCGGTGTCAGAGGAAGGCCCTAAAAATTGTCAGACCCCACCCACCCCAGTCATAGACTGTTCTCTCCGCTACCACATGGCAAGCTGTACCGGAGTGCCAAGTCTAGGTCCAAAAGGCTTCTTAACAGCTTCTACCCCCAAGCGATAAGCCTCCTGAACAGCTAATCAAATGGCTACCCAGGCCCTTATTAAAAAAATATATTTAAAAAATAAATGATGCTGCTACTCTGTTTATAATCTATACATAGTCACTTTAAATCTACCTACATGTACATATTACCTCAACTAACCGGTGCCCCCGCACATTGACTCTGTACCAGTACCCCCTGTACATAGCCTCGCTTGTTATTTTACTGCTGCAGTTTTAATAATTTGTTACTTTTTAAATTTTTTACTTAAATTTTTTTCTTAACTTAAAGTATTGTTGGTTAAGGGCTTGTAAGTAATTACATTTGATTTGAGGAGTGGCTTCGGGACAAGTCTCAATTGTCTTGAGTGGCACAGCGAGAGTCTGGACTTGAACCCAATCTAACATCTCTGGAGAGACCTGAAAATAGCTGTGCAGCAACACGCTCCCCATCCAACCTGACAGAGCTTGAGACGATCTGTAGAGAAGATTGGGAGAAACTCCCCAAATACAGATGTGCCAAGGTTGTAGCGTCATACCCAAGAAGACAGAGGCTGTAATCGCTGCCAATGGTGTCCCAACAAAGTACTGAATAAATGTAATTGTTCAGTTTCTTATAAATTAGCAAACATTTCTAAACAGTTTTGCTGTGTGTGTGTAGATTGAGGGGGGGAGGGCCAATTTAATACATTTTTAAAAAGTATTATTTACAATGACGGCCAAACCCTAACCCGGACGACACTTGGCCAATTGTGCGCCGCCCTATGGGACTCCCAATCACGTCCGGTTGTGATACAGCCTGGAATCGAACCAGGTTCTGTAGTGACACCTCTAGCACTGAGATGCAGTGCCTTAAACCATTGTGCCACTCGGGAGGCCATATACAGACTAGGAAGGTTAAAAAAAGGGGAGTAGGATTCTTTAGACTACTGAATTTGTCTCCCATTCCCTTGTGTTTAACCTCTTAACTCACATGTCAAACTCCAGGCCTGGCCCTCTAGCCCATTCAATCTGGCCCGCAGGTGGCCAGATAACTGTGTAACTGACAGTTATCTGATAACTGTGTAGTCAGACATAATGGACCTACATTTGTGTTCAATTTCCTTTGTCCAGCTTGCTAACAGTCAACCTAAAGCTAGACAGTCCAGGATTATCGAAAGTTCCAATAGTGATGGAAAGAGGACTATTTTTACGGTGAGGAAATCTAGTAAATTTAAGTGCGGCCCTCCAGACCTTGGTAAAGACTGAATGCGGGCCCTGGGAAAAGGAGTTTGACACCCCTAATCTTACTGGTTAACTCGCACTTCTAATGAACTGGCACACAGGCACTGGTCACGAGTATTAATCCCCTGGCCACAGCACACCCAAAATGTTCTCCCTCTGTGATTTAAGCCTGCACTGGGAACAGTGCCAGAGATACTGGGTCACCAACCGTTGCCACGCCTTCTTCCCAGTAGCCTAGAGTACTGCTGCTGCTTCAGGTTACTCTGTGTTAACGGTTAGCATTACATCACCTTATGGCTTCTTGGCATCAGATGATACGAAAGACGTTGTTTTCCTCCACTTCTCATCTCTTTGGTCTCCCTATCTCTCTCTCACTGTCCCTCAACTGTCTCTTTGTACTGTATGTACCTCTCTCTCTTTCTATTCTCTCTGTCTTGTTTCTGTGGGTTAGATGATGACAGAAGGCTATTGATGGATGAGAAGTGGAGTAAATGTTTATTTTCAGCTCAATAAATGTCTCAGCCGGTCTGTCGCTTAAGGGTGAATAAGATCAAACAAATAGCATGACAGGAGGCAATTCCTCAGCGGCGATATCCTGGCCGTTCTAGTATGACCCATCTCCTGTAGCTTTTCATTCAATATCTCATACAACACTGAGATTGTAGGTGCAAGTGATCCATCCACATGTCAATGCACTGTCCCCATTCCTGATTTAAGGCTTTCTGCGAAGGTACAAGGCTCCGATGCATTCTAATCAATATTTAGCTAAACTATGGAACTTTCGGATTGGTTATATTGAGCAGGAGTACTGTTGACTTTATCTCGGAGCCATCATGAGTCTATTCCATGCTTCTGTAATGTTATGGTTCAGCCCATTTTTTTAAAATCCCCATCTAAGTAGAGCAAATCTCAATAGGAGTCTTTTGCAAGTCATGGCCTGTGACTGAACCCAGAGGAATACCAAAAAAGCAGTGTTTCTACAGCTTCTAGAGGTAAGACTTGCTTTTTAACTCCCGTCCTTCGCTAGGCGTTGTTTGCTTGACCTAATGTGGAAGGAGTTCTATCGATGTGAACAGGCATCTACTTTAGTAGTCTGTCTGGCAGACTGTATAGCAGTCCAGCCCTTCTCTACAACACCAGGCCAAGCTTGAGGGCTACAGCCTACAGCTGTCTCATGGGGCCCTTATTGCTCCCTATATGAACGGAGACTGTTTTGCACACATCCAACTTGGTACTGGAGCTGGACAAAACTATAGAAAGAAAGGGTAATGTCCTCACTGTTTTCTGCTATAAAACATCCATCCTTTCCACCCCTAACACTCCCTCCTATCACAGCAGACCAGGTGGGTGGATCTGTTATTGATCTTTGCTAGAATGCTCTGATAGTGATGTTGAAGTCTTTCTGTTGTTATGCGTGCTCTCTGATGTTTGATTCCTTCCCACAGGGTCTGATTGTGAGTGGTCTGCCAATGATGTTGGATCTGTGATTGGTCTGTCTGTGATGGTTGGTGTCTGTTATTGGTCTGTCTTCGATTGGACAAAATTGTTTCCCCTATAATCACACGTCAAATATACCATTATGTAGCTTGTCGTTTGACGGTTTACCTGCCACAGATATAATTATTAGGGTTGGAAGGTATCCAGTTTTGTCATACCGTTTCTGTACCATATTGGGGTATACTGTATTACCGGAGGTTTACGCAAGGGGCGCTATTAAACAACAAAAATGGTACACACACACACACAGTGCATTCGGAAAGTAGTCAGACCCCTTGACTTTTTCCACATTTTGTTAGGTTTACAGCCTTATTCTGAAATGGATTAAGTTGTTTTCCCTCATCAATCTATACACAAGCACCTTTTTGGTAGCGACTACAGGCATCGAGTCTTCTTGGGTATGACTCTAAAAGCTTGGCACACCTGTATTTGGGGAGCTTCTCCCATTTATTCTCTGCAGATCCTCTCAAACTCTGTCAGGTTAGATGGGGAGCATCGCTGCACAGCAATTTTCAGATTTCTCCGGAGATGTTCAATCAGGTTCAAGTCCAGGCTCTGGCTGGGCCACTCAAGGACATTGACAGACTTGTCCCGTAGGCACTTCTGCATTGATTTGGCTGTGTGCTTAGGGTCGTTGTCTTGTTGGAAGGTAAACCTTCATCCTCAGTCTGAGGTCCTGAGCGCTCTGAAGCAGGTTTTAATCAAGGATCTCTCTGTATTTTGCTTCCTTCATCTTTGCCTCAATCCTGACTAGTATCCTATCCCGGCCGCTGAAAAACATCCCCACAGCATGACGCTGCCACCACCGTGCTTCACCGTTAGGATGGTCCCAGGTTTCCTCCAGAAGTGATGCTTGGCATTCAGGTCAAAGATTTCAACTTGGTTTCATCAGACCAGAGAATCCTGTTTCTCATGGTCTGAGTCCTCCAAGCAGGCTGTCATGTGCCTTTGTTTACTGAGTGACTTCCGTCTGGCCACTACTATAAAGGCCTGATTGGTGGAGTGCTGCACAGATGGTTGTCCTTCTGGAAAGTTCTCCCATCTCCACAGAGGAACTCTGGAGCTCTGTCAGAGTGACCATCAGGTTCTTCATCACCTCACTGACCAAGGCCCTTCTCCCCCGATTGCTCAGTTTGGACGGGCTGCCATCTCTAGGAATAGTCTTGGTGGTTCCAATCTTCTTCCATTTAAGAATGATGGATGCCACTGTTCTCGGACATTCAATGCTGCAGACATTTTTTGGTACCCTTCCCCAGATCTGTGCCGAGACACAATCCTGTCTTGGAGCTCTGTGGACAATTCCTTTGACCTCTTGGCTTGTTTTTTTCTCTGACATGCACTGTCAACTGTGGGACCTTTATATAGACACGTGTGTGCCGTTCCAAATCATGTCCAATCAATTGAATTTATCACAGGTGGACTCCAAGTTGGAGAAATCTCTCAAGGATGTTCAATGGAAGCAGGATTCGCCTAAGCTCAATTTTGAGCCTCATATAGTAAAGGGTCTGAATACTAATGTAAAGGATTTTGTTTTTTATTTATTAATTTGCAAAAATGCCTTCTGCTTTTGCTTTATTATGATTAGATTGAGAAACGTTTAATCCATTTTAGAATAAGGCTTTAATAATGTAACAATGTGGAAAAAGTCAAGGGGTCTGAAGACTCTGTCTAAGAACACCTGCTTTTTACGAGACTGACCAGGTGAATCAAGTTCAAAGTTGTGATCCCTTATTGATGTCACTTGTTAAGACCTGTTAAAGATGCATTTTTAAGCCTTGAGACATGGATTGTGTTTGTGCCATTCAGCGGGTGAATGGGCAAGACCAAATATTTAAGTGCCTTTTTGAATGGGCTATGGTAGTAGGTGCAAGGCACTTCGGTTTGTGTCAACAACTGTAGAGCTAGAGTTTAACACTCAACAGTTTCCCATGTGTATCAAGAATGGTCCACCACCCAAACAACCAGCCAAATGCTGTGGGAAGCATTGTAAAGAACATGGGCCAGCATCCCTGAGTAACACTTTCAACTTGTTGTAGAGTCCATGCCCCAATGAATTTAGACTGTTTTGTTGGCAAAGGGGGGGGGGCAACTTGATATTAGGACAGTGTTCTTTTTTCTTTTTTTTACACACACACTGAGTGTACAAAAAATATTTAAATATTTATCATTTAAAAAAATTATACACAACAATTTAGGGAACAGGGATCTTGATCCAGGAGGGGGTTGAATGTCTGGTGTAACCAAGAAGCTTGATCTTGCCATCGAGCCATCTTAGTTAGCAAATGTATAGCTGGAGCACTGAAGTAGATAAATTAGTTGACAAGTCTTAGATTTCGTGGGTGGGGTGTCTTTTATGTGTACCGTTGAGCGGTATTGTACATCTTACTGTAGATATTTCAAAATAGTCCGTCATACTGTGTAAGCCTAATAATTCTATATGTTTTCTGCCCAGGAACAAACATGAGACCAGCTCAATGCCAGCTGCTGACCTTCTAGTAATTTTCTGAAAAACAACTTTCACAATCATAGAAATAGAATAATAGAACTGAGGGGGAGTAGACCTGAACAGTGGTTTTGTAAATGAAGATGCCCGTAATATGCTTCCCCCATTCATCCAGAGTTAGAGAAATAACCTTTGTTGGGCTACGCAGTGTCCTAGTTCTTTAAATTCCTGGGCTCTGCAACATAGACCCCCCCCCAACACACATGCTGTGTTGTCTTCTTATGTCTTTCTTCATGTGGTGTCTCTCTTGTCATGTGTTTGTCCTACACCTTTATTTCTAATCCCAGCACCCGTCCCCGCAGGAGGCACTTTGGTAGGCCGTCATTGTAAATAAGAATAAAAGTTGAAAGAATAAAATCATCAAACACACACACACTACTGTTCGTTCCTCAGTGCTGCAGATACTCCATGCTAGTTCTGCACTGCTGCTTCTTTACTCCTCAGGACCAGATCACATGACCTGGGTGTTTACTTCCTGTTCCAGACGCACCCAGTCTAGCCCCTCCCCTCTTGTTTCTCTCTATCTTCCTTCTCAAATCAACTCTCTCTGACATTTGGGCCAGAGTGAAGGCTCTCCGTTTTAGTTTTTCATTCACCTCACCGTCTTTTCTCTTCATTCCTTGTTAATCACTGGCTGCATCCCAAGTAGGGCATCTTTAACTAAATTCATTTCTCTCTTCTCATCCCTTGTTCTCTCTCTCTCTCTCTCTCTCTCTCATGCGGTGTTTGTCTCTCATGCACTTGACAGGCAACATAACAGATTAAGACACGCTGCAGTCAGGAATGCTGCAGGGAGAAGAAGCTGCTGCAGTGTGTGTTTGGCTTTATGTGTGTGTTGGCCGTGGCTGTCTTTGTCTGTGGCAGGAGCCTCTTAAAGGGACACCCTGCCTGCGTTGGTCCGTTGGCGGCTGGCAAACCTGCAGTGGCTCAGAATAACTGCAGCTTCCACGCTTTCCTTCTCTCCTCCCTCCTTTCATCCTCTGTTGCTTTCTTTAACACAATGCTATTTCTGTCGCTTTCTCTTGACACATCTTTTTCATCTACTGATCCTCTCTTCCCCCCCACCCCACTCTTCCCCTCTTTCACCATCTATCTATTGGTCTGGTAATCTATGGAGTAATGCGGTGTCGTGGACTAAAGCCATGAGTCAGTTGGGGGTAGAGAGTGGTTGAGTCATCAGTGTTGCGTTTAAACTAGAGGACAGTCAGTCTGTAGGGATCTCCTTTGCAACGCTTTTCAAAACGGGAGGGAAACGCACTGGCTGTGTGAGTCATCATACTGGAGATATAGCTTCTCTGCCGTGTGTGTGTCGGTTTTATTCATGCTTGTTTTAATGTGTGTTAAGTCGATTCCCATGTATGTTTTTTTTTAACGTGCGTTTCTTCTGTGTGTGATGTCATGCCTGTATTAATGTTAATTTAGCCTCTTGGTGTGTGTTTGTGCGTGCAGATGAGTTCTGGGGCTCTCACCATGGAGCCCGCCTTTCAGGACTTCCAGTGTGTGGGCGTGTGCGTTGATATTACGCCTGTATGAACGTGCGCTTCTCCTCTGTGTGCAGGCGGGTTCGGGGGCTCTCAACATGGCCGCAGCCTTTCAAGACTTCCAGAGGAGCGAGTCGGACCGGCTAAATGAGGTGAAGGGTCATCTAGAGATTGCCTTACTGGAGAAACACTTCCTACGTAAGTAACCTTAACAACCCTAACACACGTTTTAGCTGCTGTAGCTTTTTATTCGTCCTCCGTTGCGATCTGCTTGTGGACATGAATTGGGGATTCTGTGAGAATGGGTGTTGTGGTGGAGGGATGTACGAGGGAGTTGGGAAACTGAGGCTGAGGGGGAACCCGAGCGTGAGGGGGAAGCAAATTCAATTGTGCCGATTCATGTTCATACTCTAACACACACACTTCTGTGCTGGGTCAGCCACACTCGTAATGCCTCTGGCCAATGTGGCTGCCCTGCCCCATTAACCCAACTCAGGGATGGGTACATACTGTACCAAGCCTATGCTACTGTAGTGTAGCACGTGTAGTGGCCTGTGCTGTTTGTGTGTGTGTGTGTGTGTGTGCAGTTTTTCCATCCACAGGTCTGCCAGTGTGCCTCTGCATCCCTGAGAGTGTGAGTATGCATTGCTGAAGCTAACACGTGGGCTAAAACTGTATGGCCAAAGCCTTTTGCTAAGGCTACGGTGGGGCAAAAAGTATTTAGTCAGCCACCAATTGTGCAAGTTCTCCCACTTAAAAAGATGAGAGGCCTGTAATTTTCATCATAGGTACACTTCAACTATGACAGACAAAATGAGGGTAAAAAATCCAGAAAATCACATTGTAGGATTTTTAATGAATTCATTTGCAAATTGTGGTGGAAAATAAGTATTTGGTCACCTACAAACAAGCAAGATTTCTGGCTCTCACAGACCTGTAACTTCTTCATTAAGAGGCTCCTGTCCCCCACTCGTTACCTGTATTGGCACCTGTTTGAACTTGTTATCAGTATAAAAGACACCTGTCCACAACCTCAAACAGTCACACACCAAACTCCACTATGGCCAAGACCAAAGAGCTGTCAAAGGACACCAGAAACAAAATTGTAGACCTGCACCAGGCTGGGAAGACTGAATCTGCAATAGGTATGCAGCTTGGCATTAGGAAATGGAAGACATACAAGACCATTGATAATCTCCCTCGATCTGGGGCTCCACGCAAGATCTCACCCCGTGGAGTCAAAATGATCAAAAGAACGGTAAGCAAAAATCCCAGAACCACACGGGGGGACCTAGTGAATGACCTGCAGAGAGCTGGGACCAAAGTAACAAAGCCTACCATCAGTAACACACTACGCCGCCAGGGACTCAAATCCTGCAGTGCCAGATGTGTTCCCCTGCTTAAGCCAGTACATGTCCAGGCCCGTCGGAAGTTTGCTAGAGAGCAATTTGGATGATCCAGAAGAAGATTGGGAGAATGTCAGATGAAACCAAAATATAACTTTTTGGTAAAAACTCGTTGTGTTTGGAGGACAAAGAATACTGAGTTGCATCCAAAGAACACCATACCTACTGTGAAGCATGGGGGTGGAACATCATGCTTTGGGGCTGTTTTTCTGCAAAGGAATCAGGACGAGTGATCCGTGTCAAGGAAAGAATGAATGGTTCCATGTATCGTGAGATTTTGAGTGAAAACCTCCTTCCATCAACAAGGGCATTGAATATGAAACGTGGCTGGGTCTTCCAGCATGACAATGATCCCAAACACACCGCCCGGGCAACGAAGGAGAGGCTTCGTAAGAAGCATTTCAAGGTCCTTGAGTGACCTAGCCAGTCTCCAGATCTCAACCCCGTAGAAAATCTTTGAAGGGAGTTGAAAGTCCGTGTTGCCCAGCAACAGCCCCAAAACATCACTGCTCTAGAGGAGATCTGCATGGAGGACTGGGCCAAAATTCCAGCAACAATGTGTGAAAACCTTGAAGACTTACAGAAAACATTTGACCTCTGTCATTGCCAACAAAGGGTATATAACAAGTATTGAGAAACTTTTGTTATTGACCAAATACTTATTTTCCACCATAATTTGCAAATAAATTCATAAATCCTACTGTGATTTTTCTGGATTTTTTTTCCCTCATTTTGTCTGTCATAGTTGAAGTGTACCTATGATGAAAATTACAGGCCTCATGTTTTTAAGTGGGAAAACTTGCACAATTGGTAGCTGACTAAATGCTTTTTTGCCCCACTGTATATGGCTGAAGCTATAGGCTTGAAGCTATTGCTAATTGCCAGTGCTAAAGCTATATGTCCAAAGCTATACGGCTACATGTACAGTGCTAAATATACACTCCCCTAGTAATTATTTGGATAGTGAAGCTAAAATGTTAAATTTAGCTCTATACTCCAGAATTTTGGATTTGAGATCAAATGTTTTATATGTGGCGACAGTACAGAATATCACCTTTTTTTTAAAAGAGTATTTTTCATACATACCGATTTTATTTATTTTTTATTATTATTTAGAAATGAAAGCACTTTGACTCTAAGTCCTGTTAAATAAAACAGCACACAGAAAGACTTCCATAATTCATAAATTACCAACTGACTCTGTAGTGAGAATGTAAGCTAATTAAAAGCAAGCTAATTGCAATGCCTCATAAAGATTCACATTGGTTAAAGAGGATGGGCTATCAGCTGATCATTCATGTTGTTGATTATGTAAATCTACTAGTTAGCTAGCTATGCTGTCCCCCCCAAAATGTTTTTACTTGATTATAGTTTGTTCTGTTGCTGACGTGCCTCTTACCAGTGGCGATTTTGGCATATAAATCTTGATGGGGCAAACACCCCATTTTTATATATTTTATTTTATTTTATGGTTGATGCATGCCAACAAAACCACGACACAACACTAAACAATACATAAATTGCACTATAATGGTGACAAACTGTGCCCACAAACTGTTAGGGCCTACATGAAGCTGTCCCAACAGCAGAGGTTTATTTTCAGCACCATGGATTGAATCCTCACCACCTCTACACCTGGCTATCAGCCTTGTCTGGCAGTGACACAGTTCATTCAGCCTCATTTACTGCCTTTTTAAAAAGACATAGCTACTATGGCTGACTTGCCTAAACAAATGTGTTTTCTACTGATTATTGAGATTTAGAAATTATGGCATAAGGGACCGACAAGCGCATAAGAGGCCAGCCGTAATTTATATTAAGACATTAATGAGCGAGCTAGGACGGATGTAATCAGTATAACTCAGCACTTTTGAAATGTACAGCGACAGAATACAGAACATACGAACTGTTTGTTCGTACAGTATTCTCCCTGTACACCAAGTCAGAACAGTAGGATAAATGAAAGGGGCATATAAGCAGATAATGAAAGCTCTTACAATATTAGATTACATTTCGCTAAAACAGGCTATAGGCTACCTGTGCACCACCAAGTCAAAACAGTAGGGACAAAATTATTAGGGTGAGGCACATGGGGCTTTCAAGATGCTGGGAACTCGGGCGGGGGGAACAAGGTCGACTCATGACGTCAGTGATCTTTAGGTCGGAGCTCTAGAAAGAGGCCAGAGTTCTCAACTTGGATTTCAGAGTTTGATGACCGTTAAACATTTTGCCAGTCGGTACTCGAACCCCCCCCCCAGAGTTTCCAGTTGTCTTCTACTGTAGTGTATTCAAGTATTTATTTCAAAGGTTAGTATTTTGTTCTCATTCCTAGCACGCAATGGTTACATCAAACTTGGGACTCTACGAACTTGGATGTTGGATGCATATGCAGTTTGTTTTTGTTTCGGATTATGTTTTGTCCAATTTGAATGGTAAATAATGAATTTGGTCATTTTGGAGTCACTTTTATTGTAAATATAAAAATATGTTTCTGAACACGTCTACGTTCGATGTGGATGCTACCATGATTACGGATCATCTCTGTTATGTATACGCCGGGAGTCAGTAAGCAGAAGGTGAATTTTTAATACGGAACAGATGCAAAAGAACAAACATGGGATGCGAACTGAACGTGGGAGACGATAACACCTAAGGACTGATTTAACAAAGAGGGCTAAATAATCAGGGAAGTGCAGGTGTCCATAATGAGGGGGTGCCAGGACCGGTGGTTAGTAAATTGGCAACACCGGAGTGGAACTAGATGTGACAATCATGAATAATGAGTGCATAAATATCATAACCACCCCCAAAATGCTAACTGCCTCTGTTATTAGTAATGGTGAGAGGTTCGCATGTTTTGGGGGTATGCTCTTATGACACCTTCAAATGGGGGGACGAGATGCATAAAATGCTTTGACTTCGAAATGGTTAAATGGATATGTATTAAAATACTCCTAAATAAAAGGTACCATTCTGTACCTTTTGCCTCATACAGTACCAGTCAAAAGTTTGGACACCTACTCATTCAAGGTGTTTATTTTTTAAAACTTTTTTCTACATTGTAGAATAATAGTGAAGACATCAAAACTATGAAATATAACACACAAAGTAGCCACTCTTCGCCTTGACAGCTTTGCACACTCTTGACATTTTCTCAACCAGCTTCACCTGGAATGCTTTTCAAACAGTCTTGAAGGAGTTTCCACATGCTGAGCACTTGTTGGCTGCTTTTTCTTCAATCTGCAGTCCAACTCAGCCCAAACCATCTCTATTCTGTTGAGGTGAGGTAATTGTGGAGGCCAGGTCATCTGATGCAGCACTCCATCACTCTCCTTATTGGTCAAATAGCCCTTACACAGCCTGGAGGTGTGTTGGGTCATTGTCCTGTTGAAAAACAAAGGATGGTCCCACTAAGTGCAAACCAGATGGGATGGTGTATCACTGCAGAATGCTGTGATAGCCATGCTGTTTATGTGTGCCTTGAATTCTAAATAAATCACTGAGTGTCACCAGCAACGCACCATCGCACTACCTCCACTCCAATTTGCTTACCGCCCAAATAGGTCCACAGACGATGCAATCTCAACCACACTGCACACTGCCCTAACCCATCTGGACAAGAGGAATACCTATGTGAGTATGCTGTTCATCGACTACAGCTCGGCATTCAACACCATAGTACCCTCCAAGCTCGTCATCAAGCTCGAGACCCTGGGTCTCGACCCCGCCCTGTGCAACTGGGTACTGGACTTCCTGACGGGCCGCCCCCAGGTGGTAAGGGTAGGTAACAACATCTCCTCCCCGCTGATCCTCAACACTGGGGCCCCACAAGGGTGCGTTCTGAGCCCTCTCCTGTACTCCCTGTTCACCCACGACAGCGTGGCCACGCACGCCTCCAACTCAATCATCAAGTTTGCGGACGACACAACAGTGGTAGGCTTTATTACCAACAACGACGAGACGGCCTACAGGGAGGAGGTGAGGGCCCTCGGAGTGTGGTGTCAGGAAAATAACCTCACACTCAACGTCAACAAAACTAAGGAGATGATTGTGGACTTCAGGAAACAGCAGAGGGAACACCCCCCTATCCACATCGATGGAACAGTAGTGGAGAGAGTAGCAAGTTTTAAGTTCCTCGGCATACACATCACAGACAAACTGAATTGGTCCACTCACACAGACAGCATCGTGAAGAAGGCGCAGCAGCGCCTCTTCAACCTCAGGAGGCTGAAGAATTTCGGCTTGTCACCAAAAGCACTCACAAACTTCTACAGATGCACAATCGAGAGCATCGTGGCGGGCTGTATCACCGCCTGGTACGGCAACTGCTCCGCCCTCAACCGTAAGGCTCTCCAGAGGGTAGTGAGGTCTGTACAACGCATCAACGGGGGCAAACTACCTGCCCTCCAGGACACCTACACCACCCGATGTTACAGGAAGGCCATAAAGATCATCAAGGACATCAACCACCCGAGCCACTGCCTGTTCACCCCGCTATCATCCAGAAGGTGGGGTCATTACAGGTGCATCAAAGCTGGGACCGAGAGACTGAAAAACAGCTTCTATCTCAAGGCCATCAGACTGTTAAACAGCCACCACTAACATTGAGTGGCTGCTGCCAACACACTGACACTGACTCAACTCCAGCCACTTTAATAATGGGAATTGATGGGAAATGATGTAAATATATCACTAGCCACTTTAAACAATGCTACCTTATATAATGTTACTTACCCTACATTAATCTTCTCATATGCATACGTATATACTGTACTCTATCATCGACTGCATCCTTATGTAATACATGTATCACTAGCCACTTAAACTATGCCACTTTGTTTACATACTCATCTCATATGTATATACTGTACTCGATACCATCTACTGTATCTTGCCTATGCTGCTCTGTACCATCACTCATTCATATATCCTTATGTACATATTCTTTATCCCCTTACACTGTGTATAAGACAGTAGTTTAGGAATTGTTAGTTAGATTACTTGTTGGTTATTACTGCATTGTCGGAACTAGAAGCACAAGCATTTCGCTACACTCGCATTAACATCTGCTAACCATGTGTATGTGACAAATAAAATTTGATTTGATTTTCCATGCTTCACAGTTCGAACCACACATGCATATAGATCCGTTCACCTCCTCTGCGCCTCAGAGGCATGGCGGTTGCAACCAAAAATCTCAAATTTGGACTCATCAGACCAAAGGACAGATTTCTATCAGTCGAATGTCCATTGCTCATGTTTCTTCTGCCAAGCAAGTCTCTTCTTATTGGTGTCCTTAGTAGTGGTTTCTTTGCAGCAATTTGACCATGATGGCCTGATTTTCACAGTCTCCTCTGAACAGTTGATGTGTCTGTTACTTGAACTCTGAAGCATTTATTTGGGCTGCAATCTGAGGCTAGTAACTCCAATGAACTTGTCCTCTGCAGCAGTGGTAACTCTGGGTCTTCCTTTTCTGTGGCGGTCCTCATGAGAGCCAGTTTCATCATAGCGTTTAATGGTTTTTGCGACTGCACTTGAAGAAAATAAATTCCACAAATTAACTTTTAAAAAGGCACACCTGTTAATTGAAATGTATTCCAGGTGACTACCTCATGAAGCTGGTTGAGAGAATGCAAAGCTGTCATCAAGGAAAAGGGTGGCTTCTTTGAAGAATCTCAAAATATATTTGTTTAACACTTCCTTTTTTTCGTTGGTTACTACATGATTCCATATGTGTTATTTCATAGTTGTTGATGTCTTCACGATTATTCTACTATGTAGAAAATAGTAAAAATAAAGAAAAACCCTGGAATGAGTGTCAACTTTTGACTGGTATTATAAATATGTAACATTTGATGTCAAATGACATCAAATCCAAATTAAATGTTTTTAGCGAAAGCTGGTATGGCTGCCAGGTGTAGTCTGTTAAGTTTTTCTTATTTATGTATATTGTTTTAGCAGTTTAATTATTTAGCTGTAGTCCCCCTCAGCCCTGTAGAGGGTCCTTATGAAGACCCTGTTTTACACACACAGATGGATGAGAGACTCTGCATCTAATAACAGCACGGTCTCATCACCAGTACTCATTTAGACAGACCAATAATGTCCCAATGAATGTTGTCTACAGAGTGCTATTTGTGTCGTTGGTACTTAGCCCACTTTTTTTTTTGCTCTTTGAAGTTCACTCTCCTGTTTGTGTGGGATCTGTATGGAGAGGGGAGGTCTATCTAAAAGATAATCTGCATATATACTTGACATACTCATGCATTTATTCACCTCTGCTTTATTACCAATGACAGTCTTCCATAGCTGATGTTTGAGTTAGTGTTTAGCATGTTATAGAAGACGGTCCCAACATGGCAGCCTTGCCTTGCTGAAGGTCCGACTAGAGATGTTGTGTTTAGTCCCTGGCCCCTCTACACACTTCATACTCAATGGCAGTAGGGGACTGTTGTGTTTGTGAACTGGAGTGAATCTGTTTCTGAGTTATACAGGTCCTGACCAGGCCCCCTCTCTGCTCTCTTTCTCCTGTCCTCTATCCCTCTCTTCCTCCCAGTGTAATTGGACCAGTAGAAGCGGTGAAGCATGAGAATCCATTAGCAGCTAAATGGACTTTGCTCTGTTCATTCTTGCTTTCTGTTCATCTCTGCTTTCTGTTCTGTTCACCTCTGTTTTCATCTCTGCACAGTTTGTTCAGTGTGGGGAGGTAGTGGAGCAGGGCGAAGAGAGAGACAAGCATATGTGGTCTGAGTGGATGAGATTCAACTTGCTCGTGGTTAGACTATAGCATTGCCTATAGTTGTTCTGAGGCCCCAGTCTGAACAGCTGAAAAAAACTCAAGCTACTAGGCAGGCTAATATGCTACTAGAACTCTCAGGCAATCTGTACACATGCGTTAAAGAGATCAATCGAACTCGACTAAAATAATGGATATGCCATTGAAAATGCGAGCGGGAAAGGTTGCCCCCTCCCCCAGCAAAATTGGCCTATATTTTAGACTATTGTTTGTGTGTTTCACACTATGTTGAGAAAAAGATCAGACGATAATGCTTGTTTGGATGTCGACCCCAGTACATGTTCATGTCGTCGTCCCCAATCAACTGCATTACACTTGGACTGACTACCACCACTGATTTCTGTATGCTAGCTCTGCTACCAGCTTATATGAACAGGAGTTAGCACTTAGGAGTCATTTCTTCTAAACCTGAAAAGAGACCCTTTTTTAGATGTTGTTCTGTGAAAACGGCTATAGATAAAGATCTTATCTCCGACAGTAGTAACCACATTGTGTGCCTGTTACAATGCATAGATTTGTTGAGTGTGAGCCAATCTGGCATCCTATCAAATAAAACGAGATTGTGGACTACAGGAAAAGGAGGACGGAGCACGTCCCCATTCTCCTTGACAGTGGAACAGGTTGAGAGCTTCAAGTTCCTTGGTGTCCACATCACCAACAAACTATTATGGTCCAAGCACACCAAGACAGCCGTGAAGAGGGCACGACAAAGCCTATTTCCCCCGGCAGGAGAAAATATTTGGCATGGGTCCTCAGATCCTTAAAGTTCTACAGGTGCGCCATAGAGAGCACTGGTTGCGTCACTGCCTGTTACGGCAACTGCTCGGCCTCCGACCACAAGGCGCTGCAGATGGTAGTCCGTATGGCCCAGTACTTCACTGGCGCTAAGCTGCCTCTACTGGAGCACCAAGTCGAGGTCCAAAAGGCTTCTCAACAGCTTTTATCCCCAAGCCAGAAGACTCCTGAACAGGTAATCAAATGGCTACCCGGACTATTTGCATTGTGTACCGACATTAGTGTCTAGTTTGAGAAACAAACGTCCCATACATCCAACCGACAGCTTCATTAAATACTAAATCAAATCAAATCAAATTTTATTTGTCACATACACATGGTTAGCAGATGTTAATGCGAGTGTAGTGAAATGCTTGTGCTTATAGTTCCGACAATGCAGTAATAATCAACATGTAATCTAACTAACAATTCCAAAACTACTGTCTTACACTTGTGTGTATAAGGGGATAAAGAATATGTACATAAAGATATATGAATGAGTGATGGCACAGAGCAGCATAGGCAAGATACAGTAGATGGTATCGAGTACAGTATATACATACGAGATGAGTATGTAAACAAAGTGGGATAGTTAACGTGGCTAGTGATACATGTATTCCATAAAGACGCAGTAGATGATATAGAGTACAGTGTATATACGTAGACATATGAGATGAATAATGTAGGGTATGTAAACATTATATTAGGTAGCATTGTTTAAAGTGGCTCGTGATATATTTTACATAATTTCCCATCAATTCCCATTATTAAAGTGGCTGGAGTTGAGTCAGTGTGTTGGCAGCAGCCACTCAATGTTAGCGGTTGCTGTTTAACAGTCTGATGGCCTTGAGATAGAAGCTGTTTTTCAGTCTCTCAGTCCCAGCTTTGATGCACCTGTACTGACCTCTCCTTCTGGATGGTAGCGGGGTAAACAGGCAGTGGCTCGGGTGGTTGTTGTCCTTGATGATCTTTATGGCCTTCCTGTAACATCGGGTGGTGTAGGTGTCCTGGAGGGCAGGTAGTTTGCCCCCAGTGATGCGTTGTGCAGACCTCACTACCCTCTGGAGAGCCTTACGGTTGTGGGCGGAGCAGTTGCCGTACCAGGCGGTGATATCAGCCCGCCAGGATGCTCTCGATTGTGCATCTGTAGAAGTTTGTGTGCTTTTGGTGACAAGCCGAATTTCTTCAGCCTCCTGAGGTTGAAGAGGCGCTGCTGCGCCTTCTTCACGATGCTGTCTGTGTGGGTGGACCAATTCAGTTTGTCTGTGATGTGTATGCCGAGGAACTTAACTTACTACCCTCTCCACTACTGTTCCATCGATGTGGATAGGGGGGTGTTCCCTCTGCTGTTTCCTGAAGTCCACAATCATCTCCTTAGTTTTGTTGACGTTGAGTGTGAGGTTGTTGCCTACCCTCACCACCTGGGGGGCAAACTTGATGATTGAGTTGGAGGCCCATAAGGAAGTCCAGTACCCAGTTGCACAGGGCGATAAGGAAGTCGAGACCCAGGGTCTCGAGCTTGATGACGAGCTTGGAGGGTACTATGGTGTTAAATGCCGAGCTGTAGTCGATGAACAGCATACTCACATAGGTATTCCTCTTGTCCAGATGGGTTAGGGCAGTGGGCAGCGTGGTTGAGATTGCGTCGTCTGTGGACCTATTTGGGCGGTAAGCAAATTGGAGTGGGTCTAGGGTGTCAGGTAGGGTGGAGGTGATATGGTCCTTGACTAGTCTCTCAAAGCACTTCATGATGACGGAAGTGAGTGCAACGGGGCGGTAGTCGTTTAGCTCAGTTACCTTAGCTTTCTTGGGAACAGGAACAATGGTGGCCCTCTTGAAGCTTGTGGGAACAGCAGACTGGTATAGGGATTCATTGAATATGTCCTTAAACACACTAGCCAGCTGGTCTGCGCATGCTCTGAGGGCGGCTGGGGATGCCGTCTGGGCCTGCAGCCTTGCGAGGGTTAACACGTTTAAATGTTTTACTCACCTCGGCTGCAGTGAAGGAGAGTCCGCATGTTTTCGTTGCAGGCTGTGTCAGTGGCACTGTATTGTCCTCAAAGCGGGCAAAAAAGTTATTTAGTCTGCCTGGGAGCAAGACATCCTGGTCCGTGACTGGGCTGGTTTTCTTTTTGGAATCCGTGATTGACTCTAGACCCTGCCACATACCTCTTGTGTCTGAGCTGTTGAATTGAGATTCTACTTTGTCTCTATACTGACACTTAGCTTGTTTGATTGCCTTGCGGTAGGGAATAGCTGCACTGTTTGTATTCGGTCATGTTTCCAGTCACCTTGCCCTGATTAAAAGCAGTGGTTTGTGCTTTCAGTTTCACGAGAATGCTGCCATCAATCCACTGTTTCTGGTTGTAATGTTTTAATCGTTGCTATGGGAACGACATCAACGCACGTTCTAATGAACTCGCACACCGAATCAGCGTATTTTCAATGTTGTCTGACGCAATACGAAACATACCCCAGTCCACGTGATGGAAGCAGTCTTGGAGTGTGGAATCAGATTGGTCGGACCAGCGTTGGACAGACCTCAGCGTGGGAGCTTCTTGTTTTGGTGTCTGTCTGTAGGCAGGGATCAACAAAATGGAGTCGTGGTCAGCTTTTCCGAAAGGAGGGCGGGGCAGGGCCTAATATGCGTCGCGGAAGTTAGAATAACAATGATCCAAGGTTTTGCCAGCCCTGGTTGCGCAATCGATATGCTGATACAATTTAGGGAGTCTTGTTTTCAGATTAGCCTTGATAAAATCCTCAGCTACAATGAATGCAGCCTCAGGATGTATGGATTCCAGTTTGCAAAGAGTCAAATAAAGTTTGTTCAGAGCCATCGATGTGTCTGCTTGGGGGGGAATATATACGGCTGTGATTATAATCGAAGTGAATTCTCTTGGTAGATAATGCGGTCGACATTTGATTGTGAGGAATTCTAAATCAGGTGAACAGAAGGATTTGAGTTCCTGTATGTTTCTGTGATCACACCACATCTCGTTAGCCATAAGGCATACGCTCCCGCCCCTCTTCTTACCAGAAAGATGTTTGTTTCTGTCGGCGCGATGCGTGGAGAAACCAGCTGGCTGCACCGACTCCGATAGCGTCTCTCCAGTGAGCCATGTTTCCGTGAAGCAAAGAACGTTACAGTCTCTGATGTCCCTCTGGGATGCTACCCTTGCTCGGATTTCATCAACCTTGTTGTCAAGAGACTGGACATTGGCGAGAAGAATGCTAGGGAGTGGTGCACGATGTGCCCGTCTCTGGAGTCTGACCAGAAGACCGCCTCGTTTCCTTCTTTTACGAAGTCGTTTTTTTGGGTCGCCGGCTGGGATCCATTCCGTTGTCCTGGGTGAAGGGCAGAACACAGGATCAGCTTCGCAAAAGTCATATTCTTGGTCGTACTGATGGTGAGTTGACGCTGCTCTTATATTCAGTAGTTCTTATTGACTGTATGTAATGAAACCTAAGATGACATGGGATACTAATGTAAGAAATAACACGTAAAAAAAACAAAAAACTGCATAGTTTCCTAGGAATTCGAAGCGAGGCGACCATCTCTGTCGGCGCCGGAATTACTAACCGCAAAACACCCGTCTCAATGTCAACAGTGAAGAGGTGACTCCACGATACTGGCCTTTTGGGCAGAGTTGCAAAGAAAAAAAATCTCAGACTGGCCAATAAAAAGAAAATATTAAGATGGGCAGAAGAACAGACACTTGACAGAGGAACTCTGAGACTGGGGTTTTGCGGGTACTATTTAATAAAGCTGCCAGTTGAGGACCTGTGAGGCGTCTGTTTCACAAACTAGACACTAATGTACTTGTCCTCTTGCTCAGTTGTGCACTGTGGCCTCCCACTCTTTTTATATTGGCTAGAGACAGTTTGTGCTGTTCTGTGAAGGAGGTAGTACGCAGCATGTTTTTTTTATTGCTTCTTTAATTGCTTTAACAGTTTTCAGCTGTGCTAACATAATTGCAAAAGTTTTCTAATGATCAATTAGCCTTTTTAAAATGATCTTGGATTAGCTAACAACGTGCGATTGGAACACAGGAGTGATGTTTGCTGATAATTGGCCTCTGTACACCTATGTACAGTTGAAGTCGGAAGTTTACATACACTTAGGTTGGAGTCATTTTTCCACCACTCCACAAATTTCTTGTTAACAAACTGGTTTTGGAAAGTCAGTTAGGACATCTACTTTGTGCATGACGCAAGTAAATTTTCCAACAATTGTTTAGACAGATTATTTCACTTATAATTCACTATCACAATTCCAGTGGGTCAGAGGTTTTCATACACGAAGTTGACTGTGCCTTTTTAAACAGCTCGGAAAATTCTAGAAAATGATGTCATGGCTTTAGAAGCTTCTGATAGACATCATTTGAGTCAATTGGAGGTGTTCCTCTTTGCTTGACATCATGGGAAAATCAAAAGAAATCAGCCAAGAGCTCAGAAAAATAATTGTGGACCTCCACAAGTCTGGTTCATCATTGGGAGCAATTGCCAAATGCCTGAAGGTATCAAATTCCTCTGTACAAACACCATGGGACCACGCAGCCGCCATACCGCTCAGGAAGGAGACGTGTTCTGTCTCCTAGAGATGAATGTACTTTGGTGCGAAAAGAGCAAATCAATCCCAGAACAACAGCGAAGGACCTTGTGAAGATGCTTGAGGAAACGGGTACAAAAGTGTCTATATCCACAGTAAAATGAGTCCTATATCGACATAACCTGAAAGGCCGCTCAACAAGGAAGAAGTCACTGCTCCAAAACCACCATAAAAAGGCAGACTACGATTTGCCACTGCACATGGGGACAAAGATTATACTTCTGGAGAAAAGTCCTCTGGGCTGATGGAACTGTTTGGCCATAATGACCATCGTTATGTTTTGAGGAAAAAGGGGGAGGCTTGCAAGCTGAAACGCACCATCTCAACCATGAAGCACGGGTGTGGCGGCATCATGTTGTGGGGGTGCTTTGAGCAGGAAGGACTGATGGACTTCACAAAATAGATGGCATCATGAGGCTGGAAAATTGTGGATATATTGAAGCAACATCTCAATACATCAGTTACGAAGTTAAAGCTTGGTCACAAATGGGTCTTCCAAATGGACAATGACCCCAAGCATACTTCCGAAGTTGTGGCAAAATGTCTTAAGGACAACAGTCAAGGTATTGGAGTGGTCATCACAAAGCCCTGACATCAGTCCTATATAACATTTGTGGGCAGAACTGAAAGTGTGTGAGCAAGGAGGCCTACAAACCTGACTCCGGAGGAATGGGCCAAAATTCACCCAACTTATTGTGGGAAGCTTGTGGAAGGCTACCCAAAACGTTTGACCCAAGTTAAACGATTTAAAGGCAATGCTACCAAATACTAATTGAGTGTATGTAAACTTCTGACCCACTGTGAATGTGATGAAAGAAATAAAAGCTGAAATAGAGAGAATGATTTACTGTTATTCTGACATTTCACATTATTAAAATAAAGTGGTGATCCTAAACAGGGAATATTTACTTGGATTAAATGTTAGGAATTGTGAAACTGAGTTTAAATGTATTTGGTTAAGGTTTATGTAAACTTCCGACAACTAGATATTCCATAAATAAATTAGCCGTTTCCAGCTGCAATAGTCATTTACAACATTAACAATGTATACACTGTATTTCTGATCAATTGAGAGAAAGCCAAGAGTGTGCAAAGCTGTCATCATGGCAAACAGTGGCAACTTTGAAGAATATAAAACATATTTTGATTTAACTTCTTGCGTCGAGCAATCCCGGATCCGGGATCCTATTTATAGCCTCAAGCTCATTAGCATAACGCAACGTTAATTATTCATGAAAATCGCAAATGAAATGAAATAAATATATTTGCTCTCAAGCTTAGACTTTTGTTAACAACACTGTCATCTCAGATTTTCAAAATATGCTTTTCAACCATAGCTAAACAAGCATTTGTGTAAGAGTATTGATAGCTAGCATAGCTATAAGCCTAGAATTCAGCCAGCAACATTTTCACAAAAACAAGAAAATCATTCAAATAAAATAATTTACCTTTTGAAGAACTTCAGATGATTTCAATGAGGAGACTCTGTTAGATAGCAAATGTTCAGTTTTTCCTGAAAGATTCTTTGTGTAGGAGAAATCGCTCCGTTTTGTTCACGTTTGGCTATGAAAAAAACCTGTATCCAGTTATAGCCTCAAGCTCATTAGCATAACGTAACGTTAACTATTTATGAAAATTGCAAATGAAATGAATGTGCTAGCTCTCAAGCTTAGCCTTTTGTTAACAACACTGTCATCTCAGATTTTCAAAATATGCTTTTGAACCATAGCAAAACAAGCATTTGTGTAAGAGTATTGATAGCTAGCATAGCATTTAGCATAGCATTTAGCGGGCAACATTTGCAGAAAACGATTCAAATAAAATCATTTACCTTTGAAGAACTTCAGATGTTTTCAATGAGGAGACTCTCGGTTACATAGCAAATGTTCAGTTTTTCCTGATAGATTCTTTGTGTAGGATAAATCGCTCCGTTTTGTACATCACGTTTGGGTACCAAAAAAAAACGGAAATTCAATCATCAAAACGGCGAACTGTTTTCCACATTAACTCGATAATATCGACTGAAACACGGCAAACGCTGTTTTAGGATCAATCCTCAATGTGTTTTTCACATATCTCTTCATTGATATATAGTTCGTGGTAGTCTACTTTCTCCGGTGCATCGCTTGGAAAAAGCTGTGCAGTTGAAGATGACGAACCAATTTCGACGGAGGACACCGGGCGGACACCTGGCAAATGTAGTCTCTTATGGTCAATCTTCCAATGATATGCCTACAAATACGTCACAATGCTGCAGACACCTTGGGGAAACGATAGATCGGGCAGGCTCATTCCTTGCGCATTCACAGCCATATAAGGAGACAATGAAAAACAGAGCCTCAAAAATCCTGCTCATTTCCTGAAGTTTCATCTTTGTTTCGCCTGTAGCATCAGTTCTGGGGCACTCACAGACAATATCTTTGCAGTTTTGGAAACGTCTGAGTGTCCTCTTTCCAAAGCTGTCAATTATATGCATAGTCGAGGATCTTTTTGTGACAAAACATTGCGCTTAAAACGGGCACGCTTATTTTATCCAATAATGAAATAGCGCCCCCATAGATGTAACAGGTTAATAGTACAAATTTTGATTAAATTTTCTACAATGTAAAAATTGTAAAGAACCCTTTGAATGAGTAGGTGTGTTCAACGTTTGACTGACTGGTACAAGAGGGCCCAAAAATGGTGTACTATGTAGGGTATAGGGTGCCATTTGGGATGCAACACCCCTCACTATATGAGATGGAGAGTCAGTGAGGGCAGGGCATATATTTAAAAAAAATACTTAATTATTTCACATGCAGATGTGGGAAGCTAAAAATGCTAGCTAACTTGCTATTTTCTTTAGCTAGGCTGCCAGCTAGTTACTGCTAGCAAGGGATGGCAACTCTTCCTTGCGTTCACAAACTGAGCTGACAAGTTTCTATCGCCCCCTTGTGAATGGGAGTGGGACCGGAGTGCATATCACATTACCAAAAGGTGTCTGCTGCTCAAAAAAGTCCCACTTCACGCACGTACATACATGCATGCATACATACATACATTGCATGCATACATGCATACATGCATACATACATACATACATACATACATACATACATACATACATCAACTGAGTGAAGCTTGTCGTAACATCCTCTTCCTCCTCTCATGTTGGGTCAGTGGGTGTGTTGCGATGCTTGACAGACAGAAAGAACAGCTGGTCCCTCTCTCTCTCACGGCGTGTGTGTGTTACATTGTTGCTGTGTCACTGTTGCCCTACGGTAGCTCCTGGCTCTCAGAACAGATTAGTACAGTTTAGATCTCGCTCTCTCTGTCATGGCTGATTCAACCTCTCTTCCCTACAACCCTCTCACTTCTTGTACCCTGTGAAAAATCTGACAATGTCTCCTAGAACGACAAAGCACTATCGATACACAGGTGCTTGTTTGGCTCTATTATGACTGGTTACTGACTGAGCTACTCACGACTTCCTAGCTAGATCTGTGTTTTACGTGTTACTCGTTGTGCAGAAGAGGAATCTCAGTACTGCCTCTGGTTTGGTTTCCACTGCTTGCAGCCTGTTGCCCGGGGGGGTGGTGTGTGTGTCTCGTACTTCATGATTCTGAAGCATGCATTCTGCAGGCAGATACCTCCTTTAAACTACTGCAGAAAACAAGACATTGCACAGTGGATGTTTAAATTTATATAAGGAGTTTAACTCCATACATGAAACATTAGGCAGCAACAAGCAGGCCGCAAACAAACAGCATCCTCCTCCATCCCTATGTCTTCTCTCCAGCTATTTACAGTGGCATGCATCTCCCTGGTTGTCAGCAGGCTAATACTATAATTATGCTGTTTAGGACACAGCAGTTAAACTATATTCAATACGTTATATGGATGATATAACATGGGCATATACCGTCAGCAATAAAGTCATATCCATTTATATAGAATATAATTGTAGTTCTTTCAGTCGACTCAGATCTCACTATGGGTCATTGGTTAAGCCTTGTTCAAGCACGTCTAACAGGCCAATCTATATAACACCCCGCAATGCTATGGTTTCTTCGCCACTTCACAAGTCTATTTGGTTACTAGCTTGTTATTAAGCAGCTTTCTTCAGCTCTCTTAACAGTTCCTTTTGGTGTGGATTTGGTATTTTATTAGGATCACCATTTATCTGTTGTGAAAGCACCAGCTACTCTTCCTGGGGGATGCCACCCACCACAGAGCGTTGTGGCTTATTTTCTATTTTCAGGAACGTCAGTTTAATTTAAGTTAGCTTGTTAGGAGCGCTTTTTGTAGACTGCTAGCTACGGTACACCTGTTGCCTGGCATGCATGCAATTAGCATTGATAGCTCTCTAGCTCCACTGCTTTAGCATCCCCGCCTATGGGTTTCCACTAGTTTTAGCGAATTTTACCTGTGGTCTCTAGCTCACCATCGGTTCCCACCGTTCAGAGTTAGCTGAACATTCCAGTGTCTTCGCTAGCTAGTGGGCTAACGGCACCACAGGTGCTTTAGCTGTCAACTTCTGCGCTAAACCCCCATAAGCGGCGCTGTTTCTTCTTAGTGTGTTGCGCCACCATTGAAGCACCATCCCTTTTTAAATTCCCCTGTAGAAGATGACCTAGCTGTGTGTTTCTACCTCGTGTTAATTGGTTTACAAACCGGGTCACTATTCTGTTTTTCACACGACGGCTAGCTAGCTATCATCACTCAGGTAAAGATAACCAGCTAATTAGCTAGCGTCCCTATTCGCTCGACCTTTCACTACACCGAAAGTATGAAGACTGCATTTATTCCCCACCACCCTGGTAAATAATTCTGTCATCCTGCTTACCGGACTCAAGCTCACGTTACCCAGTGTCTCTCAACTTCACGTTGTAGTAGCAGTGTGAGTAGCTAGCTATCTATCCCCACGGTGATTCCATTTGCTTTCGTCCGTTCGGTCGAAATGAGATGTTGACAGGCTTACAGTCAATTTGTCAGGGAAGAGGGAGAAAAAGTTCCCAAGCCTAGCAAAGCTTGCCTTTCAATTGTGGGTATGATTCCCATCGGCTTGCTACTTGCCTCGGCGTAGACCACGTTTTCGCGGCTCAGCACATGCACACTTCCATTAGTCCACAACGTTTGGAGAATGTTTACTTTTGAACAATGTTTCCTTTATTATCACCACTTCCTGCCATAATGTTCCTGTCATAACCTTGTTGAGCTCTAAACTCTTATCTTTTTTTCTCTCACCTTTATATAACCAGGTAGGCCAGTTGAAAACGAGTTCTCATTTACAACTGCGACCTGGCCAAGATGAAGCGAAGCAGTGCAACAAAAACTAGTTACACAAACACATGTACAGTCAATAACACAATAGAAAAATCTATGTACAGTGTGTGCAAATGTAGAATAGTAGGGAGGCCATAGAGGTGAAATAATTACAATCTAGCATTAACACTGGAGTGATAGATGTGCAGATGATGATGATGATGATGATGTGCAAGTAGAGATACTGGGGTGCAAAAGAGCAAGAGGATAAATATGGGGATGAGGTAGATGGGTGTGCTATTTACAGATTGGCTGTGTGCCGTGATCGGTAAGCTGCTCTGACAGCTGGTGCTTAAAGTTAGTGAGGGAGCTAAGACTCCAGCTTCAGTGGTTTATATTTTATTTTTAATTGCAATTCGTTCCAGTCATTGGCATCAGAGAACTGTAAGGAAAGGTGGCCAAAGGAAGTGTTTGCTTTGGGGATGACAAGTGAAATATACTTGCTGGAGCACGTTCTACAGGTGGGTGTTGCTATGGTGACCAGTGAGCTGAGATAAGGCAGGGCTTTACCTAGCAAAGACTTATAGATGACCTGGAGCCAGTGGGTTTAGTGACGAATATGAAGCGAGGGCCAGCCAACGAGAGCATACAGGTCGCAGTGGTGGGTAGTATATGGGGCTTTGGTGACAAAATGAATGGCACTGTGATAGACTGCATTCAATTTGCTGAGTAGAGTGTTGGAGGCTATTTTGTAAATGACATCGCCAAAATCAAGGGTAGGTAGGAAAGTCAGTTTTACGAGGGTATGTTTGGCAGCAGGAGTGGAGGCTTTGTTGTGAAATAGGATTCCAATTCCAAATTTAATTTTGGGTTGGAGGTACTTAAGTTGAGTCATGAAGGAGAGTTTACAGTCTAACCAGACACCTAGGTATTTTTAGTTGTGCACATTCTTAGTCTGAACATTCTAGTAGTGATTCTAATCGTGCGGTCGGGTGTGGGCATCAATCAGTTAAAGAACATGCATTTAGTTTTACTAGCACTTAAAAGCAGTTGGAGGCCACAGAAGGAGAGTTGTATGGCATTGAAGCTCGTTTGGAGGTTTAAATGTCCAAAGAAGGGCCAGATGAATACAGAATGTGTCGTCTGCGTAGAGGTGGATCAGAGAATCACCAGCCGCAAGAGCGACGTCATATATACAGAGAAGAGTCGGCCCGAGAATTGAACCCTGTGGCACCCCTATAGAGACTTCCAGAAGTCCGGACAACAGGCCCTCTGATTTGACACAGGGTTCTGTGTGTGTGTCTCTCTAACCCAGTGGGATGTAGGGCAGGGCAGCAATAGGAGAATATTGATCAGTCAGCCAGCCAGTCACCAACAGAACAGGACAGAACTAACTGTCCTGTATGGAATGCAGTTGGATTGTGTCAGGACAGCAGTGACAACAATAGCATGAGGTATGGTGACATCTGGGTCACAGTAGGGTGGAGTTTGTGTCAATAGTACAGTGCCTCTGTGACCTGTAGGGTCTGTGTTGTTTAATAGATCGACCCTGTGGGCATGGGCTTTGCGTGTGTGCCGGGGTTAATAGATCAGCCAATCAGTCTCTGACTGTCCCCACCTACCGATTTTGACCAATCCACATCGTGCGTGTTAAAATGAAGTCTACGTTTACAGTACATAACACTGCCATGTTTTTTTATTTTATTGATGTGTACATGCATGCATAGCGCTGTCTTACACTAACTACTTACCCTCGTTGTTGGTGTGTTAAGTACTGTACAGAATGTGAACAGTGAACACAGCAGGTCGGTGTGTGTGAATGGACCCATTGTTCTGCTGGTGTAATCTCATGCAGTACTTTTCCTTCTCTTAGCCCAGATGAGAGGGATTTTTTTTGGTCTGCTTGCATACACACATGGCATTCACACTGGACGCTGCCTTTGACTAGTATAGGGGTCCTGAGGTTCTGTCGGGACAGACTGCTTGGGAGGGGAGTAGTCCAACGTACTTGGTTGGTAGATTCCAGGACGTTTTAGGGACTCAACAAGGCTCCATCTCTAACTCTGCAGACTGGAAGGCCTCTCTTGTATTTATGCTATAGGATCCAGCTGTGACTCGCTATAAGCAGACTTGACCCACATACCCTGATTCTCTCCTCTGGAGTTTTGATCAGCTATGAGGTTGTTTGTTTGGTACAGATGTCGCAGTGTGACGCAAGGCTATAAACTTGACACCTAGACCGGCTGACCGGGAGCTGTATTTGAGTGCAGGGAGATTCTGAGTCTATTTGGGTCAGGTCCGTTAGGCAGTAACCTTCCACTGAATCCCAACTTCAGCGTAGTGGGACGAGGTTGTTTTGGCCTGTATCAGTGCTGGCGGGTCGCTTTTCTGAGGTGTAGAGAGTTGGGTCGCTTCTGGATTTGGTCGATATCACAGCCCAGTTGGAGTGTGGGATCCTGTGGTGTCGGTCAATGCCCTAGCTCAGCAGGGTGTGCTGGCTGTGTATCAGAGGAGATGGAGGACTGCTGCGGCCCAGGCCCAAACTTTGACGGGCTCGTCGACGGAGGTTGGACCAACAAGATTAAATCTCACAAGAGCAACCTCAACCTCAGTAAGTGAACATGACCCATTTTTGTTTTTAAGACCTCGGTCTCCCACAACCTCAGTAGGTTCATGTGACCCGTTTGTCTGTCTGTGTCTCGATAGCCCCCGAATATTTAACCTGCCTTTTCTGGGTAACTATCTCCGAACTCTCTGACCTGTCTGTATACCTCCCTGTAGATTTAAAGTTTAATTGGTTAGACCAGCAGCTCTGGGGTGTGACACATCACTCTAACTATGAAGGGCTCTGTCTCCCCACTGTGTGGATGAGTGGGATATGGATTATGAGGAGATGGCACTCTGAAAAACTGAAAAATCAGTTGCTTCTCAGCTGGTCAGTGGAGAGAACGGGAGAGCGACACTCGGGCATGAGTCTTAGCTATTTAAGGACAATTGAACCACAAACATGAGATTTGTGCGTGACTCTGACCCTGGGTTGTAGGATGTTGTATGTTACTGGGGTTCATTGTGGCCAGAGAAGGAAGGGAAACAGGCACCCTCTGTTACTGTGCCACTGTGACCCGGGGTAATCTGCACTCCTGATTCTGACGCTTAAGTGTTAGAAGTACACTAGCACCTCTGTTATCTCTGCTTGGAGCACAGGTGTGCTTTCCATTGTATTCAGTAACATTTTTAATTATCACGTCTGTATAAATTGTATTTCCAGGCACTAGCGTTTTGTCCCGTTCTAAGTTGGTTTAGACGTGATTCTTCCGCCCCCTGGCTGAGTACAGAGAGCAATATGATGTCTCCTATTGCCCTGGAAGAGGTTGTCTTCACTGATATATCCCTTAATCAATGTGAACTGTGCCTTGGTCTTATTATTGCTCACACATTTTCTGTTTGCCGCAAAATTGAAAAACAACTGAGTCAAAATGCTTTGTGATCTGGAGGGTGGCCTTTTGCACCCCCTCCCCCGTGGTTCTAATGTGGAATCTGCACCATTGCCGGAATCATGGACAGTGTGGATTTTAGAACATTCCATGTTTTTAAAGACTCATGTACACTGAGTATACCAGACATTAGGAACACCTTTCTAACATTGAGTTGCACCCCCTCCCCTTTTGCCCTCACAACAGCCTCAACTCGTCGGTGCGTTCCACAGGGATGCTGGCTCAATGCTTGCCACAGTTGTCAAGTTGGCTGGATGTCCTCTGGGTGATGGGCCATTCTTGATACACACTGAGGAAACTGTTGAGCGTGAAAAACCACAGCAGTGTTGCAATTCCTGGCACCTACCGTACTCCATTCAAAGGCACTTCAATCTTTTTGTCTTGCCTATTCCCTTTCTGAATGATGCACAGTCCATGTCTCAATTGTCTTTAATCGGTCTCCTCCCCTATATCTACACAGAGTTTAAGTGGATTTCACAAGTGTCATCAATAAGGGATCATAGCTTTCACCTGGTCAGTCTGTCATGGAAAGAGCAGGTGTTCTTAATGTCAAATCAGTATATTTGAGTATTTGTCACGTGCGCCGAATACAACAGGAGTAGACCTTAGTGAAATGCTGACTTACAGGCTCTAACCAATAGTGCAGAGAAAAAAAGTATGTGTGTAGGTAAGTAAAGAAATAAACAGAAAAAAAGAGTAGCAAGGCTATATACAGACACCGGTCAGTCAGGCTTATTGAGGTAGTATGTACATGTAGGTATGGTTAAAGTGACTATGCATATATGATGAACAGAGAGTAGCAGCAGTGTAAAAGAGGGGTTGGTGGGTGGGACATAATGCAGATAGGTTGGTTAGCCAATGTGCAGGAGCACTGGTTGGTCGGGCCAATTGAGGTAGTATGTACATGAATGTATAGTTAAAGTGACTATGCATATAAGATAAATAGAGAGTAGCAGCAGTGTAAAAGAGGGGTTGGGGGGGGGGAACACAATGCAAATAGTCTGGGTAACCATTTGGTTACCTGTTCAGGAGTCTTATGGCTTGGGGGTAAAAACTGTCGAAGCCCTTTTGTCCTAGACTTGTCACTCCGGTACCGCTTGCCATGTGGTAGTAGAGAGAAGAGGCTATGACTTGGGTGGCTGGGGTCTTGACAATTTTTAGGGCCTTCCTATGACACCGCCTGGTGTAGAGGTCCTGGATGGCAGACAGCTTTGCCCTAGTGATGTACTGAGCTGTACGCACTACCCTCTGAAGTGCCTTGCGGTCGGAGGCCGAGCAATTGCCGTACCAGGAAGTGATGCAACTGGTCAGGGTGCTCTCGATGTTCCAGCTGTAGAACCTTTTGAGGATCTCAGGACCCATGCCAAATATTTTTTTGTTTCCTGAGGGAGAATAGTCTTTGCCGTGCCCTCTTCGCGACTGTCTTGGTGTGTTTGGACCTTGGTAGTTTGTTGTTGATGTGGACACCAAGGAATTTGAAGCTCTCAACCTGCTCCACTACAGCCCCGTCGATGAGAATGGTGACGTGCTTGGTGCTCCTTTTCCTGTAGTCCACAATCATCTCCTTAGTCTTGGTTACGTTGATAGATAGGTTGTTATTCTGGCCAGGTCTGATCTCCTCCCTATAGGCTGTCTCATCTTTGTCGTTGGTGGGAAAGGGCAGTGTGGAGTACAATAGAGATCATTTGTGGATCTGTTTGGGTGGTATGCAAATTGGAGTGGGTCTAGGGTTTCTGGGATAATGGTGTTGATGTGAGCCATTACCAGGATTTCAAAGCACTTCATGGCTACGGACGTGGGTGCTACGGGTCTGTAGTCATTTAGGAAGTTTGTGTTCTTAGGCACAGGGAATATGGTGGTCTGCTTGAAGCATGTTGGTATTACAGACTCAACCGGGGACATGTTGAAAATGTCAGTGAAGACACCTGCCAGTTGGTCAGCACATGCCTGGAGCACACATCCTGGTAATCCATCTGGCCAAGGCAGCCTTGTGTATGTTGACCTGTTTAAAGGTCTTACTTTAGCTCAGTGAGAATGTTGCCTGTAATCCATGGCTTCTGGTTGGGGTATGTACGTACAGTCACTGTGGGTACGACCTCCTCAATGCACTTATTGATAAAGCCAGCGACTGATGTGGTGTACTCCTCAATGCCATCGGAAGAATCCAGAATGCCATCGGAAGAATGTTCCAGTCTGTGATAGAAAAACAGTCTTGTAGTTTAGCATCTGCTTCATCTGACCACTTTTTATAGACCGAGTCACTGGTGCTTCCTGCTTTAATTTTTGCTTATAAGCAGGAATCAGGAGGATAGAGTTGTGGTCGGATTTACCAAATGGAGGGCGAGGGAGAGCTTTGTACTCGTCTCTGTGTGTGGAGTACAGGTGATCTAGAATTTTTTTTTCCTCTGGTTGCACATTTAACATGTTGATAGAGATTTGGTAGAACTGATTTAAGTTTCCCTGCATTAAAGTCTCCAGCCACTAGGAGCGCTGCCTCTGGGTGAGTGGTTTCCTGTTTGCTTATTTCCTTATACAGCTGACTGAGTGCGGTCTTGGTGCCAGCATCTGTCTGTGGTGGTAAATAAACAGCCACGAAAAGTATAGCTGAGAACTCTCTAGGCAAGTAGTGTGGCCTGCAGTTTGTACACCCAGTGTATATTATCTGTGTCCATGTTCAGCCACAACTCAGAGAAACAGGGTATTACAGTTCTTCGGGTCCCTGTTCTTAATGATTTGTATATTCAGTGTATTTTAACAGACATCTCCTATTTTTACGACTTAGGTCAGCTATTCTGGCCTATAGAAACTACCGAACCATCCAATGATGGGATTTATAAATAAATGATCTGTGCTCCCGAAAGGGTTGATCTCCATATAAACCACTTTTAGAAAGCTCATTCTGAGCTGGCTGTTAATGAATGTGAACAACCCTTTAACTGGAACAGAATGTGGAACAATATTACCTTGACATCCCGTAATCTGAACCATCTATTTAAACATTTTAAGTTTGTTCAGACTGGTGTTTAAATTCAAGGAAAAGTTTTTTACAATTAAGTTTGTTTACTGTTCCCCCTAAATCAGGTAGGCACATTCCTTCATATGGTGTGGGAGTGCCCTGCAGTTACATTTCAAAGTGCATGAATGTAAATATTCAATGAGTTGCATCTACTATGTTACTAAACTTCAGTAGCTCCTTGAATCTCTCAAACGATCAGAGACCATTACTACTGTCAGGCAGCACATCAAAAAATATGTTGGCACTTCGAAGGCAATCACCCCCCCGTCACTGTTAGAAGTTACAACATTAGAATTATTGACAGTGAGAGCAGAGCGAATGGTGCTCGTCAAATAACAATTAAGGCCTGGAAAATTATACCCATACAAATAAACGATAAAACCAAATTTTTTACAATCTTATTATTTTTTTAAAACTTTCTTTGCTTTCAGATCCACAGGGAAGGGGTGGAATGGGGAGGGTGGAGGTAAATGCATCCTCTGTTGATGAGCAACCTTAGATGTTTCGGTGGGGTAGAGGGGGTCCGGGCTTAGGGCAGGCAGGCCCAGTGTTGCGTCCATCTCGATGATCTGCTGACGGGATGAAGAGTGACAGAGTGTGACTGGCTCTGCCTGATTACTCCAGTACATTCAATACCCATTACACAAGCATGGGGAGAGGCCTGTGTGTTACATTACCCAGAATGCTTCACTCTTATTACCGAGGCTGCCTCTCTGTCCTGTCAGCTGTTGTCTAATAGGGTTACAGGCATTCTCTGGCACTTAGCACGAGGTCACAACTAAGCTACTTATACCACGCAGTGCTCAAGTCGAGACTAACTTTTTCCACCGGTGGCGCTTGTGCTACAAACTTTTTCAGTTGATGGTCCCCAGCACCTGATTTGGTCGCACACAATAAAAGGCCACTCTAAAATGTGCAGTTTTGTCACACAACACAATGCCACAGGGTTAAGGGAGTGTACAATTGGCATGCTGACTGCAGGACTGTCCACCAGAGCTGTTGTCAGAGAGAATGTTATGTTCATTTCTCTACCTGTAAACTGCTGTTTTAAAGAATACATCCAACCTGCCTCACAACCGCATGCCAGCATGTAACCATGCCAGCCCAGGACCTGCAGGGTCGTCTGAGTTCAACCACCCAGACAGCTGATGGAACTGTGGGTTTTCACAACCGAAGAATTTCTGCACAAACTGTCAATTGTCTCCAGGGAAGCTCATCTGCATGCTCGTCGTCCTAACCAGGGTCTTGACCTGACTGCAGTGGGCAAATGTTCACCTTCAATGGCCGCTGGCATGCTGGAGATGTGTGCTCTTCACAGATAAATCCCAGTTTCAAATGTGCCGGGCAGATGGCAGTCGGCGTGTATGGCTTTGTTTGGGCGAGTGATTTGCTGATGTGAGCAGTGTCCCATGGTGGGGTTATGGTATGTGCAGGAATAAGCTATGGACAATGAACACAATTGCATTTTATCGATGGAAATTTGAATGCACAGAGAGACTGTGACGAGATTCTGAGGCCCATTGTGCCATTCTCCGCCGCCATCACCTCACGTTTCAGCATGGTAATGCCACGGCCCCATGTCGCAAGGATTTGTACACAATTCCTGAAGCTCAACATTTCCCAGTTCTTCCATGGCCTGCATACCCACCAGACATGTCACCCATTGAGCATGTTTGGGATGCTCTGGATCGACATGTACAACAGCGTGTCCCAGTTCCCACCAATATAGTTGTCCTTTTTAATTCAATTGTTGTGTTTGGCTAGCTGTTTTTGTCCTGTACAGTGTAGGCCATATGTGAGGGCAGAGTTTGCTAAACGAATGCCCCGCGACTGATACAAATCATCACATCATTCAGCCAGGTAGGCCTACTTTGCAGTCAACATTTTAAGCCTTTACAAATGTTCATTCAAACAGATCATAATGCCCGAATTGCGCATTGGCAAAGATTCAACCAAAACGTTGGGACTATTTGCAAACATGGTATGCAATACCCATTGCTGTTCGGAATAAATCTTATAAATCAATTTTAAAAACAAAGCGAATTGTGAACCAACAACTTGCTACATATTGTTTTTCAGTGCCACGCTAAACTAGCAGGGCTGACACAGAACCTTTACCCTATAGGACACACACAGACGTTTACATAAATACACGTTTACGATCATGATTACACATACAAAGTGGGGTAGAGGTAAAATAAAGCAAACTTCCATTGTTAAAGTACTGTAGTAACTTGTATGATAAGCCGAATTGAAGCGGAGTTGTACTAGCTACTAAGTAAGTGGGCTTGTTTTAGATACGTTCAGATACTCCCCTGTAGTACTGGAGTGTAAAGCTATAGTCAGGTGGGCCATTCTGCCAGTGCTTCAGCCAACTCTTCCGTGTTCATTCATACCAGATGGTATCTGTAGGAGAACGAGGCTTGCCATTTTTTTTTTCTGCAAGACATATGAGCTTTCCACCCAGACGGGTACTTTTATTCATACACTGACAGAACACAAGGAGATATTCCATTCTACCTGTCTGGAGGCCATCATTAACTGGATTGAGGGACAGAGAAAGAGAGTAAAAGATCTGTACAAGGAGGGAGGAAGAGAGGTGAAGGGAGGGCGGGGAATGTATGGGGATGGGAGGAAGAGACACAGCTCATCTGTCGTCTGGGTTCTATATCCTAGAAATGGAATGAATTCTATTTCTATGTTCTGTATCCTCCAGCTCAGAGAGAGAACTTCGATACTCTGCTTGTGGCTGTGCTAGCAGGTAGGGGGTAGCGTGGGGGACTGATACATATTTGATGAGGGTTAACAGGTAGAAATGAGAGCGAGAGAGAGAAGTGTGACACTGCTGTAGTATAAATCTCCTATGTTAGATAATTAGGGAGATGGTGGTAGAGGAAACAGTGAATTATACATGTAGCCCTACAGGGGGGAGTAGCGTCTCTTTCGCCCTCTCAACCTCTTTTTGTCAACCCCCCCCCTCCCCTCTTTCTCTTCTCTCAACATGCACTCACCGGGTGGACAGAAATCTATTGATCTGTTCTTTCTTTTTTCCCCTCTCTCACCCTCTCTTGTCCTTCTCTGTTTTGATTTTGACCCCTAGTGTCTGTGCTGCTTTGGAGTCAGAGTGATCCTGGTGACAAGTCTGTCTAATCACACTGTACAGGCTAGCGGGGTTGCTTCAGTACATAGTCGACTCGGAATAAGATGGGACGTTAGTAGCAGCACGTTTTCTTTTGGAACAGCACTATTAATGTTTAGGAGAAAGACTGATCGAAGGCTGTGGGGTAAAGTAACACCAATATCAATATGGACGCATGTCATGTGGGTGCAGTAATTTTGTATGTAGCTTATAGCATTAGGTCAGCCACTGAGTTATGACAGGACATTCTACCCTTGTAGTTGTATGGAGACGAGTGTTGTGATATGGTGTGGGTAGTCATTTATAATGGATGTTAGTTCCACTGGCTGTTGAGCTGTGTTCATTTACTGTAATTGACATTCCCATAGAAAATAAGTACCCTGAGTGGTGAACCTACGCACAACAACAGTGGTGTAGTGAAGGGTAAACGCTGTTTACCTTTTTTTGTTTTTTTATTTTACCTTTATTTTACCTTTATTTTACTAGGCAAGTCAGTTAAGAACAAATTCTTATTTTCAATGACGGCCTAGGAACAGTGGGTTAACTGCCTGTTCAGGGGCAGAACGACAGATTTTGGGGATTTGAACTTGCAACCTTTCGGTTACTAGTCCAATGCTCTAACCACTAGGCTACACTGCCGCTGTTTTTTTGCTTAAGCTTTTACCCACCTTGTGCCGAAAAAATAAATAAAAATGCATTGACAATATAGGCGCTTTACTTCACTCATTGTGAACGGCGGTCAGAGTTTACCCATCTATTTTTATCACTGATAATAGATTTGACAACCCCTCACCTCAGCACTGATCTACAGTATGGCAGTGTTTACCCTACCATTCCTTACCATTTGTATAAGGGCGGTGGATCTCCTCACTTTGCTTTGTTGCTCATGACCAGAGTTTGGCTTCTATTGTTTTCCAACTGACAACTCAGTTAAACAGTAGAACTCATCTCATCCTCTGCTCCAGTCTTTTTTTTGTTTCCTTTTGTTTTGTTGGGTGGGGTGGATCGGCTTTAATATTTCAAATTGACTGTGGCTTCTACGTTGTAGAATAACAGTGAAGACATCAAAACTAAGAAATAACACATATGGAATCATGTAGTAACCACAAAGTGTAAAAAAATAAAATAATCTAATCTAAATATTTTATATTTGAGTCTTCGAAGTAGCCACCCTTTGCCTTGACAGCTTTGCACACTTGGCATTCTCTCAACCAGCTTCATGAGATAGTCACCTGGAATGCATTTCAATTAACAGTTGTGCCTAGCTAAAAGTTCATTTGTGGAATTTCTTTCCTTCTTAATGCGTTTGAGATAATCAGTTGTTGTGACATGGTAGGTAGGTAGGTAGGTAGGTAGGTAGGTAGGTAGTGAAGGGGGGGGGTGTATACAGAAGATGGCCTTATTTGTTAAAAGACCAAGCCCATATTATGGCAAGAACAGCTCAAATAACCAAAAAGAAATGACAGTCCGTTGTGACTTTAAGACATGAAGTTCAACATTTCAACAAGGTCAACATTTCAAGAACTTTCATAAATTCTTCAAGTGGAGTCGCAAAAACCAGGCGCTGTGATGATACTGGCTCTCATGAGGACCGCCTAAGGAAAGAAAGACCCAGAGTTACTATTGCTGCAGATGATAAGTTACCAGCTTAGGAAATTGTAGCCCAAATAAAGTACCAGACAGATCTCAACATCAACTGTGAATCAGGGCTTCATGGTCGAATTGCTGCCAAGAAGCATGGTGGAGGAGGTGTGGTGGTGTTTTTCTATGATTTTATTTAGAATTCAAGGCACACTTAACCAGCATTCTGCAGTACTACACCATCCCATCTGGTTTGCGCTTAGTCCCACTATCATTTGTTTTTCAACAGGACAATGACCCAAAACACACCTCCAAGGCTGGGTAACGGCTATTTGACAAAGAGGAAGAGTGACCTGGCCTGCACAATCACCTGACCTCAACCCAATTGAGGTGGTTTGGGATGAGTTGGAATGCAGAGTGAATTCAAAGCAGCCAACAAGTGCTCAGCGTATGTGGGATCTCCTTCAAGACTGTTGGAAAAGCCTTCCAGGTGAAGCTGGTTGAGAGAATGCCTAGAGTTTGCAAAGCTGTGAAGAATATAAAACATTTTTTGATTTAACACTTTTTGTTACTACATATATAATGTGCTCCTTTATGGTTGTATCCTATATACAGTGGCTGTGAAAGTATTCACCCCCCCTTGGAATTTTTCCTATTTTGTTGCCTTACAACCTGGAATTAAAATACAAACATATATCATTTGATTTAAACAACATGCCTACCACTTTTTGAAGATGCAGAATATTTTTTATTGTCAAAGTCAATAGTTTGTTGAGCAACCTTTTGTAGCAACTAAAGATGCAAGTCTCTTGAGGTATGTCTCTATAAGCTTGGCACATCTAGCCACTGGGATTTTTGCCCATTCTTCAAGGCAAAACTGCTCCAGCTCCTTCAAGTTGGATGGGGTTCCGCTGGTGTACAGCAATCTTGAAGTCGTACCACAGATTCTCAATTGGATTGAGGTCTGGGCTTTGACAAGACATTTACATGTTTCCCCTTAAACCACTCGTGTTGCTTTAGCAGTATGCTTTCGGGTCATTGTCCTGCTGGAAGATAAACCTCTATCCCAGTCTCAAATCTCTGGAAGACAAACAGGTTTCCCTCAAGAATTTCCCTGTATTTAGCGCCATCCATCATTCCGTCAATTCTGACCAGTTTCCCAGTCCCTACCAATGAAAACCATCCCCACAGCATGATGCTGCCATCACCATGTGTGGATGGAGTTCTTGGGGTGATGAGAGGCGTTGGGTTTGCGCCAGACATAGCATTTTCCTTGATGGCCAAAAGGCTCCATTTTTGTCTCATCTGACCAGAGTACCTTCTTCCATATGTTTGGGGAGTCTCCCACATGCCTTTTGGTGAACACCAAACATGTTTGCTTATTTGTTTCTTTAAGCAATGGCTTTTTTTTCTGGCCACTCTTCCATAAAGCCCAGCTCTGTGAAGTGTACAGCTTAGTGGTCCTATGGACAGATACTCCAATCTCCGCTGTGGAGCTTTGCAGCTCCTTCAGGCTTATCTTTGGTCTCTTTGTTTACTCTCCGATTAATGCCCTCCAATGTCTGTGAGTTTTTAAAAATGTTGTTTTATTTATTTTTAATAGGTGGGCGGTCCCCTCTTGGCATGTTTGTAGTGCCATATTCTTTCCAATTTTTTTATAATGGATTTAATGGTGCTTTAATGGGATGTTCAAAGTTCCGATTATATTTATTTTTTATAACCCAACCCTGATCTGTACTTATCCATAACATTGTCCCTAACCTGTTTGGAGAGCTCCTATTATTATTTTTATTTATTTTACCTTTAACTAGGCAAGAATTCTTATGTTCAATGACTGCCTAGGAACAGTGGGTTAACGGTCTTGTTCAGGGGCAGAACGACAGATTTTTTTTAAATTTATTTTTTTACTTGTCGGCTCGGGATTCTATCTTGCAATCTTTCGGTTACTTGTCCAACGCTCTAACCACTAGGCTGCCTGCCACTCCTTGTTCTTCATGGTGCGGCTTGCTTGTTGGTGCCGCTTGCTTGTTGGTATTGCAGACTCTGGGGCCTTTCAGTGTGTGTGTGTGTGTGTGCCGAGATCATGTGACACATTGTGTACAGGTGGACTTTATTTCAATAATTATCTAACTTCTGAAGGTAATTGGTTGCACCAGATCTTATTTAGGGGAATGAAACGTCCCTTTTTTCATGACCCTGTCTTAATTCATAAAAATCCAAATAACTTCACAGATCTTCATTGTAAAGGGTTTAAACTCTGTTTCCCATGCTTGTTCAATGAACCATGAACAATTAATGAACATGCACCTGCGGAACGGTTGTTAAGACACTAACAGCTTACAGACGGTAGGCAATTATGGTCACAGTTATGAAAACTTAGGACACTAAAGAGGCCTTTCTATTGACTCTGAAAAACACCAAAATAAATGTGCCCAGGGTACCTGCTCATCTGCGTTAACATGCCTTAGGCATGATGCAAGGAGGCATGAGATCTGCAGATGTGGCCAGGGCAAGACATTGCAATGTCCGTACTGTGTGACGCTTCAGGGAGACAGGACGGACAGCTGATCGTCCTCACATTTGTCGACGGAATGAGCCTTACACAGAGGCCTGTACTTTGGAGCGGGATTGATTTGGAGGTGGGGGGTCCTTCGTGGTCTGGGGCTGTGTGTCACAGCATCATCGGACTGAGCTTGTCATTGCAGGCAATCTCAACGCTGTGTGTTATAGGGAAGACATCCTCCTCCCTTGTGGACCCTTCCTGCAGGCTCATCCTGACAAGACCCTCCAGCATGACAATGTCACAAGCCATACTGCTCGTTCTGGGCGTGATTTCCTTCATGACAGGAATGTCAGTGTTCTGCCATGGCCGGCAAAGAGCCCGGATCTCAATCCCATTTAGCATGTCTGGGACCTGTTGGATCGGAGGGTGAAGGCTAGGGCCATTCCCCCGCAGAAATGTCAGGGAACTTGCAGGTTCCTTGTCGGAAGAGTGGGTTAACATCTCACAACAAGAACTGCCAAATCTGGTGCAGTCCATAAGAAGATGCACTGCACTACTTAATGCAGCTGGTGGCCACACCAGATACTGACGGTTAATTGATTGATTTTTGACCCCCCCTTTTTTTGTTCAGGGACACATTATTCCATTTCTGTTAGTCACATGTCTGTGGAGCTTGTTCAGTTTGTCTCAGTTGTTGAAACTTATGTTCATTCAAATGTTTACACATGTTAAGTTTGCTGAAAATAAACACAGTTGACAGTGAGTATGTTCCTTTTTTTGCTGTGTGTGTGTGTTGCAGTCGCTTTGCAAAGATTTGAATCTGGCGTCACTTTTGGTATCCGATTATGTGCCATGTTCATCAACCATGTGCCTCCAGTCTTTGTGAGAGGAGCTGCCCTCTCTCTTCCAGTATTCATGAGACTCTGGTTGTGTGAGCATGAACACAAGGCTGAGCTCCGGCATGGGGCTGAGAGGAGTCATGGTCTGCCCAGTCACCTGATGACACCTGACACTACTGGAGTCAGCCAGGCAGGGAGGGAGGCAGGGAGGAAGGGAGGGAGGTCAGTAAGAAATAAGAGTATCGGTGAGACTGAAAGAGGAAACGAGAAAGAAACGGAACGTTAGTGAAACAATTTACCGGAGTGTTCTGTCAGCTGTGTATTGTGACTAGTGACCAGCCTCTTAGCATCGCAGTGGCTCGGCTCAGGATACATAGTATAGCAGTGAAAGGAGCCAAGTGGGACAATGTAAGAGGATCACAATCTCATCCCATGATTATCATTCTGTACTGCAGTCTGCAGAGGTTGAAATGTAATCACAGCTCAGAAGCTACCAGAATAACACTGTTGTTGTTCTGAAACGGCCCCTTGTAAAGATGTGACAATATGATCCAGATCATCTCAAAGGTTTTGCAAAACCAGATTTTGAACAAATGGAAATTGTATTCTGGAATCTATTTGTCTGTCTGTGGATTAACAACAGGGGTAAACAAATGTGGTGATAATCATTATTGCCATCATGATACCAGTCATTAATGTGTTGTTTTTCAGAAGAGGAGTTGAGGAAGCTACGAGAGGAAACAAATGTGGAGAAGATAAAGGAAGAGCTGGAGAGGGAGAGAGGGAAGAGGCTCGACCTCGAACTGAGAATGAACGAGGTGCTAAAATCCAGGTCGGTGATGGAGAGAGCGAGGGGAACATAATGTGTGTCATCTCATTCTCTAAGTGTTGCTCACTTAGAGATGGTCACATCTGTCTCTGTCTGTGTGTCGGTCTCTCGTTGTGTCTGTCTGTCTGTCTTCTGTGTGTTGTTTTTGTCGGACTGTTTTTCTTTATCTTGGCAAGGTCGCAGTTGTAAATGAGAACTTGTTCTCTCCTGGCCGACCTGGTTAAATAAAACAACTCAAGGTGTGTGTGCTGCCTTCAGTGCTGCAACCCTGCCTACCCCAGTGAGTTGTCCTTCAGTGGGGTGGATGACCCTGCGCTCCAGCGGGTATAAATAGCTTGAAAACATGATTGGTGACATGCAAAACATGTTGGGACTACATAACAAATACCTAAAGATTGTTTTTGGGTTGAATGTTCCTTTAAGTAAAGCCTCGTGTTCACCCAGTCCGTTCAGAATGGATTTCAGTGGCATTTTAGCTCCTGTCAACAGGACCTTCCACCATGTGGAATGTCTCCTTGTCCTTACAGTAAGGTCTACAAGGGCATAGGGGGGCATGAGGATACACTATACATCAAATAACCAAAATTTAGAGGTGGCATAAATCCCATGAAGGGTGTACTTGAATGAGTCTTTGCAACACTATGTAAACAAACAATCTTTTTTTCTTTTTTTTTTCTCCTCCTGTTTTTCCTATACTTCTTTCTTCTAACAGGTTGGAAGACTCGCCGCCACAGCCTGCCCGTAAACCCCCGTCTCCAACGCCCGCTGCCAATGGCAAAGACACAGGTAAGCAAGGCAGAAAGTGGACTATGGTGTAACGCCTATGACCACTGATAGTAAACCCCAAAAACCGCCCCCTATCTGTACGGTTTATGGATTGAAGAGACCAGATTGATACTGCTCACACTGATCCCAGATCTGTAAAGATCTTTAAAATAAGATGCCGGTTTCAGAATTTAACGAGCCTTGGGTCAGAAGAAACCTTTGTCAGAAACAGCAGTAACTCCCATCTGTGAAATACAGGGCAGCCAGGGACTGTGGGAAGGCATTCAGGAGTCTGGTTGAAGCCAGTGATAGCCCGGTGGGGCTGTAGACCTGACGGGAAAAGAACAGGGGACCGACGTTTCCTTTGATTCTAAAGGGGGGGGGGGAATTCAGGATGCTGGAGAATCTATTTTCTCCATGGGGGATTTCACATATTGACAAACACACTCACAAAGGATCTTGAATCACTTGAGACAATGCAGAATACCTGTTTTTCATCAAAGTTAATTGTGTGTGTGTGTGTGTGTGTGTGTGTGTTCTCGTATCAAAACATATTTCTTCAAAAAGTATCCGTTTCCCCGTTAATTTTAAAACTCTCACCCAACCGTAAGGATGAGCAGCTTTAATAGCAGTGTTTAGTGCAGAACACATTCTGGGCGCGAAACATCCTGTTTACCAGATGTATATTTTAGTGTGTGTGGAGCACAGATTACTGGCAGGCTGCCTATCTGCCAGCAGGCTGGAAGCAAGACACTGTTTGTGTACGTAGGACGGAACAGTTTGAACTGTAGAAGCAAAAATCTTGATTCTTTTAGGGTTCCAGAACCAGTTTGTCGAGTAGCTTCAGGCGCTGGTGACACTGGCGAGGGTTTTATTTTAGGGTTCCTGATCACGGTTTTAGGGTTTCAGAACCAGTTTGTCAAGTAGCTTCAGGCGCTGGTGACACTGGTGAGGGTTTTATTGTAGGAAATGGGCTCGGTTTAATCTAGGCCAAACAGGCCCATGATGTTAGTTAGAGCAGCCTCGCCAAATGTAGAATGTGCGTACATGAATTTGTGTTTCTGTACGAGACACACAAGGAGCTCAGTGTGTAATTTAGGTTAATGGGTCTTTGGTATTAACTCTAAATGAAACCAGCGTCTTAACAGGGCGATCTACAGACCTGTATCTTCTTCTCTACCCGTCTTCATTTAATAAACGGCTTCAGGTAGTTTAGTTGCCCTTGGTCACAGAAACTCCAATCCGACAGGGAGGCAACTTCATTGTACTAATTATAAACCTGCGCTGCCTGTCTCTTCCTGTGTCTGTCTTGTCCTCGCTCTCCCTCGTTCCCTGTCTTTCCCTGTCTTTCTTCCTGTGTCTGTCTTGTCCTCGCTCTCCCTCGTTCCCTGTCTTTCAAATGTGCATTTTATTAATGTTCATTGACGAGATGAAAGACAAAAGGAACAGACAATCAGTCCTCTTCGTGTGCAGTAACGTGAAGCGCCTACTAACAAATAAAGAAGCCTATTGAGGCCGTGACCTTCAACTCTGCCCCCTCCAGACAAAGAGAAGCCGCCGCAGGGGGAGACCCTGTACTTGCGGGCGTGGAGGTGGCTCTATGACAGGTTGGGGGTCTACATCGAAGACTTCCGCTTCGTCCCGGAGGAGAACACTGTGGAGGCTGAGGAACCGCTAAGCGCTAAAAGGTGCGTCGTTGTGCTCATACGATGGGTTGTCAAAATCCTAGAAATACAATAGAATGAATGGGTCCACCCCATCATGGATTAGTGGTTTAAATTGGAATGTCTGTTCTTGTAAATGTATTTCTATGTACTAAAAGGTGAGTACTGAGCTAGGTGGTGAAAACGGCAGTCACATTGAGAGGCTGCGTTGTAGTAGTCTGTATCGGAACATGGTGACTTTGTTGCACCCCACATGGCCAGTACTCTACCACTCACAGAAACCGTAGTCTTTCACCCCAACCTTAACAGTAGTGATGTGAATCCTATACAGACACTCGATCTCTGGACCTTCTCCATATGTTGCACATCACTGAATAGTGTCTGTGCCCTCTGGTGGTGGCTTGACCACACTACCACACTCCCTGCAGCCATTGACTGAGGCTATAGACATTGCCCTCGGTCACTAATTTAGGATCAGTTTCACCATCCCCCAATTCTAACCTTAACCATTAGGGGGGTAAATTCCACACTGATCTTAGATCAGTGTCTAGATGCAACTCATACATCATGCTCCACTTTAAGCTAGCTGGGTTCAGTTTAGGACTTGGCTCATTTTGCTGCTCAGCACAGATCAGATTGTACAGGGTTTACTCATCCTTCAGGTCATTGGCTGCTGTGACCGAGGTAGGCGAGTACTGTAAACACACACATACATACATACATACATACATACATACATACATACATACATACATACATACATACATACATACATACGTTTTGAAGTGCACACGGATTGGATAAAAGTTGGCAGCAACAGGTAGAAAGCTCTAGAAATTAAGAATGTAGAATGTATTGTAGCAAACCTTTGTGGAGAGAACCTAGAGAAATAGATTGAGCTCTTCATTCTTTCCTCTCCTCCTCCTTGCCTCTGTGTGACTCATAAACAGAATGATCAGTGGGTTGAGGTGTCGGTACCTCCACAGGAACATTCTGCTCTTTTAGTAGATGTTTGAGGATTGTGCTCCCCCCACTGTGTGGTGTCTGTGTAAAGTGCACGCTAAAATTCCTGTCGTAACAGCTACAGTTTTGTACGTCCCTCTCTCCAGGCTAACAGAAAACATGAGGCGACTCAGTGAGTATTTATAGATGAATTCCCACTCAGAACAGTCATATACCTTCTGCCGTTGAGCTCCTGCTGTCAGATATTGCAATGTGACAAGTTGATTACTGATTTTGTATTTTCCCCAGAGCGAGGAGCCAGACCTGTCACTAACTTCATGAGGAACCTCTCCGCCTTATCCAACTGGCACTCCGTGTACACCTCAGCTATTTCCTTCATAGTGAGTACAACTGCTCCTATCGGTCTTTTTTTTTTTTTTTTTTTAAGAGAAATGCGAGTCATGTCCAAATCATCTAGAAGTAACTTCATTGTGCTGCACAATTCATTTGAGTATCTTTAGGATGATTTGGACATGAAGCCCCCAAAAATGCTAATATTGGTACCGTTGACTTGCATTGGAGTTGTGCCACAAATATAAAAAGTTGGCATCTGGTAACGGTGACGGAAAAACCAAACCAAAGCATGGGTCGCTGTCATACCATGTCCATAGACTGCTTACCGGGTAAGGAAACTAATATGTCACTGTAGGAGTTTGACTACTGGAAACCCTTCTCTCGACTTTGACACAATGCTATTCCATAGAGATGGACATCGACCAAATGTCTCTTCTGTTTGTCTCTTCAACTTCCTCTCATTCGATGTCCCAGATCTCCCACTATATTCAGTAGTGCTTGTCATTTGGAAGACTTGTATATTACATCTAGTGATTGCGAGAAATGGGATGCAGCCTAAGTGCTGGATGAAATGACGAATGCCATTTGTGTTTCCTCCGGTCTCAGATCTACATGAATGCTGCGTGGCATGGTTGGGCCATCCCCATGCTCCTCTTCTTGGCCATCCTGAGGCTCTCCTTGAATTACCTCATTGCTAAGTGAGACATGCATGCATACACACACACACACACACACACACATTGATATTACATTGTCATGTATTGATGACGCTGAGTGATCCAACTACACTGAACCAGAGTATGTGAGTGGAGCTCGAGCAGAGCGTGCCCAAATTCCCAAAGACTGGAGCGTCAGACTTCTCATCCACTCCAATTTTGTTCCGGTAGCACTCGCTTCGCGAGCTCGGGGCATGCCTGGCCCAGCATGCATCTGTAGTCTACTCGTGTGCTACCTCAGCTACACTGTCATGGAGTTCACTAAGTATTTTCATAAAGTGATAAAACACACAGGTGCTAAATCAAGGTGACTTATAAAGCTGAGGACCAAGAGAAGGGAGTGCAGTGATGAGGTGTCCACAACTAAGGTGGATATATAACGAAGTGTTGTTGTAGCAAAGTATTTATAACAAATCTAAATCGCTTAAACATTTCGTACATTTTTTGTTCTATACACTAGGCCATAATTGATTTTGTCCCAATAGGCCTGGCATATTCCCACGTTCAAGGAGCTTTCTGTTTTGATTGGGTTATTTAGCCTAAAAACCTTTTTAGACCTACATATTTTAAACAACTCTGCATCTCTGCACAGCCTGAAAAGATTCGCCAAAAGGGTGTTTATCATCCCTAGTGGCTCTGCAAGTGAGGGGATATTCTCTGCTCCTGGCCGGCTCTCCATGTACCATCACATAAGCCTGAAGCCCCAGACTGGCCAAACTCGGATTTCTAAAAATGTATTATAAAAATGAATTCAAAGGCACTTTTTATTTTTTTTTATTGAATTTAATACTTAGTATATCACAATTTATAGACTGTACAGATGTAACGCAACAAAATGCTGAGGGCTTTATGTCCCTACCAGCCTATTGTGTAGCACTCGCAAATGCTTCACAATGTATTTCTTTGTATTCTATAGCCTTGAAATAATACAGCCCTAAATAATGATTTTTCCTTCCTTTGGCTCCCTGTCTGGCTCCTGGCCTGTTTAGTGTTTATATACTGTTTAATGTGACATGAAGCCCAATTGAAATGGTTTGCTTCTTCTATTCACCTTTCTCATGTTTAAACAAATACTTTTCATTCAAATCCGTATGGTTTGGTTTCTTTCTTCTTTTTAGCTGAGCTGTAAGGAAAGGACATGGAACGGTGTGAATGCAAACATGCAACACTTTCAAAGATTTTACGGAGTTTACAGTTCTTCTCAGGAAATCAGCCAATCTAAATCAATTCAGCCCTAATCTATGGATTCACATGACTGGAAATGCAGATATGCCTCTGTTGGTCAGAGATGCGTGGATCAGAAAACCAGTCCGTATCTGGTGTGACCACCACTTGCCTCATTGTGGGTGACACAGCTCTGTCGCATAGAGTTGATCAGACTGACGATTGTGTAATGTTGTCCCACTCCTCTTCAATGGCTGTGCGAAGTTGCTGGATATTGTCGGGAACTTAGACACGCTGTCGTATACGTCGATCCAGAGCATCCCAAACGTGCTCAATGGGTAATATGTAAAATGCAATTGTGTTCGTTGTCCATAGCTTATACCATAACCCTACCGCCACCATGGCGCACTCAGTTCAATGTTGACATCAGCAAACCGCTCGTCAACATGCCGCAATACACGCTGTCTGCCCGGTACAGCTGAAACCGAGATTGATCCGTGAAGAGCACACTTCTCCAGCGTGCCAGTGGCCATTGAAGGTGGGAATTTGCCCACTTGGTTACGACGCCTAGGTCAAGAACCTGGTGAGGACGACGAGCATACAGATGAGCTTCCCTGAGAAGGTTTCTGACAGTTTGTGCAGAAAGTTAAGGTGCAAACCCAGTTTCATCAGCTGTTCGGTTGGCTGGTCTCAGACGATTCCGCAGGTGATGTGGAGGTCCTGGACTGGTGTGGTTACACGTGGTCTGCGGTTGTGAGGCCAGTTAGACGCACTACCAAATTCTCAAACAACATTTGAGGCGGCTTATGGTAGAGGAATTAATTTAATCTTATCTGGCAACAGGTTGGACATTCCTGCAGTCAGCTTGCCAATTGCACACTCGCTCTAAACTTGAGACATCTGAGGCATTGTGTTGTGTGACAAAACTGCACGTTTTTAGTGGCCTTTTATTGCCCCAGCACAAGTTGCACCTGTGTAATGATCACTCTGTTTAATCCGCTTCTTGATATGCCGACCTGTCAGGTACACTATTGGTCAAAAGTTTTAGAACACCTACTCATTCAAAGGTTTTTATTTTATTTTTAGTGAGGACATCAACACCATGTAGTAACCCAAAAAAGTGTTAAACAAATCCAAATATATTTTATATTTGAGATTCTTCAAATAGTCGCCACTTGCCTTGACAGCTTTTCTAACTGTCTTGAAGGAATTCCCACATATGCTGAGCACTTGTTGGCTGTTTTTCCTCCACTCTGCAGTCCAACCCAAACCATCTAATTTTGGTTGAGGTCTGGGGATTGTGGAGGCCAGGTCATCTGATGCAGCACTCCATCACTCTTCTTCTTGGTCAAATAGCCCTTCAACAGCCTGGAGGTGTGTTGGGTCATTGTCCTGTTGAAAAGAATGATGATAGTCTCACAAAGCACAAACCAGATGGGATGGCGTATCACTGCAGAATGCTGTATTAGCCATGCTGGTTAAGTGTGAATGACTCAAACGCATGAAGAAATTCCACAAATTAACTTTTAACAAGGTACACCTGTTAATTGAAATGCATTCCAGGTGACTACTTCATGAAGCTGGTTGAGAGAATGCCAAGGAGTGTGCAAAGCCGTCATCAAGACAAAGGGTGGCTATTTGAAGAATCTCAAATATAAAATATATTTAGATTTGTTTAGCACTTTTTGGTTACTACATGAATCCATATGTGTTATTTCATAGTTTTGATGTCTTCACTATTATTCTACAATGTAGAAAATAATTAAAATATAGAGAAACCCTTGAATGAGAAGGTGTTCTAAAACTTTTGACCGGTTGTGTAGATGGATTATTTTGGCAAAGGAGAAATGTTCACTAACAGGGACATAAAGAAGTAAGTGTGTGTGTGTGCACGTTATATTTTAGCTCATGAAACAAGGGACCAATACTTTTACATGTTGAGTTCATATTTACCAAGTTTTGATCAATATATTCATACTCCACTCTCTTAAATGTAATTACACTGTACCTACCTATTTAATGTGGTGCAGCTCATTTTCACAGAATCTATTTAGAGCAGGGATGGGCAGACCCTCGCATGCAGTCAGAACCGTCCCTAGTCTTTTTAGAGACCCTAAGCAAAACTTTGTTCCCTGCCACTTTGCGAAACAAAACATTTTAACGGCCCCCTCTCTAGACTGCAGGTAAAAAAAAAATGCAGATTTTAATTTTGAGTGAATGACTTAAAAATCAAAGGATAGCTGGCCGCTAGACTAATTTACCAATCTAAAAAATATTAGCTGACACGGGCAAATTACGTGACAGTCGTTGACTGACATAAGAGAAACTGCTTATGCACAACCAAAATGTGTGTGTTCTTTTATTTGAACTCTCAACAGTAAGATCATTTGAAATTGATCCGCAGGTGCGGGCTGCCAGTTGCCCGTCCTGCTTTTAGAGTTTGTTTGTTGTTGTTGACATTTTTATATCTTCCCTTTTTCCCCTTTTCAGAGGTTGGAGGATTCAGTGGAGCATTGTGCCGGACATTACGGATCCTATAGTAAGACGCCTCCCATTTCACATGACTTCCTCTTAGCTTCCTGATCCCACAGGAAGTGGCCTGTCGTATTTCCTGCCTATGGCATGAGCTGATTTTGTTTGGGTTTGTTTCGTGCAGGAACCGTCAAAGGATGATTTGACTGTGTCTGAAAAGTTCCAGTTAGTGCTTGATGTTGCACAAAAAGCCCAGGTACAGTAGTAGCCAGACCGACACACACAAGCACGCATAAATACGCACGTCATCACACACACACACACCACATTAAGACATTGTGTGTTTTGGGAAAGTCATTTTTCGGGGCTTTTTTTCACAGAACCTTTTTGGTAAGATGGCGGATGTTTTGGAGAAAATAAAAAAGTAAGTAAGAAATGGCTGTTTCATTGTCTTACCATTCTACGCTCTTTCCCTCTGATGTTGATCTGAATAGTTAATCAAAACGGTTTCTCTCTCGCCCTCGCTCTGTGTGTGTGTGCAGCCTATTCATGTGGGTGCAGCCTGAGATCACTCAGAAGCTCTACATCAGCCTGTGGGTTACCTTTCTCTCCTCCTGCATACTGCCCTATAAACTCGTGGGCTTCATGATTGGTGAGTACCAGCACACATAAACACACACACACACACAGACACGCTGCTGCAGCCACACACACACACACAGACACGCTGCTGCAGCCACACACACACACACACACACACACAGACACGCTGCTGCAGCCACACACACACACACACACACACACACAGACACGCTGCTGCAGCCACACACACACACACACACACACACACAGACACACACACACACAGACACGCTGCTGCAGCCACACACACACACACACACACACACACACACACACGCACTGAGTGAAATGCTATCGTTACGTAACATTCAATATAAAAACACCCCTTTGTTCTCTTCATTGCTGCTCAGGGGCATTGTGTCTCTTGGCACACTGAGATTCATTGTTTGTTCCTCTCTAAAGCAATTAGTCTTCTCCTGTGTGTTCCCTGTTGGTGCATGTTTAGTTTACAGCAGACACACGTTTTATGAAATGCATAAAACGTGTAAACAATAAAGTATACCAACATTTTTTTTTTGTGCAATCCATTGTGCTTAGCAACATTACTGTCAACTTTTTTCATTTTTTTTTTAATCTGAAGAGAATTGGCTTTTTAAAGTATTTTCTTTTTCTCTCAGGGCTGTATGCAGGGATCAAGTTCTTCATCATAGACTTCTTGTTTAAGAGCTGTCCCAAGCTGAGGGACAAATATGACACCCCTCACATCGACTGGAACAACCTACCAACTGATCCACAGTTGAAGGAGAGGACCAACGCTACAATGTCTCGACGGGTGAGGACACGCACTTATGAGTGCGTACACAGAAGCACATGTGCATATCCACACACGCACGCAACATATCCAGCATACAATAACACACACACACACTGTCATCTGACAAACCTTACTGTCATCTGACAACTTACTCTGGGCACGCACAAATAACTCTCCCCATAGAGAAAGGAACCAATTGTTTATCCAACCCAAACTTCCCGAACACTAGCCCTTATCCAAATGCTAAATAACTAAACCATAACCACATTACAAAAGTATCTACTACAACTCAAGCATATATTTTTGATAGAAAAATAACCACGATGAGCCTTAACCACTTTTTAAAAAATTGAGCCCTTTCAACAAACCTAATTTACCTCGACACTGCCACCTGAATGTCATGTTCTGTCGTGTGTGTGTGTGTGTCTGTATGTGACCGTGTGTTGAGTGTTTGCGATGTCTTATCTTGGTCTGTTTCCTCAGGCAGTTGGCCGTAATGTTATTGGTGCTAGATGGTCTTTTGCTTTAGTGACTGTCAACTATACGTTGTGTTTTGTTTCTCTCTCTCAGCTGTCTGGGTCTGAGAAGGTAGGGACTCTGGTGTGCCTCTGTCCCCTTACGTTACATAGTGCCTGTGTGTGCCACCAGCTAAAACATGTATAAGTGTGTGTGTGTGCGCGTGTGGTTCACGACAAAACCTCCCAGCATTTAACTGAGTGTTTGAATAAATGGATAAAAAAATGTCAATGTAAATATCCACTTTTAGTGGGCCATAATGGCATAATGTTGAACCCTTTACTTGAACCAATTCTGAATTGATTTGTGACATTTTGTTTTAATCCATTTTTTCCAGACATACTCTTGTAGTAACCAGGTTGTTCAGTGTGCTGCCACAAACCCAAAGCACCACTGTTAAAAGCAACTTCAATGTGACTAGAGTAGTAATACACTATAGTCCGGTTTACAGTAGCACCTTTAATTTCCCACATAGTTTACCTCTTGAACACAGAATTGCTATTCCTTCATATGGATGGTAAGATAACCAGGTAAGGTAAAACTTTCTAGTGATTCCAATTTAGTAGAACAATCACTCGATTTTAAAATCATTTTGCCAGGTAACCCTTGGAAAAACAGAGCTAACTAGTGTGTCTGAATTCCACAACTATGTAGCTAAGACTTATTCTACTGCTATTCTAAGACTTAATCTACTTCTATGTAACGTTACAAACAATCCCATCTATCGACTGTATAGTTAGGGGCCGGCCTGCCTGCCTGCAGCATGAGGGCGTATACTGTACTGTAGCTGTAAACGGCTTGGCCATTTATCTGCAGAGCTCCCTACTCTCACTCCCAGCATTACACTAACTAATCCACTACTATACCATTCTGTCTGTACTGTACACTGACTTCTGATCCCCCTCCCCCCCCCCTCTGCCTGACGTGTGCACTCGCTCACCCCCCTTCAGGGATTTACCCTTCACTAAAAGCATTGGATTGGTGGGGGTCAGTATGCATAGGCAAACAACAGGTGGGCAATGTTCCACCGTAAATCTATACATTGAGGGGTAGTGAACCAGTGCACACTTCAGGGCAGAAGTGTAGAGGATGGAATAGACGATTCAATAAGTTAAGTTTACATGGCGATGTCCTCACTTAGAAATGGAACTAACAAAGATGACTGATTTACCTACATGTACTGTAAGTGTACTGTGTCGATATGAGTGTGTCTGGGTGGGGGGGGGGGGACTGCTCTGCGCTTTGCACGAGAACCTCACCCTGAGGCTGATGTTAGATAAGACACAAGTTGTTTGCAAGGCTTTTGTTATGAGGAGCACATACTCCTACTGTGTACAGATGAATGGCCTCCATCTTATGTTTCCTATCTCTGTGAGAGGCTGTCTCCCAGTTTAGTCTCCGAGAGAATCCGTAGTGGAAGATGGCTACAGTAGTGCTCTGTAGTAAAATTATTCCTCTTCTTCCTCCTCCTCCTCCCCCACCTGCTCCCACACTCCTTCTTCTCATTTTCCTCCCTCTCTGTGTGTCTCCCCCCCCCCCCCCCTCCCACACCCCCTCTCTAGATTCAGCCTGTGGTGGCTAGAGGTAGCCTAGCAACCGTCCCGTGCGGTGTAAACCTGGATGCTGACAGCGCCAGGATTCATAGCACCAAGAAGGGAGCCTTTCATGAGATCTTCAACGTCTCAGAGAATGAGCGCCCTCTACCAGGTCAGAGGACTTACTGCATCTAAAATATTGAGTTTTTATTTTATTTTTCTTCCATTTAACTTTTTTGTTTGTTGTTAAAATACATTTGGGGAGCTGTCCAGCCGCTTGTGGAAGTAAATCAATATAAACAGTTTTTCTGTTTGTGTGTCTACAGTGTGTGAGAATGGGTGGCGGTGCTGCCTCATCAACAGAGACAGGAAGATGCCAACGGACTACATACGAAACGGCATGCTCTATGTTACAGAGAAGTAAGTAGACCTAACTCATCACGTACGGATTCTCTATGAGACTAAACTGGTAGACAGCCTCTCATAACAGTAGCTTTTCACCTCTAGTGGTCTGCTCATCCTTTTAGGTGTGCCATCTCTGATGTTGCTGTGTACAATATGCCACGGAATGTTGCCATTATGCTGCAGATTCTCGGCGCTAGATCCAAGAGTGGATGATTTGCGCTGACTCTCCTCTCCATCTTTGGTTCTCTCCTCCTCCTCTCTCACCATCTGTCTCTTTGTGTCTCAGTTATCTGTGCTTCGAGAGCTCCAGTTCCAAATCGGCCTCCTCCAAGAAGAATAAGGTCATTAAGCTGGCGGACATCACAGATATCCAGAAGGTGTCGATCTACACACTTGACTAATTCAATGTTTTTGTCATATCCTTTCTGTGATGTCACATCCTGATGTGCATCTTCCAGCAACTGATAGATTCCTTTTGAAATGAATGGATCATAGTTGTATTTATCTGATACCTTCTCTGGTCTCTGTTCCCAGTACAAAGTGCTGTCTGTCTTACCGGGGTCAGGAATGGGAATCTCCATCGCCACTCCCTCCACACAGAAGGTTTGGAAATAAAGACTCATTTGACCTTTTTACTATCCTTCACATATTTCTGAGTAAAATGAAATATGATTTGTGGATTTCTGTCTCCTCAGCCTCTGGTGTTCGGTGCCATGATCCATCGAGACGAGGCCTTCGAGGCGATTTTCACCCAGTACATGAAGATCACAACCACCTCCAGACAACCCTTGGGCAGCCCTGAGCTGTAACCCTGAGCTGTAACCCTGCTATCCCCGTGGAAAGAGGCCTGGGCTGGGGTCAGGGCTGGGCCACCTACCCCTGAACCCTCCCTGGCTGGAGAAAAGACAATTGGGGGAAGTGATTGGACACACCTCTTCTCCTCCCTCTCTTATTTACAGTGACTGGACAATCTTCTTTTATGACTGGGAGGTGTCTGGTGTGTGCGCTCGCCCCTCTGTCTGGTGTGTGCGCTCGCCCCTCTGTCTGGTGTGTGCGCTCGCCCTTCTGTCTGGTGTGTGTGAGCTCGCCCCTCTGTCTGGTGTGTGTGCGCTCGCCCCTCTGTCTGGTGTGTGTGCGCTCGCCCCTCTGTCTGGTGTGTGTGCGCTCGCCCCTCTGTCTGGTGTGTGTGCGCTCGCCCCTCTTTCTGGTGTGTGTGCGCTCGCCCTCTGTCTGGTGTGTGTGCGCTCGCCCCTCTGTCTGGTGTGTGTGCGCTCGCCCCTCTGTCTGGTGTGTGTGCGCTCGCCCCTCTGTCTGGTGTGTGTGCGCTCGCCCCTCTGTCTGGTGTGTGTGGAGGTGGGACTTATAGTCCAATAGGGATGGTGAACACATTCCAACACTGTACGAAGAAGGGGGGGGTCATTATTTTTAACACAGACTTCTCATCATAGGGGAAGGAGCTGGCTCTCCTGCCTGCCTGCCTGCCAGCTTTCATTTGCTTCAGAGAGATGTGTGTGCGAGCTGCCAAGACATCGTGCGTCTGCTCACCTGTCTTCTCTCTTTCTCGTGAAGTCTTGAGTCAGTGTTACTGTTACTGCTGGTCTTGCACGGAACCGTACGGTAGCGAGATGTTTGTGTGGAAGACACAAAGCTGTGAACATCGAGCTAGCACCGGAAACAACGTTCAACACGACAAGAAGCCTTTTCCATCCGTTTCCATCGCTGCTGTAGGTTTTCCTTAGAGACGCTCGCGCACATTTCAGCAACAAACCGTCTGCTTTCAGGTGTCTGTTTGCATATGACGGATGTGTTGTACGTTCAACCCTCACTACTGAACTGTACTGTGTGTCACGCACAGCGGCCATGATGTTCGCTGTGAAACGTTTTCAAACGCCTTTCTTTTGAATTCCGCTTATTTTTCTAATAACCAATTCGAATGATGAGGAACTGGACTTAGTTAAAGGCAGGTCCTGGATCTGTGGATTGTGTTATAAAAGTAAAGCACATGCCCTGTTAGAGTCATAGCAGACCTAAACCCTGAATAATGTGTCGAAACTGAAGGTACGTAGTTTAAATGTAACATTGCTGGTTCAGTGAACTACACTTGTGTGCTGAGTAACCCCGAGGCCTAAAAGATTAGTTAATGCCTTGGCTTTAGCCTAGTAGACTAACACATTCTTAAGGTGCGTACTGTAGGTCACATAAACATACTAATGATTTTGCATTGTCTCAAGGCCCAGTACCTGTTACTTCAGTATTTAGTGACATGTTTCGGTATAGTAATACTATGGTAGTTTTTAACGGTAATACCAACCTGTAGTATTAACACTGGAGTGGTCAGATGTGTACAATGTGCTGTCCTGTTCAGGCGTAAATTTCAACTTGGTTAACTTGACTAGTAACTAGTTAATTCGTCCAGGAGTTGTCAGTATTTCAATGCAAGTCGAGGCAGTCAACTGGCTTGGTTCCGTAGTATTCATTCACAGCAGGATGAAGTAGTTTGAACGGAATATTACAATGTCACTTTATCATTGTCACCGGTGTGGGTTTGAAAGCTGGTCTTTTATTTCTCAGATAGGTTTGATATGTAGAATTGTCATGAATGCCAAACCCAGTGGATGTGGACACCTTTCTGTGTTTTGTAAAATGGCTGGAAGAGTTATTGTGGACATCTGGGCATATTTCTGGTCTATCGTTTGCTTCAAATGAGAGAGTAGATTACACTATGCTCTCAGATCCTTTTTTTTTTTTTGCCTCTCAGCACAACAAGCTAGTCCCCTAAAAAGCATTCATCTTCCCACACTGTTAACAAGCCCGTATGAACTGTGTCAGTTATTGTCTTATGACTGGGTGTGAAATGTAATTTCTATAGATTGTCTAAGGAACTCATGCTGTTAGTGTGTTGATATGAATGATTGTCTGACTTCACGTTACTGTAGTCTTAATGCTTACCTGGAACCTTTTAGTCGAGTAGTAACCACGAACTTTTGAAATCAGGGTCTGTCCTAAAAGAAGCACACAGAATGTATTGTGTTACTGCTGTAAACTCCTAGTTTTTTATTTTTTGTTGTTGCCAAAACCTTGTTTGTTTTTTTTCTTCTTTTCACTGCTGCTTTTACTGCTGCCATGTTCTGCCAACACCTACATGTTTACTGAAGGTTGGGTTAAAAGACAGAGTTAATTTTTTTTTTTTTTTTCGGTTTGGAATGCCGGTTTGAGCTCCTTGCCCACAGGTGGAGTCATGAAGACTGGATAGATATCTTCCGCTTGCGTTTTTGAGTTGGTGTGTCAACTGTCAGCTTTTTAAAAACCTGCTCAGACTGGTCTCAGGACAACCTCTGCTGCTCAGCTTCATCCCAACGGCGAACGTGACCCTGATCTGTCTTTCTAATACTTTAATAGCTAAAGCTAAAGTTTAGCTGTTCTGTTGAGTTTGTTGTCATAGCATATACTGTGTACATGTACTGAGTAGCATGGTGATGGAAAAAGTCCAAGGAGTTGGATCCATGCATCTAGTGACAGACCTGGGACCAGGCTAACAGTAGGTAGACGGTGACAGCCGAGAACATTCTAGACAGATTATATACACACTGCAACAACAAAAATGTCAGTGATCGTTCATAGGGTAGTGCTGTGCGGTACATGGTACAATCATGATAAACGTTTAGCTGTTTTTGGATCACTCACAGGCCTTCCTTACAGGCAGCAGAGGTCGTCATGGTGACTCTGAGAGCTGCTGTTCACTGGTTTCTATTGGTCTCCTTCTGTGCGTCTCATTGTTAACCAAGTATTAGTTCTAACTAAATGTAAACGTTAGTCAATTACTTCATGATATTCCAGTACAGTTATATCACTGCGAAGTTCAATATACTGCAATCATCTGACAGTTGTGGGTAATTATGTCATCTGTGTGTCCGAGGACTAAAATGACGAAAGAGGAATTTATATACAATAACGTAATCCTTTGCGTTTTTAAAGAAGACTATGTCTATTGTAAAATATGTGATGTACATTTTTTTATTTAAATAAAATGAAGTATTTCCCATTCTCTGTATTGTAATCCTTTACTACACGGATCGATACTTATAAGAGTAATGTTAGTCATTCCAAATGAGCATGGAGGTACTTGTTGATTGAGGTCCGGAGACTGCAATTCCCACATTCGGCCACTTGATGTCACTACAGGACAGATGGATGGAGACCTGATAATGACCCTTACAGAAACTAGAGGGCAGGTGTTTCAAAGGCTGTGAAATCATGTAAAAAATAACTCACGATAGTGTTTCTCAACGTATTACCAGCTAAGTATATTGTAAAGACCTGTTCTGCATTTTATTTTGTGTAATAATGTGGTGGAGGGGAATATATGACTGCATTCACACAGTGGGGTGTTTCCTCTTTGCACTTGTTTTATATTATGGTAAGAAACGATTACGATTTCATGATTGGAATGATGCATACATTTTCACTTGATGCTCCTACCGAATTCTTATTCTTCGCAGTGAAAAAAAATCTCAAGTTAATTATAACTGCAAAAGCTTTTCACTGATTGAAAACTTCTACCCCCAACACAAAATCAACAATTTTGTAAAAGTATCCTCATATTGGTACTGTAGAGAATGACACCGAGCCCCAAATTTCTCATCTGAACACTTAATTTTTTTTTTTATATATAATATATTAAAGCACAGTGAGTTGATTTCCTGTTGGAAACACTGACATCGTCCCAGAGTTGATGGGTACGTGCTACACTACGAAGAGTTGAAGAGACGCAGCATCCGTCAAACACTTCTCTACTTTAGGCCTTTGGCAGGATGGGGAAGTTAGTTCAGAGAAACTATTTAACAAATGATACCCCTGAGTTGCCTGCCAGTTTGATGGAGCCGGTGTATTTTTAGGCCTTCTGATTGAAAGCGACATTGCCAAGATACCCCCTCCTGCTCTAGTTGACAGGGTAGTTTGTACACTTTGACAAAACAGTGACACTCTCGCCAATGGCTCAAATCTGACACACACACACACACCACAACTCTGGTGAGTGATGTCTCCCATCATCACCAGTGGGCTGAGGTGACCTCCCTAGCTCCATGGGAGGTGGAACGGTGGACATTTGGCTCTTTGTGAAGTGGACATTATTCACTGTGGTCACATCCCAAATGACACCCTATTCCCTATATAATGTACTACTTTTGACCTGGTCAAAAGTAGTGCACTATGTAGGGAATAGGGTGCCATTTGGGGTGCATTCTGTATACATGTTAAAACTATGTTCTCCCACAAGGATACCAACCATAGCCATTCCTCTCACTGTGCGGCCTGGCTGTCAACACTGCTAGGCTGAATACTGATTACTCAACGTTAGGTCTACGGTGCCAGTCTACCAAACGCTCAATAACTTTGCAATATGTAACTGTTACCAAGGTAATCGCAGCACAACAACACCGGTATAAGACCAACTTAATGTAGTGCGTGCTGCGTTTGTCTCGTGTACTTTTGGTCCTGTTCGCCTACTTCACCCATATTCCTATATATGCGGTTATAATAGCAACTAAGAATCCCAGAGGTTTTATTTGGCCCGCCATTGTACGTTCCTGTTACTTCACCCATGTAATATTCCTGTGGAGTTATGTGAGGGAACTGCTGATTTCCCATGCATCTATGATCTATGTTGTTTGAAACAAGATGGGTAGTGAGGGTTAAATCAGGATTGGTGGGTAACGGATTACATGTAACATGATTACAAAATAAATGAATTGTAATCAGATTACAGATACGGGGAGAGACTGTTACAGATGTCGAAGAGCCGGATGCCTGGCAAGACTGCTTCATCCGCCCTCCGTTCTACTGGAGAATAAAGTGGATGAGCTCCGTTCAAGACTATATTATCAACAGGACATTTAAAAACTGTAATATTCTATGTTTCACTGAGTCGTGGCTGAATAAGGACATGACTAATATACAGTTACCCAGGTTGTCCGTGCATCTGCAAGACAAGATCGGTGGGGTGTCTGTCAACAACAGCTGGTGCACAATCTCTAATATTAAGGAAGACTCAAGATGTTGCTTGCCTGAGGTAGAGTACTTCATGATAAGCTGTAGACCACACTATTTACCAAGAGAGTAAATCTGTATTCTTCATAGCTGTCTATTTACCACCACAACCCGATGTTGACACGAAGGCCGCACTCAATGGCTCATAAGCAAACAAGAAAATGCTCATCCAGAGGCAGCGCTCCTAGTGGCCGAGGACTTCAACGCAGGAAAACAGATCTGTTTTTACCAAATTTCACATGTGCAACTAAAGGGGGAAAAAAACTCTAGGTCACCTTTTAATCCTCACACAGAGATCCGTACAAAACTCTCCTCTCACCCTTATTTTGACAAAATGGACCATAACATTATCCTCTTGATTCCTGCTTACTGAACAAGCAAAAACCAGCTCAATACAGAAGTGATCCAACAAAGAAGGTGCTAAGCTACAAGACGGTTTTACTAGCGCAGACTGAAAAATGTTCAGGGATTCATCCGATGGCATTGAGGAGTATACCACATCAGTCACCAGCTTGACCGTACGGACATATCCCAACCAGAAGCCATGGATTACAGGCAACATCAGCATTGTGATGAAGCTAGAGCTGCCGCTTTCAAGGAGCGGGAGACTAATCTGGACGCTTATAAAAAAAGGGCTTTATTAGAGACAGAAATACTCCTCAGCACCCCGAAATGTGTGCACAACATTTTTGAGAAATAAGCTTTTGTGCATATGGAACATTTCTTGGATATTTTAATTCAGCTCATGAAACATGGGACCAACACTTTACATGTTGCATTTATATTTCTGTTCAATCCAAAGTTTTAAAACACCTGCTCATTCAAGGCTTTTTCTTGATATGTATATAACAGCACTTACAGTTGACCGGGGCAGCTCTAGCAGGGCATATATATACATATAAATAAATACAAAAGTAAAAATTAGAGGTGTATCAAATTGAGAAAACAGCCATGCAATCTCCATAGACAAACATTTGCAGTAGAATGGCCTTACTGAAGAGCTCAGTGACTTTCACCGTCATAGGATGCCTTTCCAACAAATTTCTGCCCTGCTAGAGCTGCCCCGGTCAACTGTAAGTGCTGTTATTGTGAAGTTGAAATGTCTATGAACAACAACGGCTCAGCCGTGAAGTGGTAGGCCACACAAGCCCACAGACTGAAGCACGTAGTGTGTAAAAATCGTCTGCCCTCGGTTGTAACACTCACTACCGTGTTCCAAACTGCCTCTGGAAGCAACGTCAACACAAGAACTGTTCATCGGGAGCTTCATGAAATGGGTTTCCATGGCTGGGCAGTCACACACAAGCCTAAGATCACAATGCGCAATGCCAAGCGTCGGCTGGAGTGGTGTAAAGCTCACCACCATTGGACTCTGGAGCAGTGGAAACGGATTCTCTGGAGTAATGAATCACTCTTCACCATCTGGCAATTCGACGAATGAATTTGGGTTTGGCAGATGCCAGGAGAACGCTTCTTGCCCGAATGCATAGTGCAAACTGTAAAGTTTGGTGGAGGAGGAATAATGGTCTGTGGCTGTTCATGGTTCGGGCTAGGCCCCATGTTCCGGTGAAGGGACATTTTAACACTGCAGCATACAATGACATTCTAGATGATTCTGTACTTCCAATTTTGTGGCAACAATTTGGGAAAGTCCCTTTCCTCTTATCAGCATGACAATGCCCTCGTCCACAAAGCGAGGTCCGTGCAGAACTGGTTTGTCAAGTGTGGAAGAACTTAACTGGCCTGCACAGATCCCTGACCTCGATCCCATCGAACACCTTTGGGATGAATTGAAACAGTCTGCGAGTCAGGCCTAATCGCCCAACATCAGTGCCAGACCTCACTAATGCTCTTATGGTTGAATGGAAGCACGTCCTCGCAGGAATGGTCCAACATATAGAAGAAAGCCTTCCCAGGGGAATGGAGGCTGTTATAGCAGCAAAGGGGGGGGGCCATTTTGGAATGAGATGTTCGACGAGCAGGTGTCCACATACTTTTGGTCATGTAATATATTATATATACACATTAAATACTGTATACAAAAAGTATATGTACAACAGAGATATACACACACACGTTCTCTCACTGGGTGAAAGCAGAAATTAAGGCAATATCCATCCTCCCCTGTCCAATCGCTCACACTCAGCTGCCAAACTCCGCGGAATGAGGGGAGGCTCGGTGGCTAGTGTTTTCCATTTTTTCCCCACAATACAGATTATTTGCTCAGAGCCTCGGAGAAAGCAATTACTGGTAGTGTTATGAATTGTTTACTGTTATGAACGGCAGGGCTATTGATCCAATGTCATTAGAGTGATTTGAGACAAGAGGTTATTTTCGATCTGTTTTGCTGAAGCGTTCCAATTTGAAGGTAATGAGCCGACATACGTGAATGCAGTCTCCACTAACTCGGGAACATTGACTTTAAATTTCAATCACGCTGTAATGCTGAACTTCCATGATACAGGTTGAATAGAGCCCAAGGTCTGCAGTAACATAATGGATAGGCTGTAGACTCATCTGGCAACCATTGAGCACGTTTTTGTTTAGTGTTGTTCAAGAGGGGGGAGGGGAGGGGGGGGGGGTGTTATTTGAAAACTTTACTGACGAAGAGAAGAGACAACAAAAACAACCCAAGTCATTTTATCACTCCGGTTGAATATATCTGAGAGGCCAAGACCCTTTCAGATATGTGTGGGGGAATTAGCGGTGTATCTCTGAGAAATGTTGAGCAAACATCTGTGATGTGTCCCCTCGTAAACTCAATCACCTGCTGTTCAAAACGCTCCATCTCGGGAGGGAGGGAGATCCATAATTAATGAAGGGCTTTTATGTGAGGGAGAAACACTAAATCCTCTGATAGGAAACTTCCTAGTCAAATATTAAATATTCATAAGAAGTCCGATAACTTGGACAGCGGGAGATTGAGGTAAGGAGGCTTTGATGATGAGGTATTAGGAAGTTTAGGGCTACATTCTAATCAGATCTATGCTAGCTGACATCCACATAGCGGTTGTTTTGGCAGTGTCAGAGGTGGAACTATGTTAGGCCCATTCACATTGTGACGAATGTATTATGACCTACGTCCTCTTCAGAGAGTCTTGTTCCGCTACTGCACGCAACAATTCCTGGCATAGGAAGACTGGGGACATTGTCATGAATATTCATGAATCTCGGCGAGTGATTGGTTGACCCTTCTTGAGTGCGCGACATCACACAGATGCTCTACAAAGCCTTCTGTTTCGCTAGCACGTACCGCCTGCATGAGCAGAGCACTGACCGAACAATCAGCTTTAGCTTGATCACCAAATTAATTGGAAAATAAATAAAAGCTTCACCAGCTAGCTACCAATCTATTTTAGATTCACTGTCCGATCATTCAAAAACCAGTGGTTTTTTTTTACGGTTGGTAATGTTATTGGTGCATTACCGGCACCTACTGTGCTGGAGTTTGGGCCAGAGACAGCACTAGCCACATCACTGGCAGTAGGAGGTGTTCCTAATGGTATTCCTAATGTTTGGTATACTCAGTGTACTAAGCTGGTTTTTCTATGCATCGGCAAGATCGAATGGCAGCATCAGGTAAAGCTGAAGGGGGTAGGTGTGTGCCTCTTTGTTAACAACAGCTGCAGCGCAATCTCTAATATTAAGGAAGTCTCAAGGTTCTGCTCGCCTGAGTTAAAATACCTCATGATAAGCAGTAGACAATACTATTTACCAAGAGAGTTTTCATCCATATTTTTCGTAGTTGTCTATTTACCACCAGAAACTGATGCTGGCACTAAAGTTGCACTCAACGAGCTGTATAGGGCCATAAGCAAACAAGAAGATGTTCATCTAGATGTGGCGCTCCTAGTGGCCGGTGATTTTAATGCAGGGAAACTGAAATCTGCCTTACCTAATTTCTACCAGTATCTCACCTGTGCAACTATTGGAGACACAAAACTCTAGATTACCTTTACTCCACACACAGAAATGCACACAAAGCTCTCCCTTGCCTTATGTAATACATGTATCACTACATGTAGCCACTTTAACTATGCCACTTTGTTTACATACTCATCTCATATGTATATACTGTACTCGATACCATCTACTGTATCTTGCCTATGCTGCTCTGCACCATCACTCATTCATATCTTTATGTACATATTCTTTATCCCCTTACACTGTGTATAAGAAATTAGTTTTGGAATTGTTAGTTAGATTACTTGTTGGCTATTACTGCATTGTCGGAACTGGAAGCACAAGCATTTCGCTACACTCGCATTAACATCTGCTAACCATGTGTATGTGACAAATAAAATTTGATTTGATTTGCCCTCAATTTGGCAAACCTGACCATAACTTTATCCTCCTGATTCTTGCTTATAAGAAAAACCTCAAAACAGGAAGTACCAGCGACGTGCTCAATATGGAAGCGGTCCAATGAAACGGATGCTAAGCTTCAGGACTGTTTTGCGAACACAGACTAGAATATGTTCCATGTTCCGCTCATCCAATGGCATTGAGGAGTTTACCTCATCAGTCACCGGCTTCATTAATAAGTGCATTGATGACGTCAATATTTGCACCCTTGGTAAATATGAGCAAAACGGGCTATGATAAAAAATGTCTTTGCTGTTATCCTCTTTGGTCTTTTGTTCAAAATATTCATAAAAATGCAACTTTTAATTAAAGTTATTTTATTTTTAAAAATAAAATGTAAAATACTTATTTTTCTCAGAAACATTTGTGCCAAAATGATTGGCACCCCTAGAAATTCTTATGAGTAAATCTGAGGTATATTCCCATTCATATTTTATATTTTTAAGTTCACCTGAGCGATTAGTAACACTTAAGTGGTAAGCCACGACCTGTTTCACTTGGGTATAAATATGAATTGACACACAGGACACACATCCATCACTATGGGAAAGACCCGAGAATACAGTAATGATGTGTGACAAAAGGTTGTTGAGATCCACAAATCAGGAAATGGCTATAAGAAAATATCTCAACGGTTGAAAATGCCCATTTCTAATATCAGGGAAAAAATGACCTGCAATGACCTCCAACAAGCCACCAAAAAGGCAAAGCTTCAATACAGGACTAAGATCAAATCCTACTACACCGGCTCTGACATTCGTCGTTTGTGGCAGGGCTTGCAAACTATCACAGATTACAAAGGGAAACTCAGCCACTAAATGCCCACTGACGCGAGCCTACCAGATGAGCTAAATGCCTTTTATGCTCATTTTGAGGCAAGCAACATTGAACCATGCATGATAGCACCAGCTGTTCCGGATGACTTTGTGATCACGCTCTCTGTAGCTGATGCGAGTAAGACCGTTAATAAACAGGTTAACGTTCACAAGGCCGCAGGGGCAGATGGTCCGCAGGACCAGGATGTATACTCCGAGCATGTGCTGACCAGCTGGCAAGTGTCTTCACTGACATTTTCATCCTTTCCCTGACCCAGTCTGTAATAGCTACATGTTTCAAGCGGACCCCATAGTCCTTGTGTTCAAGAACGCCAAGGTAACATGTCTAAATTACTATCATCCCATAACACTTGTCTTCTTTAGCCATGAAGTCCTTTGAAAGGCTGGTAATGGCTCACATCAAGACCATCATCCCAGACACCCGGGATCCACTCCTATTTTCATACCACCCCAACAGATCCACAGATTACACAATCTCTTTTGCACTCCACACTGCCCTCTCCAACTTGGACAAGAGGAACACCTATGTGAGAATGCTGTTTATTGACTACAGCTTAGCATTCAACACCCTAGTACTCTCAAAACTCATCACTAAGCTAAGAACTCTGGGACTGAACACCTCCCTCTGCAACTGGATCCTGAACTTCCTGGCGGGCTGCCCCCATGTGGTGAGCTAGGCACCAACACATCTGCCATGATGACCCTCAACATGGGGGGCCCTCATGGGTGCATGCTTAGTCCCCTCCTGTACTCCCTGTTCCCCCACGATTGCGTGGCCGCGCGTGACACCAACACCATCATTAAGTTTGCTGACGACACGACGGTGGTCGGCCTGATCACCGCCAGGGTTGGGTAGGTTACTTTCTAAATGTAATCCGCTACCGTTACCTGTCCAAAATTGTAATCAACAATGTCACTTTTGGATTACCCAAACTCAGTAACATAATATGATTACATTCCATTACTTTGAGATTACCTTCCCCTTAAGTGGCATTAGAAGAAGACAAAAAGGTACGTTACCAATTTAACAACATTTATTGCAGGATAGCTGGCCATATATGGATGTAACATTTTACTTTATGTTATGGGTTGGTTAGGCTTCTCCTAACCCAGTGGTTCTTAACCTGGGTTCGATCGGTGAGTCAGTCTCAGGGGTTCGGCCGAAGTCAACACACACATCCGACTCATATGATTCGTGATGACACTCCCCGCTTGGCCATCATTGGCCGCAGGTGATCGCCTACATCGCTTAGCCTATCTGTGCTGCAGGGAATTTGGTGCGCTCAGTATTCGACTTGTGACTGTCGTGATGGTACGTCTGGTGATTTCTTTCTTAATATTTTAATCCCTTCATACTTACTATGTCGAGCAAAAAATGAAAGGGGTCGGACGAATATGTACAATATGGATTCACATGTATAACGGAACGTGATGGGAGTCAGCCTCCTAACTGCATGATTTGCAATGCCAAGTTGAGCAATTCTAGTCTCGCACCGGCAAAACTAAGAGAACACTTCCTTAAGCTGCATGGAGATGGAAAATACAAGAACACAACGCTCGCTGAATTCAAGGTGAAGAGAGCCAGATTCGATGAAAAGGCTACTCTGCCTGTTCTCGGCTTTGTACCCATCAACAAACCGATCCTCACAGCATCGTACGAAGTTGCTTACCTGATCGCAAAGCAGGGCAAACCACACACCATTGGTGAAACACTCGTAAAAAAGGCAAATATCATGCTGGGAAAAGAGGCTGAAGTTAAGTTATCCCAAATTCCAAATTCCTCTTTCAAATGACACCATCAGCGACAGAATAGAGGACGTGAGCAAAGTCATCTTGGCTCAAGTAGTTGCAGATCTGATTTCAAGCCCGGCAAAATTCAGCCTTCAACTCCACGAGACCACAGACGTTTCCAATCTAAGCCAGCTTGCTGTATTCGTGCGCTATGTGAAAGACGACGTGATAAAGGAAGATTTTTAAAAAATTTGTAAGCCTCTTACAATAACAACTAAGGCAGCCGATGTGAAGACACTTGTGGATGACTTCTTCAAAGACAACAATCTTTTGTGGGATATGGTTTCTGCAGTTTGTTCGGACGGAGCAACCAGTCATGCTGGGAAGAAAGTCTGGTTTTGGTGCGCTAGTGAAAGCCGATGCATCACCCGTCATTGTTACGCATTGTATTCTGCACAGGCAAGCGTTGGAAACAAAAACCTTGCCTCCAAAACTGGCAGAAGTATTAAAAATGATAGTGGAATGCGTGAACTATGTGCAAACTAGTGCTCTGAGGCCCCGCATCTTCAGTGAGCTGTGTAAAGAAATGGGCTCTGAATTCGAGGTACTTTGTACCATTCTAACGTTCGGTGGTTATCCCGGGGACAGGTGCTGAATCGTGTTTTTCCCGTGCGTGTGGAATTAGCCCTGTTTTTGCAAGAGCACCAACATTATCATGCAGATTGCTTCAAAAATTCTGAGTTCATTCTCATTTTAGCGTAATATCTTCACAGCTCTCAATCATCTCAATCAAAAGATGCAGGGCGGTGGAGTCAACATCATCGAAGCGGAGGAAAACCTGAAGGCTTTTCAAAAAAAGCTACCGTTATGGAAACGACGAACAGAGAACGATAACTTCTCAAACTTTCCTCTGCTGGACGACTGTGTAAGTAAGATCGAAGATGTATCTGGAAATGGAGACATTTCTGTACCCGCGGAACTGAAGCAAGCAATTGCCACGCACTTAGATGAGCTTGCAAAGTCTCTCGACGGATACTTCCCTACGAGAGAGTCATATCCAGCATGGGTGAGACAGCCGTTCACGTTTAGTGTTGAGACAACAGATGAATACCAATGATGAATGATGAATACCTCGATGAAGTCATTGAAATTCAGCAGAGCCAGGTTCAACAGCAACTCTTCAGAACAACAACGCTTTCAACGTTTTGGTGTCAACAAATGGTAACGTACCCTGTTATTACTAAGAAAGCTCTGGAGATTTTCATACTGTTTGTTACAACATATCTTTGCGAACAATCCTTTTCGAGGATGCTGGACATAAAAACGAAGAAAAGGAACAGACTTTGTTGTGAAAATGACATGAGAGTGGCCCTTGCCAAGGTGAAGCCGCACATTTCTGAACTGGTCTCTGGAAGGCAACAGCAGAAGACACACTGATTTGCAGTAAATATTAATTATTATGTTTTTGTGAAAATCATGTTTTGATGATTTTGTTCATTGAACACAGTGATGTTAATGCACGGTTCATTTTGTGCACCAGTAAAATATATACCTATGTTTTGAATTTGAAAAAAAATGACATTTTATTTTTCCAATTAAGTGAATGCGCATATGAAACTGCTGGGGTTCAGTACCTCCAACAAGGTTAAGAACCACTGTCCTAACCCATCTCTTTCTACTACATCTAATAATACGATTAAATTATATCTTTACATTTACAACCAAAGTCCATCAGAGTTCCAGTCATTCCAATAAATGTTATACTCCTTGATCTTCAAGTAGAAGTATGGAAATATGGAAGTATAGATTAGCCAAATTGTTTTACCTGAGCGTGACCCCAAAACTAAGGACTTACTGTAATAGCCAGCCCACGTCTGTTGTTTATGATTTTGTTGTCAAAGAGTACTGATTGGGCTCATTGATTCAAGTTGAAAAATAAATGCTGCGTGCATGGAATGGCATGCTTTGAGCACTACTGAAAAGTGCTATTTACAGTTGAAGTCAGAAGTTTACATACACACCCAAAAATTGTAGAACTCCACAAGTCAATTTACAAATGCCTGAAGGTACCACGTTCATCTGTACAAACAATAGTACGCAAGTATAAACACCATGGGACCACGCAGCCATCATACCGCTCAGGAAGGAGATGCATTCTGAACGTACTTTAAAAAAAAAATGTTTTCCTTTATTTAACCAGGCAAGTCAGTTAAGAACAAATTCTTATTTTCAATGACGGCCTAGGAACAGTGGGTTAACTGCCTGTTCTGGGGCAGAACGACAGATTTGTACCTTGTCAGCTCGGGGGTTTGAACTTGCAACCTTCACGGTTGCTAGTCCACCGCTCTAACCACTAGGCTACCCTGCCGCCTCATCAGTGAAGATGCTGGAGGAAACAGGTACAAAAGTATCTATATCCACAAGTCTCTTATTGACATAACCTGCAGATTGTAGGTTAACCTGCGGATTGTAAGATTTTTGGAGAAATGTCCTCTGGTCTGATCAAACATAAATAGAACTGTTTGGCCATAATGTTTGGCCATTATGTTTGTAGGAAAAAGGGGGAGGCTTGCAAGCCAAAGAACACCATCCCAACCGTGAAGCACGGTGGTGGCAGCATCATGTTGTGGGGATGCTTTGCTGCAGGAGGGACTGGTGCACTTCACAAAATAGATAGCATCACGAGGGAGGGAAATGATGTGGATATATTGAAGCAAGATCTTAAGACATCAGTCAGGAAGTTAAAGCTTGGTCGCAAATGGGTCTTCCAAATGAACAATGACCCCAAGCATACTTCCAAAGTTATGGCAAATTGGCTTAATGACAACAAAGTCAAGGTATTGGAGTGGCCATCACAAAGCCCTGACCTCAATCCTATAAATGTCTGAGCAGAACTGAAAAAGCGTGTGTGAGCAAGGAGGCCTATAAACCTGGTTCAGTTACACCAGCTCTGTCAGGAGAAATGCTACCAAATACTAATTAGGTGTATGTAAACTTCTGACACTGGGAATGTGACGAAATAAATAAAAGCTGAAATAAATCATTCTCTCGACTATTATTTTGACATTTCACATTCTTAAAATAAAGTGGTGATCCTAACTGACCTAAAAAAGGGATTTATTACTTGGATTAAATGTCAGGAATTGTGAAAAACTGATTTTAAATGTATTTGGCTAAGGTGTATGTAAACTTCAACTGTACATGTGAAAAATGAATGCCATATGCTGCATTTGCTATAGGCCTATTGTTTACCTTTTTGTTGGTGACACTTTGATATCTTGATAATATGCAGCTGTTTAAAGGGCAAATCCACAGATAAAACAATACAAAACGGTGCCCCGCCTCTGTTTTTGTAAAAAGCTGAGGGATGGGCCTGGAGAAATGTAACCACTCTCAGATTAATAGACAGAGCTATGGATGCAAGAACTGACCATCCATGATATCAACATTATAGTTTTAACCATGAGGCTGTACAGTGTTTGTTTACGTTCACAATGTTTACAAACATTGGAGAAAAACAAGCTTATATTTTGGGTTTTCATTTCTAAGTTATGTTCTTCAAGAATCAATGGACATACACTACCTTTCAAACGTTTGGGGACACATTCGGCATAACACATATGGAATAATGTAGGAACCAAAAATATTTTAAATCAAAATATATTTTATATTTGAGATTCTTCAAAGTAGCCACCCTTTGCCTTGATGGCAGCTTTGCACACGCTCGGCATTCTCTCAACCAGCTTAACTGGGTAGTCTTGGATTTTACTTCAATTAACAGATGTGACTTGTTAAAAGTTAATTTGTTGAATTTCTTTCCTTCATAATGCGTTTGAGCTGTGTTGTGACAAGGTAGGTTTGGAATACAGAAGATAGCACTATTTGATAAAAGACCAAGTCCATATTATGTCAAGAACAGCTCAGAGAAGCAAAGAGAATCAACAGTCCATCATTACTTTCAAACGTGAAAGTTAGTCAATATGGAACATTTCAAGAACGTTGAAAGTTAATTCAAGTCCATTCGCAAAACCCATCAACCGCCATGATGAACTGGCTCTCATGAGGACCACCACAGGAAAGGAAGACCCAGAGTTACCTCTGCTGCAGAGGAGAAGTTCATTAGAGTTACCAGCCTCAGACATTGCAGCCCAAATAAATGCTTCACAGAGTTCAAGTAATAGACATCTCAACATCAACTGTTCAGAGGAGACTGCGTGAATCAGGCCTTCATGGTTGAATTGCTGCAAAGAAACCACTACTCAAGGACACCAATCAGAAGAAGAGTCTTGCTTGGGCCAAGAAACATGAGCAATGGACATCAGACCGACCGATGGAAATCTGTCCTTTGGCCTGATGAGTCCAAATATGACATTTTTGGTTCCAGTCTTTGTGAGACGCATAGTAGCTGAACGGATGATCTCCGCATGTATGGTTCCCACTGTGAAGCATGTAAGAGGTGGTGTTATAGTGTGGGGGTGCTTTGCTGATGACACTGTCTGTGATTTATTTAGTGTTCAAGGCACACTTAACCAGCATGGCTACCACAGCATTTTTCAGCGATACGCCATCCCATTTGTTTTGTGCTCAGTGGGACTATCATTTGTTTTTCAACAAGACAATGACCCAACACACCTCCAGGCTGTGTAAGGTCCATTTGACCAAGAAGGAGAGTGATGGAGTGCTGCATCAGATGACCTGGCCTCCACAATCACCTCACCTCAACCCAATTGAGATGATTTGGGATGAGTTGGACCGGAGAGCGAAGTTAAAGCAGCCAACAAGTGCTCAGCATATGTGCGAACTCCTTCAAGACTGTTGGAAAAGCATTCCAGGTGAAGCTGGTTGAGAGAATGCCAAGAGCGTGCAAAGTTGTCAAGGCAAAGGGTGGCTACGTTGAATAATCTAAAATATGAAATATATTTTGATATTTTTAACACTTTTTTGGTTACTGCATGATTCCATATGTGTTATTTCATAGTTTTGATGTCTTCACTATTATTCTACAATGTAGAAAATAGTAAAAATAAAGAAGTAGGTGTGTCCAATCGTTTGACTGGTACTGTAAATATAAGTTTATGTCCAAAAACGGATGTGGCAACTACAGTTTGAACATACAGTGCCTTGCGAAAGTATTCGGCCCCCTTGAACTTTGCGACCTTTTGCCACATTTCAGGCTTCAAACATAAAGATATAAAATTGTATTTTTTTGTGAAGAATCAACAACAAGTGAGACGCAATCATGAAGTGGAACGACATTTATTGGATATTTCAAACTTTTTTAACAAATCAAAAACTGAAAAATTGGGCGTGCAAAATTATTCAGCCCCCTTAAGTTAATACTTTGTAGCGCCACCTTTTGCTGCGATTACAGCTGTAAGTCGCTTGGGGTATGTCTCTATCAGTTTTGCACATCGAGAGACTGAAGTTTTTCCCCATTCCTCCTTGCAAAACGGCTCAAGCTCAGTGAGGTTGGATGGAGAGCATTTGTGAACAGCAGTTTTCAGTTCTTTCCACAGATTCTGGGTTGTAAATTATCTGTAATCTAATTACAATATTTTTTGATTACAGTTACCGTTTTATTGTAATCTGTTATTCCCCAACCCTGCCGATGAGACCGTTTATAGGGAGGTCAGAGACCAGGCAGTGTGGTGCCAGGATAACAATCTTTCCAACAATGTCAGCAAAACAAAGGAGCAGATCGTGGACTACTGGAAACGGAGGGCAGAGAACACCCCCACTCACATCGACGGGGCTGTAGTGGAGTGCTAGTTGAGAGCTTCAAGTTCCTCGGTGACCACATCACTAAGGATCTATCATGGTCCACACACACCAGAACAGTTGTGAAGACAACACGACAAAGCCTCCTCCCGTCTAGGAGGCTGAAAATATTTGGCATGGGACCCTCAGATCCTCAATAAGTTCTACAGGTGCACCATTGAGAGCAAGTCATAGATTGTTCTCTCTGCTACCGCACAGCATGCGGAACTCGCACAGCAATTCTGGAACCAGCAGGACCCTAAACAGTTTCTACCCTAAGCATAAGACTGCTAAATACTAAATTAAATACAGTAGTTCACTGTTAGTCTACACCGGTTGTTGATGAAGCATCTGACAATAGAATTGGATTTTGATTTGAATTTACAATTTTGGAACACTGAAATGTGAGATGTTATCGACACCTCGATTACACTGATAGAAATTGTCATTATTGAGCTAAATGATTTGCAATTTGAGTGTCATTATTTCTATATAGCCCACGCTCTCTCGTTCTGAATTCCGAACTCGTGTCAGACAGGTGCGGCTTGACAGTGATCACAAGAGCAGCTGCTCACCGATTTGACAGCTACAATGCAGTTACTCCTCCAACACCACCAATACAGCAGCTATGCAGGTGTCAGCTATCGCCCGTTAACGCTTGATCTAATTGAATCTAGGCCTTGGTTGAGTTCATGTTGCTAGATTATGTGAGATTCCCAGTTTCCCATCCCACCCCTCCCCTCAACTCCCTGCGTAACACTGACTGATGATGGTTGTTGGTATTAATAACTGTTGGTATTAAGCACTTCAGTGCATATTCCCCCACCATGGGTCTGCTGCTAAATGGCCTGCAAACATGCAGAACACACAGTAGCAGATTTACCACAGGCCTATATAAATCACTAGGACTTTAACACAGACTGCAGGTCTCGGGCAAGGTTCCTTATCGTGTAAGCGTGGTTCACCAAACCACCTCTCCATCTCTGTGTGGTAAAGCCAGAGACAGAGGTCCCTTTTCTTCCAGGTGAGAGAGAACGAAGATTCCAATCTAACTCTCCTTTAATCCCCGTCTCTTATCGTAAAAAAAAAAATGCCTGATGACATGGCTTTCCTACAATCACTATCATTTCCTTCACATCCAAGTGTCTTTCTGTCGATATCCTGTCAGCGTCCCAAATGGCACCCTATTCCCTACATAGTACACTGCTTTGTAGTGACTAGTGTGCCATTCGGGATGCACACCGTGTCCACACTACACCGGCAGATTCAATTACCTTTGTGGCACACGGCCGTTGTGATACACACAGCGCTGGCTAATCATACCGTGGTGATTCAGACGGTAGGTAAGAAACTAAAGGAATGTAATTGCTGTAAACATGGACATGCTCCCCAGTTAGGTTATGGTAATTAAGGGTATTAATTAGGGGTATCAGTGCTGTATGGAGGTGGTAGAGAGCTGTAGCCAAGGCACCTCCGAGTCTGGAGAGACATGAAGTCTTCCACAATCGGAGGGGCTGAGCTACTGTTCTCTCTCTTGCCTCAAGCCTTTCTTCCCTTCTCTACTCTCTCCACTCTCCCCTTCCCACATGTCATATATTCTCTACTTCTCCTCCAATAGTGACCGAATCTTTTTGTGCCATGGCCCACCAAGACCTTTCCTTTAAAACCAACCTGTGTTGATTCTCCATCCACCGTTTGTGGACCACTGTGTTTGCTTATGGCCATTTCAAAAAGAGTTGTGTTAAGGCCACTCTGTTTATTGGCTTTAAAATGTCCCCCCCCCCCATTCAGAGGACTGTAGCAGACAGGCAGATACTGTGCTGGAGGAGGAGATAGAGGAGATGGAGAGGTTCTCAACAGCAGGTGATGGACGATCAGGCCCTTTACTTTACTTAGGCTGCTGACTGGAGCTGTAGAGAGCCAAAGTGGGCTGAGGCTAAAGCAGCGGCCCAATTAGCACCCTATTCCCTGGCTACATAGTGCACTAAGCTATGGGTCCTGGTCAAAAATAGCACACTTTGAAGGGAATAGGGTGGAATTTGGGATGTAGAATACTGTACATCCTTACGGGAGCAGAGGGAACGCTAGGATGGAAAGAAGAAGGTGGTTCAGAGTTATTTTGAAGCCTCTAACATCACTTTAAGTGATCTGTTTAGTTGGACAGACTGGTGCTTGCTGTGAAGCTAAGATGATGGAAACAAAGTCTAGACATTTGATGCGTAATAATAACGACAATAAGTCTGACGTCTTGTGGAATTACCATCATCTCCTTTTGATTTAGAAGAAACTATTAAAAATGGCAAACTGTGTTTGGGTTTACTTGAATATAAGAGACTAAATCATATTTTACTATATTTTTCTACATACTCGATTCACAAGTAATGAAATGTATAAATCACACCTTAAAGTTGTTGTTTCTGGTGTTGAAGAATCTTATTGTTCAGAAATGTGGTGGGTACTCTCTTCCTTCGCTCGACTTTATCCTGCTAACTGTTCCAAATGTCCCAACTGAATTTGGTAAAAGGGCTTTTATGCCCTCTGCGCCATCGTCTTGGAACACCTGACAAAATACTTTTAAACTGGAAGAACTTGTCCCGATTGGTGTTGTTAAAACACCGATAAAGGATTTTGAGGCTGATTCCCTGACCTGTCAATGTTTTTAATTAGGTGTTTTATACTCTTGTGAATTCAAAGGATTTTACTGGATTACTTGTAGTTTTTCACGCAGTTGAGCTGGAACTCTGTGGGTGCTGTACGATCTGTAATACCCCAGGTGACCACTGTGTGGCAGTCCCTGAACACGGTAGTGAGTACTGTACTGAGACCAATAAAAACAGGAAGGTCCCTGATCCTTGACTGCTGTCCACATAGTAACAGAGGGCAAAAAGCATCCTGTGTCAGTGCAGCTCTCTCATGTTGCACTACAAGAGAGTGTGTGTGTGTGTGCGCATGTGCATAAGGGCCACCAATGGACGCCTATATGTCTGGTTACAAACCCGTACTGAGGCTCATGGGAGCTGAAACACTGTAAACGTTCTTGTTATCCTGAGAGCAGTTACCAAGGTTACCCTTCTAAAATGCTTTCCGTTTAATGGCAGTTGTATCTCACTGCGCTGTACCAGATGTAATAAACTGCTGGGTAACTACGGTCTCTCTGTCTCTCTCTCTCTCTCTGTCTCTCTCTCTCGGTCTCTCTCTCAATCTCGGTCTCTCTCTCTCGGTCTCTCTCTCTCTCTCTGTCTCTCTCTCTCTCTCTGTCTCTCTCTGTCTCCCTCTCTCTGTCTCTCTCTCTCTGTCTCTGTCTCTCTCTGTCTCTCTCTCTGTTTCTCTCTCTCTCTGTTTCTCTCTCTCGGTCTCTCTGTCTCTCTCTCTCTCTGTGTCTCTCTCTCTCGGTCTCTCGGTCTCGCTCTCTCGGTCTCTCTCTCTCGGTCTCTCTCTCTCGGTCTCTCTCTCTCTCGGTCTCTCTCTCTCTCGGTCTCTCTCTCGGTCTCTCTCTCTCTCTCGGTCTCTCTCTCGGTCTCTCTCTCGGTCTCTCTCTCGGTCTCTCTCTCTCTCTCTCGGTCTCTCTCTCTCTCTCTCGGTCTCTCTCTCTCTCGGTCTCTCTCTCTCTCTCGGTCTCTCTCTCTCTCTCTGTCTCTCTCTCTCGGTCTCTCTCTCTCTCTCTCGGTCTCTCTCTCTCTCTCGGTCTCTCTCTCTCTCTCGGTCTCTCTCTCTCTCTCGGTCTCTCTCTCTCGGTCTCTCTCTCTCTCTCGGTCTCTCTCTCTCTCTCGGTCTCTCTCTCTCTCTCGGTCTCTCTCTCTCTCTCGGTCTCTCTCTCTCTCTCGGTCTCTCTCTCTCTCTCGGTCTCTCTCTCTCGGTCTCTCTCTCTCGGTCTCTCTCTCTCTCTCGGTCTCTCTCTCTCGGTCTCCCTCTCAAGCAATAGCTTTCTTCTTCTACAAGTGAGAGAAAAACAACACTGGTGATTTAGTTTACTGTGGTTGACTCCCCGCTCTGTTCAGTGCCCTTGTGTGGTCCATAAGTGGACGCCTACCTGCTGTGCGTACCTGAGCGTGTAAGTGCGTGAGTATGTACCTAAGTGTGTACCTGCTGCTCACCAGTAGTGGTTTCCACGTCTGAAAGGTTTGGTTTTTCTATGCTCTCTGGGCATGGTTCTTTAAATGGTTTAGAAATAGCCCAGTCAAAACATATTCCATCAGCCCCCCACACTGAGCAAACACAGGGATTAGTTACGTGTGGAGGTGTGTTAAGTCTTTACCAAATCTCTCCTCAAGACAAGTTCACAAAATGCTTCATGTTCTCATTTCAGAAGCTATTACCAACCTGACAGTATGCTATAAAGGCTAATCAGCTTCGGAGGTCTGCAATCGGAGCTTTCAAACACTTAGAAAGTGGTTTAAAGTATCAAAGAACCATAGGGTCTTGTCTTCAAATAAGAGCTGGTCCCTTTGTTAAGGCTAAGCTATTAAAAGGCAGAACAAAAAGATTAGCATCTCAGTCCTGTCATCTATAATGGTTCACTAAAATAGACTGGTGATATTCTACTCGTCCCACTCTCCTTACCATCTTCTCTCTGGTCTGTCCACTAACTCCCACACACACCTACATCCCTAGACGCTTTCCAACTCTCCTAACGAGTAAGGAGTGGAGTACGGTTGGTGTGTAGACACGGCTCTACCTGGCTATGCTTATGTATTTATGTCATTTAACCTTTAATTTACCCAGACAAGTCCGTCGAGAACCAATACTCATTCACATAACATTGCAACAGTGAACAGGACCACATACAATACCACGGAAAATACACGAAACACACTGTACAGAGGAAAAGTACAGATTCATCAAATACACAAACAATAAGAAATATACAGTGGGTCAGAGCAGAAAAGTCCAAGGCAACACAGCAGACTGAATGATCCTCAGATAGCAGTTCCGTGAAAGATGTTTTTGAAAGAGTGTAGTGGGACGAACGTATCAAGTCTGAGGGTCTTTCGCGGCTCGTTCCAGTCGTTGGCGGCGGGAAGCTGGAAGAAATGACGGCCGAAAGGAAGTGAAGGCCTTGGGAATGAGTGAACACAGGTTGCTAAAGTTATGACTTGCCCATGAGGGACTTAAACTGGTAGCACTGGGTCGGACGTTTTGTACGTAACGAGGGCCAGTTGACCAGGGTGTAAAGGTCAGAGTGACGAATGTGGCAGGGGACACTGGTAACAAAGCAGATAGCAGTGTGATAAATGACATCTAGTTTATTGAGGGACGTGTTCGGGGGCAAAGCCTGTAAACTAGATCGCCATAGACCAGGATTGCCAGGATGGTCATTTCGGTCTAAACGTCTGTGTCTTTGGCTGTTAGACTCCCCTCTGTCCCATGTAATCACCACACAATAGTATAAGTAGAGCCAAAATCCAAATAGGTTGAACAGAATGTTGAGCAGAGTTAGATGCCAGGTGTACTGTGGGTTGTAAGGTTGTGTCGACAACCCTCCTCTTGATCCCTGGAAGTACAAGAGGCCATAATAAGGTGACTGTCTAACTATTGGCGGCAGTTGGGTCTTTCTCCCGGTTGCCATGGTGAGCTCTGAGCAGAATGAAGATGAAAAGTGTGAGGGGAACAGTAATCAGATTGTCTCCGGCAGTCCGCCTCTGGATTCATCTTCTCCTGCTAGTCTAGAGCACACGCGGGCAAGCGCCCCGCACCTCAAAAACTCAGCGCCTCATTAATCACCATCCAGCGCCAGTCACATCTCATTCCACCAGAGCCAGGGAGAGGCAGCCACCACTCTGCTCTAAGCCCAGATTCAGGCACTTCGACTGGGACACACTCAGTAGTCCTCCACCACCCACCCACCGTTTCTTCTTTACACTAGATATTGTTTGTTACACCCAGAGCTCCCAAATGAGAAAGCATTTGGGGGCTAAAAGCATAATGATTTTGTCTACGGGAATCGCAGTGACTTTCTCTGTTTGGATTCACGTTGTAAAATAGTAAAGCTCAACAACAAGGTTCTCTGTCTCTCTCTCTCTTCCTCTCCCTCTCCCTTGCTCTTCTCTCTTCTCTGGTTCTCATCCCTCTCCTCTCTGTTGCTGTTTGTCATCTTCGCCGCAGGCAAGCTTAGCGCGTCGCGCTCATAACACCGCTACGAAAGCAATTCATAATTACAAAATGGTTTATAATTACGCTGTGGTCACGGGTTGTTAGCTGACTCCGTATGCGTACTGCATTGTGCACCAACCTCCTGTGGTTTTACCTATTAAACCCTCACTCCGTCTCCCTCTCCACCTCCATCTCTCTCCGTCTCTCTCAAATTCAAATTCACATTGCTTTATTGGCATAAATTGCAATTTGTAGATATTGCCAAAGCAGTGTAGTGGTACAGCATTTCAGTAAATATAGTAGAATGCAATGAGAATAATGACAGTTAATTTCAGTAGTAATATTAGTAGTACATAAAATCATGTATACAAGTACGACATTACTGCTGTTGTATTGCGTAATCTTTGTTCAATAAATGTCATTAAATAAAAAATAGGATTATAAATGGCAGTTGCATTGCACTACGTTGTACCACTCCATTTTCGGAGTGTGTTGGGGGACTTAATAAACTGTTGGGTGACTACAGCACCCCTCTCTCTCCCCACACACAAGCGCACGCACGCACACACACACACACACACACACACACATACAAGCACGCACACACACACACACACACACACAACGTTCACTCAGACGTACCCGGCAAATTAATCTCCCAGCTCCCAGACATGCCATTCCATATTTATTTCCGCTCCAGTCTGCCCCAGTACTTTAGTGACACCGACCACATGAGTGTAAAGAGAACATCTGGTGGCCTTCTGGCTGTGATAGTGGAGGGTGAAGGTATATGTGAGACCCTATTCCTTGTATAGTGTACTACTTTTCACTAAAGCCCTACGGGCCCAGGGCTCTGGTCAAAAGTAGTGTACTACATAGGGAATTAGCCAGTGTGTTTGTCCCCCAACGATATTCACTACACACCAACTGTTCTCGACATTGGAGAAACAGATCCTCTCTTGCCCTCCTCCCCCACTACTCCCTCCCCTCCACCCTTTTTCCCCTCATCCTCCCCTCCTATACTCTCCTCCACTCATCGTTACCAGGTCAAGGTTTTAGCTGACTCACCTGTTCTCCTAATGGGCCTGGGCACCTGCAGCGGAGCAGAAATACGTCTGTAGTCATCACTACTGTACATGTATATTGCCATCAATAGCCCTCATGTGTTCAGTATGAAGCTCCTTCCAATCCTAGTGGACCCTAGTTGGAAACACAAGAGAAAGGACCATGCAAAATATAGGTCTAGGCATGTATACAGTCCCTAAAGAGAGCCTATCATTGTTGAAATGGAAGTTTCAAATCTACTTGCTGTGAATGTACACAGACAGCTACTTCGTAAAGCATGCAGTGTATGTTGCTTCTGATGTCTGTCTCTACACTGTAACGGAAAAACAGTCATTTATTTGGTAATTTTAGGTATTAGCAACAGTAAAAAACATTCTGCAATACACTGTAAATTATGGTGCTTTGGAATAGTACTCCGTTCGAATACAGCACCGTATTAATGAATTCATTCATTCTGATTACGATAGCATTTACTTTTCTTTTTTTTTTACAGTATAATACATGCCATGTTACAGTAGTGTACTGTAACATTAAATACAGAATTTTACTTGCCACCGAGCATGTAAATTATTGTCATGATGTGTGTGTGTGTTCCTTGATGAGTGTGGTTGAATGCACTGTATCATCGGTTGCTTGAGTTGGTGAGGCTGATGACAAAGTCTGATGACAGACCATCGGAACATCAAATAATTGGCATATACATTACTCTTACAGAACTTCCACATGGGCAAGGATATTGGACATTTTATCAAATCTTATTGGAGAATGACTTGTTTTTAACTAGGACAGAATCATTTAGGACTTTTTCTGACATAATATAGGTACAGCAGATCCCCTTATTGTATGAGACACTTTTGAATGTGCCTTTTAGAGGCCATGCAATTCAATACTTATCTTTAAAACAAAAGCAATTTAGGTCAAAATGATTGATATTATTAACAAAGGAAATAGAGGGACTAACAGTACAGATAGACAGCAATACAAACTACCATAGAGGCAGAGAATAAATTAGGAAGGAAAAGCAAAAAGAAATGGAGGAACTTATTCAAGAAAGATATATAATATGTTATAAAAATAATGCAAACTGGATGGAATAGGGGGTAAAATGCACCAAATACTTTATCTTTAGAATAGAAATGTTACCAAAAATAATTTATTGAAACGTTTTTTTTTTTAGAAATGGAGTCACCCATGGTTCACCAAACTATATGAAAGAGGAAGCATAGTACTTTGAGCATGTTTTAGTGTCAGTCTCTTCCATCTCCACTAACCAAAGTCAATTTTAAGGATTCTTTTTTTTTCTATTAATAATGTCAAATGAACAGCTGTCCAGAAAGACTGATGTGAAGACCAAATTACAGAGGAGGAACTTCTTGATGCAGTTAAAGTGCGGGAAAACTCCAGGGCTGGATGGCATACCAGTTTAGGTCTTACCTATCTTTTTTATGTACTCAGAGGACTGTTATTAGCATGTTTTAACCACTCCTATAAAATGGTTGATTATCAGATACTCAACAAGGTCTGATTTCATTATTAATTAAATACTTATTTTCCACCATAATTTGCAAATAAATTCATAGAAAATCCTACAATGTGATTTTCTGGATTTTTTTTTCTAATTTTGTCTGTCATAGTTGAAGTGTACCTATGATGCAAATTACAGGCCTCTCTCATCTTTTTAAGTGGGAGAACTTGCACAATTGGTGGCTGACTAAATGCTTTTTTGCCCCACTGTATATAATGAATATGAATTCGGAGGGCAGAAATGATTAATAATTAAAGCATTAGATCTCTCATTAGACCTCTTCAGTCATACAGAAGTAATACGTAAATCCAAACTGGTTCTCTAGCAGATTTAGGATGTCTCAACCCATGTTCAAGAATGGCCTTTTCCCCTTTATTCAGATTACAACTTCTCACTTTTGGTAACTTGAAAATGAAATCTTCTCCAAAATATCGCTATTTTTAAAACAAGCCGTAGAAAGTTTAATCCACCAGAAAAGTCAACAAATATTACAACAAATATTATGGTTAAACTAAAATATAGTAATTGATCAAAAATAATTACATTTTTGGAAAAAATATTTAAAAACTGTATAATCTTAAGACTGGTGGAGGTATGTCACACATGCAGCTAGCAAAAATATATGGAAATGTCTGCTCTTCTCAAAATGACAACCAACTGATTACCACAAAAATGAAAGAGGAGAGTGCAACTTGTCTGTCGGCTCTGCATTAAAGACCAAAACTGGTTATTAAAGAAAACTGTAATAAATAAAAAAGTATACCAGTTTCATTTGAGGACCCAAAATTGACAGCTGTGCCATATAGATTGCTAAATAGTTCGGAAGAGATTTTCGATGTACCGATTCCATGGCACTTGGTTTATGAACTTAAAGTTTTGCAATTTAAATGATGATACAACCAATAGAATGTTATATATATATATATATATATAGGGGATACAACCATCCCAGCTTTGCAGATTTTGCTGCGAAGAGACAGAATCATTAGGTCATTTATTTTGGTACTGTCCATATGTAGCTTGTTCTTGTTCACAGGTGGTTCTGGAACGGCTGAAGAATTGTAAATGATGCAAACAATTACATTTATGGGATAAAAAAGACTGATGGTAGATATAGAGGTGCTAACAACTTAACAACCCAAAGTTTTGCTGTCTGAGTGCTGTACAGAACCCCCTCTCTGTTCTCAGAGCCATGCCCAGTCTATTGAATAGACTCCACTATATTCTCATCACAGCCGAGGAGACAACGGGAAATGTCTGTCTGGGTATAGCAGACCTGTGTAATGAAACGTGACTTCAGGGCATTGTGTACATCTGAGCCTCTTTAGCTAGTGCTCAAGGTTTCTGATGCAGCGTACATACAAGTACAAAGAAATAGGCATATACACAAATATACACAGGCACACACTCACGCATATGCCTCACACACACACATGCATGCACGTGCGAACTCGCACCCACACACAGCAACGGGGGACAGCTGAATGCCTGGCAAGGTCACATCAGTAATTAACATCTGTCTCGGCTCCAGCTCAATTCATTATGTTCTAATCTTACTGGTCCTGGCCCCTGTACCATGTCAGGTCCCTACTGAGGGCCTCACACACGCACGCACAGCCCTGAGTGCACAAACACACACACACACACACACGCAAACTTGCATGGAAGCGTGCATGTACGCACTTGCACAGACAGAGAGACACACAGACAGGCACACACACACACACCAGGTCTCCATTGACGGCCCTTGTCTGAATAGACTCTTGCTCTCATTACCACGCCGTTGTGTGGGCAACATTCATTCCCACATTGTTTTGATTGTGTGTGCGCGCCTGCGTTCGCGTGTGACTGCTTGCGCGCACGTGTGTGTGTGTGTGTGTGTGTGTGTGTATCTGCGCGCATCACAATGTGTCCAGAGCCCGTTAGGGGACTCCAGTAGACGGACTGCACTGTGCTGATACGGAGCATCTTTTGTCTGCCTATGCGGTACTCCATGTTAAAAATCAAAAAGGTGCAACTCTCTCTAAGAGGCAGTTCATTACTCTGCATTCCAACGGAAGATGGGGACATTATCCCGTGTGAATAGCCTTAACAGTTTTGATACATTCTGATTTCACACACAACCTTTACAACATGTTTGTGTAAGGCTGTAGAATATGTCAAATCTCTAAAGCGAAAGCTGAGTGGCTTTAAAATGATCTTATATTTGTTATCCCAAGTTATCTTTTACTGCCTCAATTCAATGAAATAGATTTGAACAAGGTTTTATTCAGTTTTGTTCCTCTGCGTTTTAATAACAGGGTATCGTGTCCTTTTCATACCCTGGGTATTACACTCAGAGTGGAACAGCAGTGTGGATGAAACGTTGCCTCAGGGCTCTATTTAATCGCTGAAGCATCACCGATTGCGTGATCGAAATGTGAAGGTCATTTCCAACTGAGCCGACATAGGCAGCGTTTACCGTGAGATGCGGTCTCCCTAACGCAGGAGCATTTGCTTTTAAATTTCAATCACGCTGTAACGCTGAACTTCCCCGGTACGTATTGAATAGCGCCCTTACATTACTTTCAAAAATCAAATCAACGTTCCTGTCTCCCCGAACCTCGATACAAACATCTGCATCTACTCATTTTCAAATCAACGTTCCTGTCTCCCCTAATCTCGATACAAACATCTACATCTACTCATGTTCAAATCAACGTTCCTTGTCTCCCCTAACCTCGATACAAACATCTACATCTACTCATGTTCAAATCAACGTTCCTGTCTCCCCTAACCTCGATACAAACATCTACATCTACTCATGTTCAAATCAACGTTCCTGTCTCCCCGAACCTCGATACAAACATCTACATCTACTCATGTTCAAATCAACATTCCAGTCTCCCCTAACCTCGATACAAACATCTACATCTACTCATGTTCAAATCAACGTTCCTGTCTCCCCTAACCTCGATACAAACATCTACATCTACTCATGTTCAAATCAACGTTCCCTGTCTCCCCTAACCTCGATATACACATCTACTCATGTTCAAATCAACGTTCCTTTCTCCCCTAACCTCGATACACACATCTACTCATGTTCAAATCAATGTTCCTGTCTCCCCTAACCTCGATACACACATCTACATCTACTCATGTTCAAATCAACGTTCCTTTCTCCCCTAACCTCGATACACACATCTACTCATGTTCAAATCAATGTTCCTGTCTCCCCTAACCTCGATACACACATCTACATCTACTCATGTTCAAATCAACGTTCCTGTCTCCCCTAACCTCGATACAAACATCTACATCTACTCATGTTCAAATCAACGTTCCTGTCTCCCCTAACCTCGATACACACATATACTCATGTTCAAATCAACGTTCCTGTCTCCCCTAACCTCGATACACACATCTACATCTACTCATGTTCAAATCAACGTTCCTGTCTCCCCTAACCTCGATACACACATCTACATCTACTCATGTTCAAATCAAAGTTCCTGTCTCCCCTACCCTCGATACACACATCTACATCTACTCATGTTCAAATCAACGTTCCTGTCTCCCCTAACCTCGATACACACATCTACATCTACTCATGTTCAAATCAACGTTCCTGTCTCCCCTAACCTCGATACACACATCTACATCTACTCATGTTCAAATCAACGTTCCTGTCTCCCCTAACCTCGATACACACATCTACTCATATTCAAATCAACGTTCCTGTCTCCCCTAACCTCGATACACACATCTACATCTACTCATGTTCAAATCAACGTTCCTGTCTCCCCTAACCTCGATACACACATATACTCATGTTCAAATCAACGTTCCTGTCTCCCCTAACCTCGATACACACATCTAGTCATGTTCAAATCAACGTTCCTGTCTCCCCTAACCTCGATATACACATCTACTCATGTTCAAATCAACGTTCCTGTCTCCCCTAACCTCGATACACACATCTACTCATGTTCAAATCAACGTTCCTGTCTCCCCTAACCTCGATACAAACATCTACATCTACTCATGTTCAAATCAACGTTCCTGTCTCCCCTAACCTCGATACACACATCTACATCTACTCATGTTCAAATCAACGTTCCTGTCTCCACTAACCTCGATACACACATCTACTCATGTTCAAATCAACGTTCCTGTCTCCCCTAACCTCGATACACACATCTACATCTACTCATGTTCAAATCAACGTTCCTGTCTCCCCTAACCTCGATACACACATCTACATCTACTCATGTTCAAATCAACATTCCTGTCTCCCCTAACCTCGATACACACATCTACATCTACTCATGTTCAAATCAACGTTCCTGTCTCCCCTAACCTCGATACAAACATCTACATCTACTCATGTTCAAATCAACGTTCCTGTCTCCCCTAACCTCGATACACACATCTACATCTACTCATGTTCAAATCAACGTTCCTGTCTCCACTAACCTCGATACACACATCTACTCATGTTCAAATCAACGTTCCTGTCTCCCCTAACCTCGATACACACATCTGCATCTACTCATGTTCAAATCAACGTTCCTGTCTCCCCTAACCTCGATACACACATCTACATCTACTCATGTTCAAATCAACGTTCCTGTCTCCCCTAACCTCGATACACACATCTACATCTACTCATGTTCAAATCAACGTTCCTGTCTCCCCTAACCTCGATACACACATCTACTCATATTCAAATCAACGTTCCTGTCTCCCCTAACCTCGATACACACATCTACATCTACTCATGTTCAAATCAACGTTCCTGTCTCCCCTAACCTCGATACAAACATCTACATCTACTCATGTTCAAATCAACGTTCCTGTCTCCCCTAACCTCGATACACACATCTACTCATGTTCAAATCAACGTTCCTGTCTCCCCTAACTTCGATACACACATCTACTCATGTTCAAATCAACGTTCCTGTCTCCCCTAACCTCGATACACACATCTACTCATGTTCAAATCAACGTTCCTGTCTCCCCTAACCTCGATACAAACATCTACATCTACTCATGTTCAAATCAACGTTCCTGTCTCCCCTAACCTCGATACACACATCTACATCTACTCATGTTCAAATCAACGTTCCTGTCTCCCCTAACCTCGATACACACATCTACATCTACTCATGTTCAAATCAACGTTCCTGTCTCCCCTAACCTCGATACACACATCTACTCATGTTCAAATCAACGTTCCTGTCTCCCCTAACCTCGATACACACATCTACTCATGTTCAAATCAACGTTCCTGTCTCCCCTAACCTCGATACACACATCTACATCTACTCATGTTCAAATCAACGTTCCTGTCTCCCCTAACCTCGATATACACATGTACTCATGTTCAAATCAACGTTCCTGTCTCCCCTAACCTCGATACACACATCTACTCATGTTCAAATCAACGTTCCTGTCTCCCCTAACCTCGATACAAACATCTACATCTACTCATGTTCAAATCAACGTTCCTGTCTCCCCTAACCTCAATACACACATCTACATCTACTCATGTTCAAATCAACGTTCCTGTCTCCCCTAACCTCGATACACACATCTACATCTACTCATGTTCAAATCAACGTTCCTGTCTCCCCTAACCTCGATACCCACATCTACATCTACTCATGTTCAAATCAACGTTCCTGTCTCCCCTAACCTCGATACACACATCTACTCATGTTCAAATCAACGTTCCTGTCTCCCCTAACCTCGATACAAACATCTACATCTACTCATGTTCAAATCAACGTGCCTGTCTCCCTTAACCTCGATACACACATCTACATCTACTCATGTTCAAATCAACGTTCCTGTCTCCCCTAACCTCGATACACACATCTACATCTACTCATGTTCAAATCAACGTTCCAGTCTCCCCTAACCTCGATACACACATCTACTCATGTTCAAATCAACGTTCCTGTCTCCCATAACCTCGATACACACATCTACATCTACTCATGTTCAAATCAACGTTCCTGTCTCCCCTAACCTCGACACAAACATCTACATCTACTCATGTTCAAATCAACGTTCCTGTCTCCCCTAACCTCGATACACACATCTACATCTACTCATGTTCAAATCAACGTTCCTGTCTCCCCTAACCTCGATACAAACATCTACATCTACTCATGTTCAAATCAACGTTCCTGTCTCCCCTAACCTCGATACACACATCTACATCTACTCATGTTCAAATCAACGTTCCTGTCTCCCCTAACCTCGATACACACATCTACATCTACTCATGTTCAAATCAACGTTCCAGTCTCCCCTAACCTCGATACACACATCTACTCATGTTCAAATCAACGTTCCTGTCTCCCCTAACCTCGATACACACATCTACATCTACTCATGTTCAAATCAACGTTCCTGTATCCCCTAACCTCGACACAAACATCTACATCTACTCATGTTCAAATCAACGTTCCTGTCTCCCCTAACCTCGATACACACATCTACATCTACTCATGTTCAAATCAACGTTCCTGTCTCCCCTAACCTCGATACACACATCTACATCTACTCATGTTCAAATCAACGTTCCTGTCTCCCCTAACCTCGATACACACATCTACTCATGTTCAAATCAACGTTCCAGTCTCCCCTAACCTCGATACAAACATCGACATCTACTCATGTTCAAATCAACGTTCCTGTCTCCCCTAACCTCGATACACACATCTACATCTACTCATGTTCAAATCAACGTTCCTGTCTCCCCTAACCTCGATACACACATCTACATCTACTCATGTTCAAATCAACGTTCCTGTCTCCCCTAACCTCGATACAAACATCTACATCTACTCATGTTCAAATCAACGTTCCTGTCTCCCCTAACCTCGATACAAACATCTACATCTACTCATGTTCAAATCAACGTTCCTGTCTCCCCTAACCTCGATACACACATCTACTCATGTTCAAATCAACGTTCCTGTCTCCCCTAACCTCGATATACACATCTACTCATGTTCAAATCAACGTTCCAGTCTCCCCTAACCTCGATACACACATCTACTCATGTTCAAATCAACGTTCCTGTCTCCCATAACCTCGATACACACATCTACATCTACTCATGTTCAAATCAACGTTCCTGTATCCCCTAACCTCGACACAAACATCTACATCTACTCATGTTCAAATCAACGTTCCTGTCTCCCCTAACCTCGATACACACATCTACATCTACTCATGTTCAAATCAACGTTCCTGTCTCCCCTAACCTCGATACAAACATCTACATCTACTCATGTTCAAATCAACGTTCCTGTCTCCCCTAACCTCGATACACACATCTACATCTACTCATGTTCAAATCAACGTTCCTGTCTCCCCTAACCTCGATACACACATCTACATCTACTCATGTTCAAATCAACGTTCCTGTCTCCCCTAACCTCGATACACACATCTACTCATGTTCAAATCAACGTTCCTGTCTCCCCTAACCTCGATACACACATCTACTCATGTTCAAATCAACGTTCCTGTCTCCCCTAACCTCGATACAAACATCTACATCTACTCATGTTCAAATCAACGTTCCTGTCTCCACTAACCTCGATACTCACATATACTCATGTTCAAATCAACGTTCCTGTCTCCCCTAACCTCGATACACACATCTACATCTACTCATGTTCAAATCAACGTTCCTGTCTCCCCTAACCTCGATACAAACATCTACATCTACTCATGTTCAAATCAACGTTCCTGTCTCCACTAACCTCGATACACACATATACTCATGTTCAAATCAACGTTCCTGTCTCCCCTAACCTCGATACACACATCTACTCATGTTCAAATCAACGTTCCTGTCTCCCCTAACCTCGATACACACATCTACTCATGTTCAAATCAACGTTCCTGTCTCCCCTAACCTCGATACACACATCTACATCTACTCATGTTCAAATCAACATTCCTGTCTCCCCTAACCTCGATACACACATCTACATCTACTCATGTTCAAATCAACGTTCCTGTCTCCCCTAACCTCGATACAAACATCTACATCTACTCATGTTCAAATCAACGTTCCTGTCTCCCCTAACCTCGATACACACATCTACATCTACTCATGTTCAAATCAACGTTCCTGTCTCCCCTAACCTCGATACACACATCTACTCATGTTCAAATCAACGTTCCTGTCTCCCCTAACTTCGATACACACATCTACTCATGTTCAAATCAACGTTCCTGTCTCCCCTAACCTCGATACACACATCTACTCATGTTCAAATCAACGTTCCTGTCTCCCCTAACCTCGATACAAACATCTACATCTACTCATGTTCAAATCAACGTTCCTGTCTCCCCTAACCTCGATACACACATCTACATCTACTCATGTTCAAATCAACGTTCCTGTCTCCCCTAACCTCGATACACACATCTACATCTACTCATGTTCAAATCAACGTTCCTGTCTCCCCTAACCTCGATACACACATCTACATCTACTCATGTTCAAATCAACGTTCCTGTCTCCCCTAACCTCGATACCCACATCTACTCATGTTCAAATCAACGTTCCTGTCTCCCCTAACCTCGATACACACATCTACTCATGTTCAAATCAACGTTCCTGTCTCCCCTAACCTCGATACACACATCTACATCTACTCATGTTCAAATCAACGTTCCTGTCTCCCCTAACCTCGATATACACATGTACTCATGTTCAAATCAACGTTCCTGTCTCCCCTAACCTCGATACACACATCTACTCATGTTCAAATCAACGTTCCTGTCTCCCCTAACCTCGATACAAACATCTACATCTACTCATGTTCAAATCAACGTTCCTGTCTCCCCTAACCTTGATACAAACATCTACATCTACTCATGTTCAAATCAACGATCCTGTCTCCCCTAACCTCAATACACACATCTACATCTACTCATGTTCAAATCAACGTTCCTGTCTCCCCTAACCTCGATACACACATCTACATCTACTCATGTTCAAATCAACGTTCCTGTCTCCCCTAACCTCGATACCCACATCTACATCTACTCATGTTCAAATCAACGTTCCTGTCTCCCCTAACCTCGATACACACATCTACTCATGTTCAAATCAACGTTCCTGTCTCCCCTAACCTCGATACAAACATCTACATCTACTCATGTTCAAATCAACGTTCCTGTCTCCCCTAACCTCGATACAAACATCTACATCTACTCATGTTCAAATCAACGTTCCTGTCTCCCCTAACCTCGATACAAACATCTACATCTACTCATGTTCAAATCAACGTGCCTGTCTCCCCTAACCTCGATACACACATCTACATCTACTCATGTTCAAATCAACGTTCCAGTCTCCCCTAACCTCGATACACACATCTACTCATGTTCAAATCAACGTTCCTGTCTCCCATAACCTCGATACACACATCTACATCTACTCATGTTCAAATCAACGTTCCTGTATCCCCTAACCTCGACACAAACATCTACATCTACTCATGTTCAAATCAACGTTCCTGTCTCCCCTAACCTCGATACACACATCTACATCTACTCATGTTCAAATCAACGTTCCTGTCTCCCCTAACCTCGATACAAACATCTACATCTACTCATGTTCAAATCAACGTTCCTGTCTCCCCTAACCTCGATACACACATCTACATCTACTCATGTTCAAATCAACGTTCCTGTCTCCCCTAACCTCGATACACACATCTACATCTACTCATGTTCAAATCAACGTTCCTGTCTCCCCTAACCTCGATACACACATCTACTCATGTTCAAATCAACGTTCCAGTCTCCCCTAACCTCGATACAAACATCTACATCTACTCATGTTCAAATCAACGTTCCTGTCTCCCCTAACCTCGATACAAACATCTACATCTACTCATGTTCAAATCAACGTTCCTTTCTCCCCTAACCTCGATACACACATCTACATCTACTCATGTTCAAATCAACGTTCCTGTCTCCCCTAACCTCGATACAAACATCTACATCTACTCATGTTCAAATCAACGTTCCTGTCTCCCCTAACCTCGATACAAACATCTACATCTACTCATGTTCAAATCAACGTTCCTGTCTCCCCTAACCTCGATACAAACATCTACATCTACTCATGTTCAAATCAACGTTCCTGTCTCCACTAACCTCGATACACACATATACTCATGTTCAAATCAACGTTCCTGTCTCCCCTAACCTCGATACACACATCTACTCATGTTCAAATCAACGTTCCTGTCTCCCCTAACCTCGATACACACATCTACTCATGTTCAAATCAACGTTCCTGTCTCCCCTAACCTCGATACACACATCTACATCTACTCATGTTCAAATCAACGTTCCTGTCTCCCCTAACCTCGATACACACATCTACATCTACTCATGTTCAAATCAACGTTCCTGTCTCCCCTAACCTCGATACACACATCTACATCTACTCATGTTCAAATCAACGTTCCTGTCTCCCCTAACCTCGATACAAACATCTACATCTACTCATGTTCAAATCAACGTTCCTGTCTCCCCTAACCTCGATACACACATCTACATTTACTCATGTTCAAATCAACATTCCTGTCTCCCCTAACCTCGATACACACATCTACATCTACTCATGTTCAAATCAACGTTCCTGTCTCCCCTAACCTCGATACAAACATCTACATCTACTCATGTTCAAATCAACGTTCCTGTCTCCCCTAACCTCGATACACACATCTACATCTACTCATGTTCAAATCAACGTTCCTGTCTCCCCTAACCTCGATACACACATCTACATCTACTCATGTTCAAATCAACGTTCCTGTCTCCCCTAACCTCGATATACACATCTACTCATGTTCAAATCAACGTTCCTTTCTCCCCTAACCTCGATACACACATCTACTCATGTTCAAATCAACGTTCCTGTCTCCCCTAACCTCGATACACACATCTACATCTACTCATGTTCAAATCAACGTTCCTGTCTCCCCTAACCTCGATACAAACATCTACATCTACTCATGTTCAAATCAACGTTCCTGTCTCCCCTAACCTCGATACACACATCTACATCTACTCATGTTCAAATCAACGTTCCTGTCTCCCCTAACCTCGATACACACATCTACTCATGTTCAAATCAACGTTCCTGTCTCCCCTAACCTCGATACACACATCTACATCTACTCATGTTCAAATCAACGTTCCTGTCTCCCCTAACCTCGATACACACATCTACTCATGTTCAAATCAACGTTCCAGTCTCCCCTAACCTCGATACAAACATCTACATCTACTCATGTTCAAATCAACGTTCCTGTCTCCCCTAACCTCGATACACACATCTACATCTACTCATGTTCAAATCAACGTTCCTGTCTCCCCTAACCTCGATACACACATCTACATCTACTCATGTTCAAATCAACGTTCCTGTCTCCCCTAACCTCGATGCAAACATCTACATCTACTCATGTTCAAATCAACGTTCCTGTCTCCCCTAACCTCGATACAAACATCTACATCTACTCATGTTCAAATCAACGTTCCTGTCTCCACTAACCTCGATACACACATCTACTCATGTTCAAATCAATGTTCCCTGTCTCCCCTAACCTCGATACAAACATCTACATCTACTCATGTTCAAATCAACGTTCCTGTCTCCCCTAACCTCGATACAAACATCTACTCATGTTCAAATCAACGTTCCTGTCTCCCCTAACCTCGATACACACATCTACATCTACTCATGTTCAAATCAACGTTCCTGTCTCCCCTAACCTCGATACACACATCTACATCTACTCATGTTCAAATCAACGTTCCTGTCTCCCCTAACCTCGATACAAACATCTACATCTACTCATGTTCAAATCAACGTTCCTGTCTCCCCTAACCTCGATACAAACATCTACATCTACTCATGTTCAAATCAACGTTCCTGTCTCCCCTAACCTCGATACAAACATCTACATCTACTCATGTTCAAATCAACGTTCCTGTCTCCCCTAACCTCGATACACACATCTACATCTACTCATGTTCAAATCAACGTTCCTGTCTCCCCTAACCTCGATACACACATCTACATCTACTCATGTTCAAATCAACGTTCCTGTCTCCCCTAACCTCGATACACACATCTACATCTACTCATGTTCAAATCAACGTTCCTGTCTCCCCTAACCTCGATACACACATCTACTCATGTTCAAATCAACGTTCCTGTCTCCCCTAACCTCGATACACACATCTACATCTACTCATGTTCAAATCAACGTTCCTGTCTCCCCTAACCTCGATACACACATCTACTCATGTTCAAATCAACGTTCCTGTCTCCCCTAACCTCGATACACACATCTACATCTACTCATGTTCAAATCAACGTTCCTGTCTCCCCTAACCTCGATACACACATCAACATCTACTCATGTTCAAATCAACGTTCCTGTCTCCCCTACCCTCGATACACACATCTACATCTACTCATGTTCAAATCAACGTTCCTGTCTCCCCTAACCTCGATACACACATCTACTCATATTCAAATCAACGTTCCTGTCTCCCCTAACCTCGATACACACATCTACATCTACTCATGTTCAAATCAACGTTCCTGTCTCCCCTAACCTCGATACAAACATCTACATCTACTCATGTTCAAATCAACGTTCCTGTCTCCACTAACCTCGATACTCACATATACTCATGTTCAAATCAACGTTCCTGTCTCCCCTAACCTCGATACACACATCTACATCTACTCATGTTCAAATCAACGTTCCTGTCTCCCCTAACCTCGATACACACATCTACATCTACTCATGTTCAAATCAACGTTCCTGTCTCCCCTAACCTCGATACAAACATCTACATCTACTCATGTTCAAATCAACGTTCCTGTCTCCACTAACCTCGATACACACATATACTCATGTTCAAATCAACGTTCCTGTCTCCCCTAACCTCGATACACACATCTACTCATGTTCAAATCAACGTTCCTGTCTCCCCTAACCTCGATACACACATCTACTCATGTTCAAATCAACGTTCCTGTCTCCCCTAACCTCGATACACACATCTACTCATGTTCAAATCAACGTTCCTGTCTCCCCTAACCTCGATACACACATCTACATCTACTCATGTTCAAATCAACGTTCCTGTCTCCCCTAACCTCGATATACACATGTACTCATGTTCAAATCAACGTTCCTGTCTCCCCTAACCTCGATACACACATCTACTCATGTTCAAATCAACGTTCCTGTCTCCCCTAACCTCGATACAAACATCTACATCTACTCATGTTCAAATCAACGTTCCTGTCTCCCCTAACCTCAATACACACATCTACATCTACTCATGTTCAAATCAACGTTCCTGTCTCCCCTAACCTCGATACACACATCTACATCTACTCATGTTCAAATCAACGTTCCTGTCTCCCCTAACCTCGATACCCACATCTACATCTACTCATGTTCAAATCAACGTTCCTGTCTCCCCTAACCTCGATACACACATCTACTCATGTTCAAATCAACGTTCCTGTCTCCCCTAACCTCGATACAAACATCTACATCTACTCATGTTCAAATCAACGTGCCTGTCTCCCTTAACCTCGATACACACATCTACATCTACTCATGTTCAAATCAACGTTCCTGTCTCCCCTAACCTCGATACACACATCTACATCTACTCATGTTCAAATCAACGTTCCAGTCTCCCCTAACCTCGATACACACATCTACTTATGTTCAAATCAACGTTCCTGTCTCCCATAACCTCGATACACACATCTACATCTACTCATGTTCAAATCAACGTTCCTGTCTCCCCTAACCTCGACACAAACATCTACATCTACTCATGTTCAAATCAACGTTCCTGTCTCCCCTAACCTCGATACACACATCTACATCTACTCATGTTCAAATCAACGTTCCTGTCTCCCCTAACCTCGATACAAACATCTACATCTACTCATGTTCAAATCAACGTTCCTGTCTCCCCTAACCTCGATACACACATCTACATCTACTCATGTTCAAATCAACGTTCCTGTCTCCCCTAACCTCGATACACACATCTACATCTACTCATGTTCAAATCAACGTTCCAGTCTCCCCTAACCTCGATACACACATCTACTCATGTTCAAATCAACGTTCCTGTCTCCCATAACCTCGATACACACATCTACATCTACTCATGTTCAAATCAACGTTCCTGTATCCCCTAACCTCGACACAAACATCTACATCTACTCATGTTCAAATCAACGTTCCTGTCTCCCCTAACCTCGATACACACATCTACATCTACTCATGTTCAAATCAACGTTCCTGTCTCCCCTAACCTCGATACACACATCTACATCTACTCATGTTCAAATCAACGTTCCTGTCTCCCCTAACCTCGATACACACATCTACTCATGTTCAAATCAACGTTCCAGTCTCCCCTAACCTCGATACAAACATCGACATCTACTCATGTTCAAATCAACGTTCCTGTCTCCCCTAACCTCGATACACACATCTACATCTACTCATGTTCAAATCAACGTTCCTGTCTCCCTAACCTCGATACACACATCTACATCTACTCATGTTCAAATCAACGTTCCTGTCTCCCCTAACCTCGATACAAACATCTACATCTACTCATGTTCAAATCAACGTTCCTGTCTCCCCTAACCTCGATACACACATCTACTCATGTTCAAATCAACGTTCCTGTCTCCCCTAACCTCGATATACACATCTACTCATGTTCAAATCAACGTTCCAGTCTCCCCTAACCTCGATACACACATCTACTCATGTTCAAATCAACGTTCCTGTCTCCCATAACCTCGATACACACATCTACATCTACTCATGTTCAAATCAACGTTCCTGTATCCCCTAACCTCGACACAAACATCTACATCTACTCATGTTCAAATCAACGTTCCTGTCTCCCCTAACCTCGATACACACATCTACATCTACTCATGTTCAAATCAACGTTCCTGTCTCCCCTAACCTCGATACAAACATCTACATCTACTCATGTTCAAATCAACGTTCCTGTCTCCCCTAACCTCGATACACACATCTACATCTACTCATGTTCAAATCAACGTTCCTGTCTCCCCTAACCTCGATACACACATCTACATCTACTCATGTTCAAATCAACGTTCCTGTCTCCCCTAACCTCGATACACACATCTACTCATGTTCAAATCAACGTTCCTGTCTCCCCTAACCTCGATACACACATCTACTCATGTTCAAATCAACGTTCCTGTCTCCCCTAACCTCGATACAAACATCTACATCTACTCATGTTCAAATCAACGTTCCTGTCTCCACTAACCTCGATACTCACATATACTCATGTTCAAATCAACGTTCCTGTCTCCCCTAACCTCGATACACACATCTACATCTACTCATGTTCAAATCAACGTTCCTGTCTCCCCTAACCTTGATACAAACATCTACATCTACTCATGTTCAAATCAACGTTCCTGTCTCCACTAACCTCGATACACACATATACTCATGTTCAAATCAACGTTCCTGTCTCCCCTAACCTCGATACACACATCTACTCATGTTCAAATCAACGTTCCTGTCTCCCCTAACCTCGATACACACATCTACTCATGTTCAAATCAACGTTCCTGTCTCCCCTAACCTCGATACACACATCTACATCTACTCATGTTCAAATCAACATTCCTGTCTCCCCTAACCTCGATACACACATCTACATCTACTCATGTTCAAATCAACGTTCCTGTCTCCCCTAACCTTGATACAAACATCTACATCTACTCATGTTCAAATCAACGTTCCTGTCTCCCCTAACCTCGATACACACATCTACATCTACTCATGTTCAAATCAACGTTCCTGTCTCCCCTAACCTCGATACACACATCTACTCATGTTCAAATCAACGTTCCTGTCTCCCCTAACTTCGATACACACATCTACTCATGTTCAAATCAACGTTCCTGTCTCCCCTAACCTCGATACACACATCTACTCATGTTCAAATCAACGTTCCTGTCTCCCCTAACCTCGATACAAACATCTACATCTACTCATGTTCAAATCAACGTTCCTGTCTCCCCTAACCTCGATACACACATCTACATCTACTCATGTTCAAATCAACGTTCCTGTCTCCCCTAACCTCGATACACACATCTACATCTACTCATGTTCAAATCAACGTTCCTGTCTCCCCTAACCTCGATACACACATCTACATCTACTCATGTTCAAATCAACGTTCCTGTCTCCCCTAACCTCGATACCCACATCTACTCATGTTCAAATCAACGTTCCTGTCTCCCCTAACCTCGATACACACATCTACTCATGTTCAAATCAACGTTCCTGTCTCCCCTAACCTCGATACACACATCTACATCTACTCATGTTCAAATCAACGTTCCTGTCTCCCCTAACCTCGATATACACATGTACTCATGTTCAAATCAACGTTCCTGTCTCCCCTAACCTCGATACACACATCTACTCATGTTCAAATCAACGTTCCTGTCTCCCCTAACCTCGATACAAACATCTACATCTACTCATGTTCAAATCAACGTTCCTGTCTCCCCTAACCTTGATACAAACATCTACATCTACTCATGTTCAAATCAACGATCCTGTCTCCCCTAACCTCAATACACACATCTACATCTACTCATGTTCAAATCAACGTTCCTGTCTCCCCTAACCTCGATACACACATCTACATCTACTCATGTTCAAATCAACGTTCCTGTCTCCCCTAACCTCGATACCCACATCTACATCTACTCATGTTCAAATCAACGTTCCTGTCTCCCCTAACCTCGATACACACATCTACTCATGTTCAAATCAACGTTCCTGTCTCCCCTAACCTCGATACAAACATCTACATCTACTCATGTTCAAATCAACGTTCCTGTCTCCCCTAACCTCGATACAAACATCTACATCTACTCATGTTCAAATCAACGTTCCTGTCTCCCCTAACCTCGATACACACATCTACATCAACTCATGTTCAAATCAACGTTCCTGTCTCCCCTAACCTCGATACACACATCTACATATGTTCAAATCAACGTTCCAGTCTCCCTAACCTCGATACACACATCTACTCATTTTTCAAATCAACGTTCCCGTCTCCCCTAACCTCGATACACACATCTACTCATGTTCAAATCAACGTTCCTGTATCCCCTAACCTCGACACAAACATCTACATCTACTCATGTTCAAATCAACGTTCCTGTCTCCCCTAACCTCGATACACACATCTACATCTACTCATGTTCAAATCAACGTTCCTGTCTCCCCTAACCTCGATACAAACATCTACATCTACTCATGTTCAAATCAACGTTCCTGTCTCCCCTAACCTCGATACACACATCTACATCTACTCATGTTCAAATCAACGTTCCTGTCTCCCCTAACCTCGATACACACATCTACTCATGTTCAAATCAACGTTCCTGTCTCCCCTAACCTCGATACACACATCTACATCTACTCATGTTCAAATCAACGTTCCTGTCTCCCCTAACCTCGATACACACATCTACTCATGTTCAAATCAACGTTCCAGTCTCCCCTAACCTCGATACAAACATCTACATCTACTCATGTTCAAATCAACGTTCCTTTCTCCCCTAACCTCGATACACACATCTACATCTACTCATGTTCAAATCAACGTTCCTGTCTCCCCTAACCTCGATACAAACATCTACATCTACTCATGTTCAAATCAACGTTCCTGTCTCCCCTAACCTCGATTCAAACATCTACATCTACTCATGTTCAAATCAACGTTCCTGTCTCCCCTAACCTCGATACAAACATCTACATCTACTCATGTTCAAATCAACGTTCCTGTCTCCACTAACCTCGATACACACATATACTCATGTTCAAATCAACGTTCCTGTCTCCCCTAACCTCGATACACACATCTACTCATGTTCAAATCAACGTTCCTGTCTCCCCTAACCTCGATACACACATCTACTCATGTTCAAATCAACGTTCCTGTCTCCCCTAACCTCGATACACACATCTACATCTACTCATGTTCAAATCAACGTTCCTGTCTCCCCTAACCTCGATACACACATCTACATCTACTCATGTTCAAATCAACGTTCCTGTCTCCCCTAACCTCGATACACACATCTACATCTACTCATGTTCAAATCAACGTTCCTGTCTCCCCTAACCTCGATACAAACATCTACATCTACTCATGTTCAAATCAACGTTCCTGTCTCCCCTAACCTCGATACACACATCTACATTTACTCATGTTCAAATCAACATTCCTGTCTCCCCTAACCTCGATACACACATCTACATCTACTCATGTTCAAATCAACGTTCCTGTCTCCCCTAACCTCGATACAAACATCTACATCTACTCATGTTCAAATCAACGTTCCTGTCTCCCCTAACCTCGATACACACATCTACATCTACTCATGTTCAAATCAACGTTCCTGTCTCCCCTAACCTCGATACACACATCTACATCTACTCATGTTCAAATCAACGTTCCTGTCTCCCCTAACCTCGATATACACATCTACTCATGTTCAAATCAACGTTCCTTTCTCCCCTAACCTCGATACACACATCTACTCATGTTCAAATCAACGTTCCTGTCTCCCCTAACCTCGATACACACATCTACATCTACTCATGTTCAAATCAACGTTCCTGTCTCCCCTAACCTCGATACAAACATCTACATCTACTCATGTTCAAATCAACGTTCCTGTCTCCCCTAACCTCGATACACACATCTACATCTACTCATGTTCAAATCAACGTTCCTGTCTCCCCTAACCTTGATACACACATCTACTCATGTTCAAATCAACGTTCCTGTCTCCCCTAACCTCGATACACACATCTACATCTACTCATGTTCAAATCAACGTTCCTGTCTCCCCTAACCTCGATACACACATCTACTCATGTTCAAATCAACGTTCCAGTCTCCCCTAACCTCGATACAAACATCTACATCTACTCATGTTCAAATCAACGTTCCTGTCTCCCCTAACCTCGATACACACATCTACATCTACTCATGTTCAAATCAACGTTCCTGTCTCCCCTAACCTCGATACACACATCTACATCTACTCATGTTCAAATCAACGTTCCTGTCTCCCCTAACCTCGATACAAACATCTACATCTACTCATGTTCAAATCAACGTTCCTGTCTCCCCTAACCTCGATACAAACATCTACATCTACTCATGTTCAAATCAACGTTCCTGTCTCCACTAACCTCGATACACACATCTACTCATGTTCAAATCAATGTTCCCTGTCTCCCCTAACCTCGATACAAACATCTACATCTACTCATGTTCAAATCAACGTTCCTGTCTCCCCTAACCTCGATACAAACATCTACTCATGTTCAAATCAACGTTCCTGTCTCCCCTAACCTCGATACACACATCTACATCTACTCATGTTCAAATCAACGTTCCTGTCTCCCCTAACCTCGATACACACATCTACATCTACTCATGTTCAAATCAACGTTCCTGTCTCCCCTAACCTCGATACAAACATCTACATCTACTCATGTTCAAATCAACGTTCCTGTCTCCCCTAACCTCGATACAAACATCTACATCTACTCATGTTCAAATCAACGTTCCTGTCTCCCCTAACCTCGATACAAACATCTACATCTACTCATGTTCAAATCAACGTTCCTGTCTCCCCTAACCTCGATACAAACATCTACATCTACTCATGTTCAAATCAACGTTCCTGTCTCCCCTAACCTCGATACACACATCTACATCTACTCATGTTCAAATCAACGTTCCTGTCTCCCCTAACCTCGATACACACATCTACATCTACTCATGTTCAAATCAACGTTCCTGTCTCCCCTAACCTCGATATACACATCTACTCATGTTCAAATCAACGTTCCTTTCTCCCCTAACCTCGATACACACATCTACTCATGTTCAAATCAACGTTCCTGTCTCCCCTAACCTCGATACACACATCTACATCTACTCATGTTCAAATCAACGTTCCTGTCTCCCCTAACCTCGATACAAACATCTACATCTACTCATGTTCAAATCCACGTTCCTGTCTCCCCTAACCTCGATACACACATCTACATCTACTCATGTTCAAATCAACGTTCCTGTCTCCCCTAACCTTGATACACACATCTACTCATGTTCAAATCAACGTTCCTGTCTCCCCTAACCTCGATACACACATCTACATCTACTCATGTTCAAATCAACGTTCCTGTCTCCCCTAACCTCGATACACACATCTACTCATGTTCAAATCAACGTTCCAGTCTCCCCTAACCTCGATACAAACATCTACATCTACTCATGTTCAAATCAACGTTCCTGTCTCCCCTAACCTCGATACACACATCTACATCTACTCATGTTCAAATCAACGTTCCTGTCTCCCCTAACCTCGATACACACATCTACATCTACTCATGTTCAAATCAACGTTCCTGTCTCCCCTAACCTCGATACAAACATCTACATCTACTCATGTTCAAATCAACGTTCCTGTCTCCCCTAACCTCGATACAAACATCTACATCTACTCATGTTCAAATCAACGTTCCTGTCTCCACTAACCTCGATACACACATCTACTCATGTTCAAATCAATGTTCCCTGTCTCCCCTAACCTCGATACAAACATCTACATCTACTCATGTTCAAATCAACGTTCCTGTCTCCCCTAACCTCGATACAAACATCTACTCATGTTCAAATCAACGTTCCTGTCTCCCCTAACCTCGATACACACATCTACATCTACTCATGTTCAAATCAACGTTCCTGTCTCCCCTAACCTCGATACACACATCTACATCTACTCATGTTCAAATCAACGTTCCTGTCTCCCCTAACCTCGATACAAACATCTACATCTACTCATGTTCAAATCAACGTTCCTGTCTCCCCTAACCTCGATACAAACATCTACATCTACTCATGTTCAAATCAACGTTCCTGTCTCCCCTAACCTCGATACAAACATCTACATCTACTCATGTTCAAATCAACGTTCCTGTCTCCCCTAACCTCGATACACACATCTACATCTACTCATGTTCAAATCAACGTTCCTGTCTCCCCTAACCTCGATACACACATCTACATCTACTCATGTTCAAATCAACGTTCCTGTCTCCCCTAACCTCGATACACACATCTACATCTACTCATGTTCAAATCAACGTTCCTGTCTCCCCTAACCTCGATACACACATCTACTCATGTTCAAATCAACGTTCCTGTCTCCCCTAACCTCGATACAAACATCTACATCTACTCATGTTCAAATCAACGTTCCTGTCTCCCCTAACCTCGATACACACATCTACTCATGTTCAAATCAACGTTCCTGTCTCCCCTAACCTCGATACACACATCTACATCTACTCATGTTCAAATCAACGTTCCTGTCTCCCCTAACCTCGATACACACATCAACATCTACTCATGTTCAAATCAACGTTCCTGTCTCCCCTACCCTCGATACACACATCTACATCTACTCATGTTCAAATCAACGTTCCTGTCTCCCCTAACCTCGATACACACATCTACTCATATTCAAATCAACGTTCCTGTCTCCCCTAACCTCGATACACACATCTACATCTACTCATGTTCAAATCAACGTTCCTGTCTCCCCTAACCTCGATACAAACATCTACATCTACTCATGTTCAAATCAACGTTCCTGTCTCCACTAACCTCGATACTCACATATACTCATGTTCAAATCAACGTTCCTGTCTCCCCTAACCTCGATACACACATCTACATCTACTCATGTTCAAATCAACGTTCCTGTCTCCCCTAACCTCGATACACACATCTACATCTACTCATGTTCAAATCAACGTTCCTGTCTCCCCTAACCTCGATACAAACATCTACATCTACTCATGTTCAAATCAACGTTCCTGTCTCCACTAACCTCGATACACACATATACTCATGTTCAAATCAACGTTCCTGTCTCCCCTAACCTCGATACACACATCTACTCATGTTCAAATCAACGTTCCTGTCTCCCCTAACCTCGATACACACATCTACTCATGTTCAAATCAACGTTCCTGTCTCCCCTAACCTCGATATACACATCTACTCATGTTCAAATCAACGTTCCTGTCTCCCCTAACCTCGATACACACATCTACTCATGTTCAAATCAACGTTCCTGTCTCCCCTAACCTCGATACAAACATCTACATCTACTCATGTTCAAATCAACGTTCCTGTCTCCCCTAACCTCGATACACAAATCTTATTTGAGGCTGACATTGACTTTCTTATCACTGCCTTGCGTTGTCCCAAAGGTGGAAAACAGACGGTCTGCTTATCGTTCTGCTTATCGTTCTGCTTATCTTGGACAGAGTTTGACGGGAGTGAACCCTCTCACTTCTCCTCTTCCACTCTGATTGGACCTAAACAAATTGACCTCATTACCTGGGTGACCACCAGAGTGGCTGTCAGAAAATCACAGGTATAGTCTAGGGTTTCCCAAACTGTTTCACTCAGGCCCCCCCTTTGTCTTTTATTGCATGAATTTGTTGTTTGTCTGCCACCAGGTGGAATGGTTTGATTTTTGTCTTACACAAACAAAATAAGAAAACATGTTTGTTTTTTTAAATCTACGAAAATAAAATAGGATAAGGGTTGTTTGATAGATAGGTAGTTGCAACACTATGTCCTCCCCCAAAAGCAGTGCTTACTCAAACATATGCTGCTGTGGACGCCCGCTGGGGTTTGTGTGTGTGTGTGTGTGATCATACATAGACATGCGTCTCCTGGATCAGTGCTGCCTAGATTGGCTGGTGGTTTGCGGCCCGGCCTAGGCCTCATGAGGAGTGGCGGTAACAGGAAGTCCGCGTCCCAAATGCCACCGTGTCTCGTGTAGTTATACCCTGGTCAGAAGGTAGTGCACTAAATAGGGAATAGGATGCCATTTGGGACACACGCGCAGCCTCCTGTTTGCCTGGCGCACAACGTAACCTTTGAGAGGATGGATCCTGACTCAGCGGGCCGTGTTTGACTTCACAGCCCGGGAATGTGAGAATCCAACTGTCAGCGGCAGGAAATCATCAGCACAGGCCTGCTGGCTTCCCCGCAGACACTGCCCTGAACACACACACACACACACTGCTGACACTCTCCTCTCCCCGGAAGGAAATATTTCTTTAGCATGCCGTGTAGGAGACGTGAGGTGAATGATTGCGCTGCTTCTGTGGAACAAAGTGTTTCGCTGTTTTTGTTCAATCATACATTGAAGAGAACCTTTAATGGAAGGCTGGACCTACGTTGATTGCTTTGTTTATTTCAATTTTTCTGTTAAGTTCAAATGAAAGGATGACTTGTGGTTGGACTGGGGCAAAGATAGGACTCAACTTAGATATAACCCCGTTTTTTTTTTAATGGGCCTTGCCATTGAGGGCTTTTAAAGTAGTCAACCATTTTTTAACCACTGGGTGGAGATTCCTATGGGATGGGAGTGGTTAGCCAATGGTCAGAGCATTGTCTTCCTCTTCAAATTGGGCGCTATGGTTTGTAAATGGTTTTAAGACATATCACCGCAATCTAGTGGCCACAATAAATACATGAATAATTACTTAGTTCAGGACTCCAGCACTGCAGATGGTGGTAAATCCCAAATATGAGCTTTACACTTTTTTTTCAAACACAAAAGAAGAAGAAAATGAACTACTTAAAAATGGAGAAAGCCTCAATGGCGTTGACCATGTCACAAACGGCATAATGGCACAGATACAAGGTTTAGACCTCTTTCCATCTCTATGGGCTGGGGTTAGATGGTTTTGAATGGATGCGTTTCATAGGTGGATGAGTTCCAGGGGGAAGCATCTTACTGGCTGTAACTGAAATAAGAGCAGGTCAGGCGTGCATACCTGGCTCACAGAGGGAGAGGTGGGTTGCCTTCAGGAGAATGCGGCATTGGAGAACACGGAGGATAGAAATGTAGTGTAGAGACCTGATGAGACTCTCTGTTCTACATGAGAGAATGATGTCTGTTCTACACATCCTAGCAGTGGTCTTTAGCATTTCAACCACATCAAGGTGTAATGATATCTGAAGTGAAGGGGGGCACACAGAGCTATTTGTTTTCCTTCTACACCTGCATTGCTTGCTGTTTGGGGTTTCAGGCTGGGTTTCTGTACAGCACTCTGTGACATCTGCTGATAAAAATACATTTGATTGATTGATTGATCAACTGGTTGTAGGGCAAGGGGAGACAGCCGAGATGGATATTTGACTTGCTCAGGTGACATGGAGAGAGTCTTCTGACTTTCTGGGCATTGACGACAGTCAGCCAGACCACCCTTCGGGGACCGCTGTGATGATCAATGACAATATTACCTGCCGTCAGCAGCCTCTTTGGACCAGTACACCTAGCCACCCCCCCCCCAACACACACATAGAGAATACATGAGTGTGGTCAATGCCCTATGAAAGGAGTAGGTCAGTGCTGTATACTGGTGTATGATAGTATATGCCACCCAGCTCTCCTCCGTTAACCAGGCTGCAGAGGGTGTTGACATCTGAACACCATCTACAATAAGAAGCAGGGAGAGAGATGGTGGCTTTCGTCCTGGACTCTCTGAATGTCAATGGGAAGATAGATACTAAGGACTGTAGGGGCTGTAAATGCCAACAAGAACAGATATAATAAGTGCAGAAGGGACTCCGTGCTGTGGCGTGTTAGTCAGAAAGAGAGAAAATCCTTCAGTCTCTCCATACAATCACAGATTGGGACATTTCTGTGCTGTGTCCCTGTTGACATGCATGCAAGTGTAAGGTCAAATATTAGCACCACAGCAGCTGAGGAAAGACTGAGCTGTTCCAACAAACCCACCTGTTTACCGTCCCAGAGGGTATGCAGTGTACCGACAGAAGTCTTATCATTCCAACACTGTGCGTCTGTGCCTGTGTGTGTGTTTAACGCAACACTTTTTTGTGACTAAACGAGTTGAAAATGCGATGGAAACACATTGAACTTCAGATGTTTAATTCGGTGTATAAAAACTTAAGCGAAACAAAAAGTACAACAAGCATCATCATCATCATCATCATCATGCACTGATTTTCACCCACAACAAGTCTGTTTAGTGAAAACACAACACTGGCAGGAACATTTGCAGATGGGAGAATATTCGCATGAAAGTCTGTCGCCAATTGGATGGACACCTAGCTAGTGTTATCATTCCATGCTGTGTCCACACTCCAACACACCTAGTTAGTGTTATCATTCCATGCTGTGTCCACACTCCAACACACCTAGTTAGTGTTATCATTCCATGCTGTGTCCACACTCCAACACACCTAGCTAGTGTTATCATTCCATGCTGTGTCCACACTCCAACACACCTAGCTAGTGTTATCATTCCATGCTGTGTCCACACTCCAACAGCAGCAGTGTCTTTGTGGATCTGGATGTTCTGTGTGCTCATTTTAATGGGTTCAAAGGCACGGCTCCAGGCGTATGATAAAGCCAGAGAGAGATGGAGGGGGAAAGACTGTAGAGAGAGAGAGAGATGGAGGGGGAAAGACTGTAGAGAGAGAGAGAGATGGAGGGGGAAAGACTGTAGAGAGAGAGAGAGATGGAGGGGGAAAGACTGTAGAGAGAGAGAGAGATGGAGGGGGAAAGACTGTAGAGAGAGAGAGAGAGATGGAGGGGGAATGACTAGAGAGAGAGATGGAGGGGGAAAGACTAGAGAGAGAGATGGAGGGGGAAAGACTGTAGAGAGAGAGAGAGATGGAGGGGGAAAGACTAGAGAGAGAGATGGAGGGGGAAAGACTAGAGAGAGAGATGGAGGGGGAAAGACTAGAGAGAGAGATGGAGGGGGAAAGACTAGAGAGAGAGAGATGGAGGGGGAAAGACTAGAGAGAGAGATGGAGGGGGAAAGACTAGAGAGAGAGATGGAGAGGGAAAGACTGTAGAGAGAGAGATGGAGGGGGAAAGACTGTAGAGAGAGAGATGGAGGGGGAAAGACTGTAGAGAGAGAGATGGAGGGGGAAAGGCTGTAGAGAGAGAGAGATGGAGGGGGGAAGACTGTAGAGAGAGAGAGAGGAGGGGGAAAGACTGTAGAGAGAGAGAGATGGAGGGGGAAAGACTAGAGAGAGAAAGATGGAGGAGGAAAGACTGTAGAGAGAGGGAGAGAGATGGAGGAGGAAAGACTAGAGAGAGGGAGAGAGAGATGGAGGAGGAAAGACTGTAGAGAGAAGGAGAGAGAGATGGAGGAGGAAAGACTGTAGAGAGAGAAATGGAGGGGGAAAGACTGTAGAGAGAGGGTGAGAGAGATTGAGGAGGAAAGACTGTAGAGAGAGGGAGAGAGAGATGGAGGGGGAAAGACTGTAGAGAGAGGGAGAGAGATGGAGGGGGAAAGACTGGAGAGAGAGGGAGAGAGATGGAGGGGGAAAGACTGGAGAGAGAGGGAGAGAGATGGAGGGGGAAAGACTGGAGCGAGAACAAGAGATTGAAGGGGAAAGACTGTAGAAAGACGTAAAGAGACAGGGTAAGAAAGGAGAGAGTATAAGTGGGAGACATGTAAGACGGAGAGAAATAGGGGCTAGCGAGAAAGAGGTGGGGTAGAGAGAAAGAGGGGCTAGCGAGAGAGAAGAGAGAGAGGGGGTAGAGAGAAAGAGGGGGTAGCGAGAGAGAAGAGAGAGAGGGGGTAGAGAGAAAGAGGGGGAAGCGAGAGAGAAGAGAGAGAGGGGGTAGAGAGAAAGAGGGGGTAGCGAGAGAGAAGAGAGAGAGGGGGGTAGAGAGAAAGAGGGGGAAGCGAGAGAGAAAAGAGAGAGGGGGGGTAGAGAGAAAGAGGGGGTAGTGAGAGAGAAAGAGGGGGTAGAGAGAAAGAGGGGGGTAGAGAGAAAGAGGGGGTAGCTAGAGAGAAGATAGGGGGGTAGAGAGAAAGAGGGGGTAGCGAGAGAGAAGAGAAAGAGGAGGGGTAGAGAGAAAGAGGGGGTAGCGAGTGAGAAGAGAGAGGTGGGGGGTAAAGAGAAAGAGGGGGTAGCGAGAGAGAAGAGAAAGAGGAGGGGTAGAGAGAAAGAGGGGGTAGCGAGAGAGAAGAGAGAGGGGTGGTAGAGAGAGAGAAGAGAGAGAGAAGGGGGGTGGCGAGAGAGAAGCGTGAAAAGAGAGAGAAAGTGACAGGACAACCAGAGGGGGGCACTGTAGGGCCGTCACTTCTCTCTCCTCTTCTCTGCACAGACAGTTTCACAAATGTGGGCGGCAAACTCAGAGACATTTCCTCTCTCTCTCATTCTCTCTCCCTCCATCTCCTGGAGAGCCAGGCTGGGACGGTTATTGTGCAGTAAAGAGGAATGGGATGTGGCTGTTCTCTCACAGCAAGGCTTCTTCTCTTCCCACAGACAGTGTGTGCACCCAAGTGTGTCTGTGTGTGTGTGTGTGTTGGTGTGTTCTCCTCCCCGACAAGGATAAGATGTCTCCCTCCTGGAGGGAACGTCAGTTTAACCCCATCAGATAATGACCACATTTGTTTGTCATTGTCATGCTGTGCTCCATACAGGGTCCTTTCCACTGACGCAATGGCCCATGATCCCCAGCAATGACAAACAGGAAGAGAGTCATGTGAAATCAAATGACACAGGAGGGGGGAGACTAATGTACTGTAAGCTTCTAACCAAACATCCCTAAGCTCTAAGCGACCAATGGAGAGAGAGAAATGGATGCAACGGAAGTCGTACACATATATATATATATATAACGGTTCCACGTTGTAAGTCACTAAGCTCTTCAGTAAGGCCATTCTACTGCCAATGTTTGTCTGTGGAGGTTGCATGGCTGTGTGCTCGATTGGATACCCCTGTCAGCACCGGGTGTGACTGAAATACCCAAATCCAGTCATTTGAAGGGGTATCCACATCCTTTTATATATGTATGTATGTATGTATGTATGTATGTATGTATGTATGTATATATATGTGTATGTGTGTGTGTGTGTGTGTGTGTGTGTGTGTGTGTGTGTGTGTGTGTGTGTGTGTGTGTATATATATATATATATATATATATATATATATATAATATATATAAAAGGATGTGGATACCCCTTCAAATGACTGGATTTTGGGCATTTCAGCCACACCCGGTGCTGACAGGGGTATCCAATCGAGCACACAGCCATGCAACCTCCACAGACAAACATTGGCAGTAGAATGGCCTTACTGAAGAGCTTAGTGACTTACAACGTGGAACCGTCGCAGCAATGTCACCTTTCCAACAAGTCAGTTCTTAACATTTTTTGCCGCGCTAGAGCTGCCCGGGTCAAATGTAAGTGCTGTTGTTGTGAAGTAGAAACGTCTAGAAGCAACAACGGCTCAGCCGCAAAGTGGTAGGCCACACAAGTGGTAGGCCACTCACTACCGAGTTCCAAACTGCCTCTAGAAGTAACATCAGCACAAATGTTTGTTGGGAGCTTCATAAAATGGTTTTCCATGGCCGAGCAGCAAGCCTAAGATCACCATGAGCAATGCCAAGCATCGGCTTGAGTGGTGTAAAGCTCGCCGCCATTGGACTCTGGAGCAGTGGAAACGCATTCTCTGGAGTGATGAATCACGCTTCACCATCTGGCAGTCCGATGGACGAATCTGGGTTTGGCATATGCCAGGAGAACGCTACCTGCCCCAATGCATAGTGCCAACTGTAAAGTTTGGTGGATGAGGAATAATGGTCTGGGGCTGTTTTTCATGGTTCGGGCTAGTCCCCTTTAGTTCCAGTGAAGGGAAATCTTAAAGCTACAGCATACAATGACATTCGAGATGAATCTGTGGTTCCAACTTTGTGGCAGCGGTTTGGGGGAAGGCCCTTTCCTGTTTCAGCATGACAATGCCACCATGCACAAAGCGAGGTCCACACAGAAATGGTTTGTCAAGAACTTAACTGGCCTGCACAGAGCCCTGACTACAACCCCATCGGACACCTTTGGGATGAATTAAAACGAGACTGCGACCCAGGCCTAATCACCCAACATCAGTGACCGACCTCATTAATGCCCTTGTAGATGAATGGAAGTCCCCACAGCAATGTTCCAACATCTAGCGGAAAACCTTCCCAGAAGAGCGGAGGCTGTTATAGCAGCAAAGGGGACCAATAATAATTTTGCAATGAGATGTTCGACAACACGGTGTCCACATACTTTTGGACATGTAGTGTAGATGGGAGTTTGTTTTTCCTACGGTGTCTTTGTGTTTGACCCGATTCTGAAGAACGGGTGTGAAGTTGGCAGTCTAGACCAACAGGATGATCAATCAATCAGCCAGCCAAGGCATTCTTCTCAATGCCAAAACACACTCCTAATGAGACCAGGATTGCATCCCAAATGGCACCCTAATCCCTTTATAGTGCACTACTTTTGACCAGGGCCCACAGTGCTCCATGTAGGGAATAGGGTGCCATTTGGGACACAGACACCTCAGTTGATAGAAGGAACCCATCTCATCCAACTGCAAAGGAGTAGAACATGTTTATATTTCCGCCAATGCATTTTTATTTATTTATTTTATTTCACCTTTATTTAACCAGGTAGGCCAGTTGAGAACAAAAAAACAGAGTTACACATGGGATAAACAAACGTACAGTCAATAGCACAATAGAAACATCTATATACAGTGTGTGCAAATGTAGTAAGATTAGGCAGGTAAGGCAATAAATAGGCCATAGTGGCAAAATAATTACAATTTAGCATCAACACTTGGGTGATAGATGTGCAGATGATGATGTGCAAGTAGAGATACTGGGGTGCAAATAAGCAAATATAAATAACAATATGGGGATGAAGTAGTTGGGTGTGCTATTAACAGATTGGCTATGTACAGTTACAGTGATCGGTAAGCTGCTCTGACAGCTGGTGCTTAAAGTTAGAGCGGGAGATATGACTCCAGCTTCAGTGATTTTTGTAAATCATTCCAGTCATTGGCAGCAGAGAACTGGAAGGAAAGGCAGCCAAAGGAGGAGTTGGCTTTGGGGACGACCAGTGAAATATACGTACCTGCTGGAGCGCGTGCTACGGGAGGGTGTTGCTATGGTGACCAGTGAGCTAAGGCGGGGCTTTACCTAGCAAAGAGTTATAGATGACCTGGAGCCAGTGGGTTTGGCAACGAATATGTAGTGAGGGCCAGCCAATGAGAGCGTACAGGTCGCAGTGGTGGGTAATATATGGGGCTTTGGTGACAAAACAGATGACACTGTGATAGACTCCATCCAGTTTGCTGATTAGATGGTTGGAGGCTATTTTGTAAATGACATCGCCGAATTCAAGGATCGGTAGGACAGTCAGTTTGAGGTCGTGGCGATGAACGTATAACAATGCACAACAGATCTTAGAAATACTGCCTAACAACACAAATCCCTTCTAACAACTTATGCTGTACTTGTTTTCTATCCAACCATGCAATCTTTTAGATAAACCTTGTATCCAGTCAATTAAACTCTCAGTGAACCCGAGCCTCATTTGACTTCAGTTGCCTGAGAGTCATCAAACGCAATATGGTTAATAGTATCATTTAGAGGGGAATGGAATGGCCTCAAATGCCCACCTATTCAATTTATGGGACCTGGTCAAACGTAGTTCTCTATGTAGGGAATAGCATGCCATTTGGGATGCACACATTGTTCCCATTGGATTGGGCTGATCTGATGGGGCTCAGCGAAGGGGGGGGGGGAGAAGGAGGAACATTACGTGGTGTGGTTACTTTAAGCACCTTTAGGGATGCAATGTCGCTACTGAACAAGTCCAGCTTGGCTGGTCTGAATTGGACAGAGAAAAAGCTGTTCCACTATACACAGTCCTAATAAACTGACTAACTGTCTGGTAGAGACCAAGGTTTGGAGTCTATTTGAATTGAATGAACATCAATAGCTTTTCATTTTTAAAAGTTGATTGAGAAGTCATTGAAAATAAGACTGCCTTTTTACAATTATTGAATTGGAATTTCAGTGTAAATCCTGAATTGACTGCTTTCAATTTTTTTTTTAAATGGACCTAAACCATGGCACCTGCAGTAGCCTGTTACTACAGCTGAGGGTAAATTGCTACAGGCATAAAGGTCTCTGCTCACATTGCCATGTCATGCATCATTTTATGTTTGTAATTAAACAGGAAGTAAATGACAGCAGTAAATGCCAGTGTTTTGGGAATTATATCCAACAGCTGATTATTGTGGATGGCAATCATTCAACTGCAATGAAGCAGGCCTTCAATTGTAGACAGAGAAAGGTTCCTAACCAATACAGTCTTTACCTCACCACGCTCTCTCCAGTGTTCACTCTTGTCTGCCAGTGACCTCCCAGTAGGTAACATTCTCTCCAGCCAGGCCTGTGAAGTTTTTATTAGTGTCCCACTGTGAGAGGCTATGTAGGGTTACATTGTGAGGGCAAGTGTAGGCCCAGCCGGCACAGAGCTAAGGATTGGGGTAATTGGGTATACACAGCTCTCATAGCAGACTGCCTCGTCTGGCACAGTGGTGTAGAGTGTGTGGTCAGTCCTCTCACGGCCTGCGGTGATGGGTGGGAGGGGGGGGGGCGGGTATCAGGGTGTTTGAAGTGGGCGTGTTGGACCCATTGATCTATGGCAGTCTCACAGGAGTTCTCTCTCACAGGAGAAATGGAAGCAGGAGGACTGCTACAATCAATAGATGGATAGAGCCCAGCGGCAGCCAGCAAGCAACACTTTGGGTTCACTCCTCTGATCCTGGTTCTTGCACTCCTCCGCTCACAGCCACCGCCTCAGGGAATACAAAACACTTTCTCCATCTCTCCCTCTCAGAGGGGGTGGCAGATAGCCTAGTAGTTAGGAGCGTTGGGCCTGGAACCAAAAGGCCGCTGGTTCAAATCCCTGTGCCGAGCAAGGCAGTTGACCCCCAAACAACAAGTACTCCACAACTGCCGATGACGTTGATTAAGGCATCCCCCTTCCCTCATCAATGTGGTGATATCTTTTATCTTATTTTCTTTTAACTTAAGGACCCGAATGATTTGCTTTTACCCAGTTCTGCATCACATGGCCTTACGATTTCTTCTGCATCGCTGCATTGGCTCCTTACCTGGAGTGGCTGTATCTCTAGTCCATTAGAATGCATTACCTGAGCCCAGCTGTGGCTCTTTAGGGCCCGAGATTAGGGATCAGTGTAGACAGCTCCTATCCTGGGTTCTGACAGAGCGGAGCTGTCTCAAGGTGGATGGGATAGAAAAACAACTCATCGTCTGGGTAAAAATGCAAGTGTAATCACACTCACAATGAGTTGTCTCCAATCTCCATGCAGTTCCGGTGTGAGCCAAGGACAGCAGCTGGCTGTGTGTGTGTTTATTGTTGTGTCTCAGGACGAAGGCCGGGTTTCTTGAGAATGAGACAGTGGGTCCCGACGGGAACGCGACCCGAAACCCGCTTTCAATGAAGACACAGTGAAGCACGAAAGATGGGAGGAGAGCGGGAGGAAATTGAATGCACTCCGAGGGTAGGAAGAGGAGATCGGAAAATGACATTACTTCATTGCCATGCCGATCCAGATAGCACCGTTACGTGTGGGACATATCAGAAACAGTGAGTGGATGAACAAATGTGGTCGAGGCAAAATATCTCTCCATCGGACGCCAGGGGAGAAGAGAGGAGCCAGAGACAATTTATATCTCCCCTGCAGTCGTTTTCATGTAATAAGCCCATTAAATGCTGTGGGCGTCTCATTCGTCCCTTTCCCCAGTAAAGCATATCTGTCAGCGGAATGGGCTTCGCGGCACATGCAGCATTATGGAAGACCCTTAGAGATAACAGGGAAACATGTATTGGTTTCATGTAGTTCATTTATAATAACATCCTGTAAACCATGCCAAGAGAGGATAGGGATGCCAGCCACCGACAGTGCTGCGTCTGGGGCCCGTTTTTCAGTCTGTGCTTTTGTGTGTAGGCAAATGTCCTTCCTGTTTAAGGAATAACAAGAGAAGAGACATGGAGAAGACATGAACAAGGAACACACATAGACCCACTACAAAACCTTCACAGGGTTGATGAAGGCTTTAAGTTTATTAAAAGCCTCAAAGCCTACTGTAAAAAAAAAAAATAATACAATTTGCACTTGACACCAAAGTCACAACCTTCAAAATGCCCTCCGACCATTTCTAGAAAAATACACATTTTTCACACACTTATTAGTTTAAAAGCACTTTAATTAAGCTGTATCCAAACATTCATACATATTCAATCTTTATCAAATCACAATCCACATCACAGGTTAGTTACACACAGTGTGTCATGTCATCTTGAGACCTGCAAGATGAATGGTTTACATAAATATTTCGGTCATTATAAAGCCTTCAGCAGAACTCATGTGTTCGTCAAAACGTTCCCCCACTTCAGCTGGCTTAGCGAGTCAGCGTGGGACTGACACCGTTTGGTTCCACACAGATATATCCATTGTACAGCAAAGAAACATCAGCCAGTTCATCAGAACGGGACAGCCACAGACCGTTCACCCACAGGGAACATTATAAGCATGACCTGATTCACTCACAGCTCAGAGTTGAAATATAATCATGGCCTTTCGCAGCAACCAGTAATGATCGTGGAGAGGCTTCCAAAAGAACAGGCCGAGCCTCCCACAGTGTTGAGAGTTTAGGTCTGTGTGTGGTTTCACAGTGGCAGATGATAGATGTGTGTGCGTGCATGGAGTGTGTGTGTGTGTGTGTGTCCTAGAGTTGGCTGATGTTTTGGCTGCAGGAAGCAGCATCTGTCTGATTGTGGGCTGGTGTATAATTGTAACGGCGCTAACTCATTATGATGGCACTCTCACAAAGACATTACCCTACACACAGAGGACAACCCACTGGCAGCAGCCCCCCCCCCCCACACTAGTGAGAGGGGCTACTAGTCTTAACTAAATAACTTCAAAATAGACAAACTGTAGCTCTGTGCCACAGGTGCGAAACTTCCTGGGAAAGCAAAATCACTTAGGGACCTCTGATTGCCCAGGAGTTTCTCTGCCCTCACATTGTATCACAGCGATACGCAGAAGCAGTGAGGCATTGCCGACAGTCTAGCTTGGTGATTTCTACCTCCCATCGCATTGTCTTTGGATGCCCACACAGTACATCAGTCACATACTTGATTGGAGGTACATATAACAGATTCCTCCTTTTCGTTCATCTCCATATTCTCGGGAAACCTGTACTGCAATCTGGTGTAATTGCAGCAGATACTCGCTTAAGCTCCAGAGGGGAGATGCATCAGGAGAGATACTTGACTGGGAAGGGAAAGCGCCATATGACAGCCTATATGTTTTGTCAAAAGCGCAAGCTGATGGCAGTTCTCCTCGAATAAATGGGAAGTCTGAAATAAGTGATCAACCGACTTAAAAAAAAAAAAAATGAAAGTTATAAATTGAAAAAAGAAAAAATGCAGGACTTGCATGTGTGGTTGCAGGATGGAGGGATAAAGGGTCCAAATGCAGGACTTTCTAGCGCAATTGGGGACAGTTGGTCCCCTTAAGCTTGCCACGAGAGACTTGATCCCTCTATTACAGACCATGTGTAAGTGTCAAACGTGGTCCTCCCCTCGACACCTCGGGCAAATAGTCTGATCAGCTGGCAGTGAACACTGTAGAGAGAGAGAGAGACACACACACACACACACACACACAGAGAGAGAGAGAGAAAACAGTTACACATGTATTAACATAATGAGTGTTCGTTTTCAGTCTGACACAGATGTAAAACTAATGGAATGGAGATCAGGTTCCAAACTCAGAAGCGTCCCTTGATCATTTTAGAGTAAAAACCGAGATTGTTATTTAGCGTTCAGGTGGCCTGGTTACAGAAACACTGTGATGAAACTTGGAATGGTCCAGTAGTAGTGTGGAGGTTAATGCATTAGACAGACCCCGACTTCAATAAGGGTTCAACTCAGATTTCATTTTCCAGTCAGTCACACTGGTGGTTCAAATAGTATGTGTGTCTAGCAGTGAAAGAAAGCAGCCTATTTCTTTTCTTTTCAGGGGGGGGGGGGGGTGATCAGGGTTATCGCCATTAATTATCTCAGCCACTCATTCGCGGACTCATTCCAAGAACAATTACTGGAGAGGAAAAAAGGCAATAAATGAAGGGACTAAAAGGCTCTTAACAGTGAAAGGGATATTGAATTAGATAAACTAGGATTACACAGCCATGCCTCATTGGCAAAGTATAACGGAGCATAAAGTAAATGATGTGTTCAGGAAGAAAGCCACTATTGTGCTATATAAGGAACTCTACTCATGTTGTGGTGGTGGGAGGGAGAGGCACCATCATGCTATATAAAGATCTCCACTGATGTTGTGGTGGTGGGAGGGAGAGCCACCATCATGCTATATAAAGATCTCTACTGATGTTGTGGTGGTGGGAGGGAGAGCCACCATCATGCTATATAAAGAGCTCTACTGATGTTGTGGTGGTGGGAGGGAGAGCCACCATCATGCTATATAAAGATCTCTACTGATGTTGTGGTGGTGGGAGGGAGAGCCACCATCATGCTATATAAAGATCTCTACTGATGTTGTGGTGATGGGAGGGAGAGCCACCATCATGCTATATAAAGATCTCTACTGATGTTGTGGTGGTGGAGGGAGAGCCACCATCATGCTATATAAAGATCTCTACTGATGTTGTGGTGGTGGAGGGAGAGCCACCATCATGCTATATAAAGAACTCTACTGATGTTGTGGTGGTGGAGGGAGAGCCACCATCATGCTATATAAAGATCTCTACTGATGTTGTGGTGGTGGAGGGAGAGCCACCATCATGCTATATAAAGAACTCTACTGATGTTGTGGTGGTGGAGGGAGAGCCACCATCATGCTATATAAAGATCTTTACTGATGTTGTGGTGGTGGAGGGAGAGCCACCATCATGCTATATAAAGATCTCTGCTGATGTTGTGGTGGTGGAGGGAGAGCCACCATCATGCTATATAAAGATATCTACTGATATTGAGGTGGAAGAAGTGGGACCCCTGTGTGTGTGTGTGTGTGTGTGTGTGTGTGTGTGTGTGTGTGTGTGTGTGTGTACGTGGGTAAACCTCAAACTTCTTCAATCTCTTAACAAAACCAACATATTACAATTCTGAATAGCATACCTCACTTGTATATCCGCATGAGGCAAGATCTCCCCATCACAGTTCCAGTTGCTATGGCCCGTGTCGTTGTTGGGATGGGCCGTACAGACCTGGTTACAGACCTTCTTCCCACTGGTCTCACTCAGGTCCACCTCTGAGATCCCGTTGCTTTGCTTTGGAACAAAACGGAACCGCCGCACACGGTGCACCTCCACAAAGGACATGTCAAACTGTGGAGACAGAGAGGGATGGAAGTCAGGGGAGGGAGGGACGGAGAGGGAGGGACAGAGAGGGAGGGACGGGGAGGGAGGGAGGGACGAGGAGGGAGGGAGGGATGGGGAGGGAGGGACGGGGAGGGAGGGACGGGGAGGGAGGGAGGGACGGGGAGGGAGGGACGGAGAGGGGAGGGACGGGGAGGGAGGGACGGAGAGGGGGGACGGAGAGGGAGGGACGGAGAGGGAGGGACGGAGAGGGAGGGACGGAGAGGGAGGGACGGAGAGGGAGGGACGGAGAGGGAGGGACGGGGAGGGAGGGACGGAGAGGGAGGGACGGGGAGGGAGGGACGGAGAGGGAGGGACGGAGAGGGAGGGACGGAGAGGGAGGGACGGAGAGGGAGGGACGGGGAGGGAGGGACGGGGAGGGAGGGACGGAGAGGGGGAGGGACGGAGAGGGAGGGACGGAGAGGGAGGGACGGGGGAGGGAGGGACGGGGGGAGGGAGGGACGGGGAGGGAGGGACGGGGAGGGAGGGACGGAGGAATAAGGAGAAGGGAGTAAAGACAAGATAGAAAGTCGGGAAAAGAGGCAGAAAAGAAGGGGTCAGTCAAAGGTCTGAATCTTTCACTGCCCCAGAAAACAATCTCCCTTTATCCCCCCCCCATCACTACTCAGTTCTACTCCACAGATTGTCTGAGAGGAGAGGAGGGTGTTAGAGCGATTTATTCTCCATCACACTCACTTTATGACTGGGCCTGGTTAGTATTCATACCAAGTGTCCCCTAAAAAGCTTTCGACAAAACTATGAATACACTTACTGGCCTCTCACTCCATGTTTCGCTCCGTGGTGGATGGGCTATGCAGATATTACAGAGGTATAATACAATGGAAATCCTAACGTCCCACCTGTGTGTGTGGCAGTATGCGCAGGAGGATGATGCAAGTTATCCAGAGCGCCTTGTAGAATTGGGATATCACCTTGTAGAATTGGGATATCACCTTGTAGAATTGGGATATCACCTTGTAGAATTGGGATATCACCTTGTAGAATTGGGATATCACCTTGTAGAATTGGGATATCACCTTGTAGAATTGGGATATCACCTTGTAGAATTGGGATATCACCTTGTAGAATTGGGATATCACCTTGTAGAATTGGGATATCACCTTGTGTAGAATTGGGATATCACCTTGTGTAGAATTGGGATATCACCTTGTGTAGAATTGGGATATCACCTTGTAGAATTGGGATATCACCTTGTAGAGTTGGGATATCACCTTGTAGAGTTGGGATATCACCTTGTAGAGTTGGGATATCACCTTGTAGAATTGGGATATCACCTTGAATCACCTTGTATATCACCTTGTAGAATTGGGATATCACCTTGTAGAATTGGGATATCACCTTGTAGAATTGGGATATCACCTTGTAGAATTGGGATATCACCTTGTAGAATTGGGATATCACCTTGTAGAATTGGGATATTTACGAAAAGTGAGAGAGGGCGGAGTGGGACACAAGACAGTGTCTGAACTGAGGTATACCCCGATTTAGAAAGAGCTGTGTCAGCCAACTAAACCATGAGGTCTGCAAGCAAAGTACAGGGAAACTCTTTCCCACTCAATCTCCATCTCTCACCCGTGACATGCAGTAAGTGAGAGAGATGAGTGACTAAGCAAGAGACGTAGGAATTCTCCATCTCCCCCCGAACCCCTTGTGACTTTCAAAAACTTGTATTGTGGACCAAGACAGTACATTGCCAGAGATGAATATGGTTTGAAAATAATCCCGTACTTACTTAGCAAATAACTTTGTTAAATCTGATCACTTTTTGGCGGGGTGATAACCACCTCTGATGGAGGCATCTTACATCCAAATGATCTTTTATGCTTTTGCCAATGTGAAAATAAATAAATAAAGCGCTAAATGTTTCTCTCAATGACAACTCAAGAGTTCCCACCTGGTCGTCCTTGTTGGTGTGTCGTATAAGGTGTCGGAGGAAATCGAGGCGGGAGGCCTTGCGTACCAGGATGAGGTCTGTGGTGCCGTCGGCCAGGTGGGCATAGGGCGACAGGCCTCTGGGGCTGCGAGGACAGGCACAGCTCATACTGGCAGCGTTGATTGCTAGGAACTTGCCCCGGATCACACGCCATACACCATCACCACTGGTCTCTTTAAACACAAGAGGAGATGATCGATAAAAAAAAAAAAAGTGTCATCCCTTTTGGGGAAAATTCTTCCTACAGTGCTGCGTCTGTATTATTGCTAGTAAAATATAAAAACATTCGTTGACTCTTTGGGTGCTCTAAAATCAGGAGCGAGGCTGGACAAAATATTATGTTTTATTGCACTCATGTGACGCCACTCGGTAACTGTTAGGTGAATCAAAGTCTTCTGCCATTAAATGACTGGTTGAGTGGTTTAATGGGGGATGTATAGTAACTCCAAAATGTCTGAGTGTTTTACGATAATATCCCTGATGGGGAATATTATGTGATCCGAGTCCATAAAACGCTTAATTATTCTAGTCGCCTCGTAAAACAAACTCACAGGAACGATAACCTGAACCAACGTTAACAAGTCCACCGGGATTAAACAAACTAAACTAATTTACTTGGAAAGTAAATGATTAGACGTCTTTAAAAACTACCAATGGGATTGCGATTAGACATCTACAAACTTGACTGTAGGTCTTGGCATCGTCTTAGCTCGGGAACCTCTCAAGTGTCCCCGCACACATGAAACATTTCGGGAGGCTCGTTTGCGACGTGGCACCGAGCCGGCGTCTTGCCCCATTTGCTTAAGCAATTGTTGGAGATTTGATCACCAAAACGTGTGCAGCAAGTCTGCCGCCAACTCTGGCAGCCAGACCAACTATCTCCCTGATTAGTGGGGTTCTGACTCCCTCTGTCTGTCTGTGTGTGTGTGTGTGTGTCCCAGCACCACAGGGACCTGTCGCCTCAGCCAGCGCTCCAGCCAGCCACAACAGAGAAGCCGGAAATTAACACCAATTAGAGTCCCGGGAGATGAGAGGAGAAAGGGGATCTCTGTGGCTCTCAGTAAACTCAGAATAAATAAATGCAGGCTGAGAAGAGTTTCCCATTTCCCAAAAGTGGGGACTGTAGTGTGTGTGTGTGTGTGTGTGTGTGTGTGTGTGTGTGTGTGTGTGTGTATGTGTGTTGTTTGTTAGATAAGGGTCTGGGATGAGAAGAGTGGGCTGTGAGGAGTGTGTGTGTTCAACACCATACGGTATACTATGACTGTCTGTCGGGCGTCATGGCAGTGAGAGAGAGACAGACGAGGGGACAGACATGGGGACAGGAGGGACATCAGCTTTATCAACAGACATGGCAACAGGGAAAAGACCACACACGGCACACACTTACAGAGGACCATAACCTCTTACCCTTGTCAGTGTTCTCTTCAGCCATCTTGTAGACATGATCCCCTGAGAGGAGATGCCCATTGTTGGCACCCTGCTCACAGATATGACACCCAGTCATGCACGTGACCTTGTCTCTAGGGTTCCCCAGGTTGTCCTCAGCGGGCAGGAAAGCGACGGTCCCTTCATAATACTGATGGGTCAGGAACGTCTTTAGGCCTGCAATGTGTGAAGAAGCAGTGTGTGGCTTTGAAAATCCTGATGTTGACATTGTGTGAAATGTTTAGTTTCTCCACTCATTCCTCCCTTTCCCTGTAGGTCATATTCGGAAATGGAGATAAAAAATTTTTTTTTTACTACATGACGTAGTCACTAAATCGTTGGACTGCAATTGTAATAACACGTATAACTCCATTATTTACCCGAGAAGTCGTATCTGGAAGGACCCATCCAGCGCTTCCTCTCGCTGTCTGTCAGCACGTCGCCGTAGAAACCGTATCCGAGCAGCGAGACGGAGTACCTGAGGAAGGTGTTGTTGTGATGGACAGAACACACATCCATGGGCTGGGAGTCACCTGGAGGAGAAACACACAGAAAAACAGACCGAAAGGGGGCCTCATTCAACTGGTTGGAATGTCGTCACGGAACACTCCCTGTAGAATAGTCTTGGCGTTCGGGTCAATGCCATTTCAATATCAGTCCATTCAGAAAGAGAACCAAATTAAAAATTGGGTCCTCATTGAAAAGCATGGAAGAGAACTGGAATAACCAGTGTCCTTCCTGAATTGACCCAACCCCCCCTGGACAGGACTCTAGTAGAGTGCAATGTTATCTCTTTCAACCACACTCCAGACTGTGCGCATGGGACAACACAAGTGTACCTACAGGACTTAGGATGGTGTACTGTACTCAGACATAGAATGTTTGTACTATTGAGAGATGCAGCTAATTGTGAGCATTGTCACCGAGATATATTAAGACATTCTATTAAATCTCGACGTGAACAGGTAGGAGACCGATAGACCTGTTTGTTTGTGTTTGTGTGTGTGTATGGTTACTTACCCATGATGATGTGCAGGGCTGAAGTCACTGGATCGTTGGTGCCTGTGGTAGAATAGCAGATACAGTCAGTCGAACCTGTTGGATAGGAGAGATACAGGCCTCGTCAGTCACGTAATAGTATCTTGAATCTCAAGAATAATCCCAAACCACCAACTTTGGGGGCCGTTTTCCCCAGAAACAGATTAGCCCTAGTCCTGGACTAAAAAGCACATCCTATGTAAAATCTCTAATGAAATGGCTTTTTACCCCAGGACTAGGCTTTGTCTGTATCCAGGAGTTTTTGTTTAAGTGTTTAAATATGGTTTTTATTGAATCATCAATGGCCATAAAAGTGTTTTATGATTAGAGTTTTGAGATGGAGTTAGAACAAGAGTTTAAGTAGTTTTATTAGGCAGAAAAGAGATGATATGTACCAGGGCCAAAGAAAGATATCATAGCCAATGGGTGTGTCTGGATCTGGCCAATCAGAACTCACTACACAGTAAATGAGGGGAAAGCGAGACGCAAACCCTTCCTGGCACTTGAGAGAAATGTTCCGTTTGACTTCGAAATCTCTGATTTGATATTATGGTAATAGGTGTCTATCGACCGTGCGCTACCGTTCAGCTGGGGGACAGTCATTTCAGGCATATCTGTCACAGTTAGATAATTTACGATCTGTTGAGACGAACCAACGACACCAAGACAGACCGGTGAGGAGACAGACTTATTTCCTATTTCCATCTCTACAGATAGACTGCAGACTGATGCTAGGGATGCTTCCCAAATGGCACCCTATTCCCTAATAGGCTCTGATCAAAAGTATTGCACTATATAGGGAATAGGGTGCTATTTGGGATGCAAGCTAGATGTTTTCAGCTGACTCAGGGAACCGTGACAGAACAGAGAGCCTGGGAAATCAGCCCTGCCGTTCACAGATGGACTCATTGCTTAGTAATCACACTCCTCTCTTTTCAGATTGCTCTTATCAAGAATCTGACAATGACACAGCAGAGAGTAAAAGGGTGACATGGGCTGACTGGTTTGCTTCTCCAATACTTTTTGAAAAGTTATTGAATTAAAAACTAACTGTAGTGCTACAGACTGGTTTACACTTCCATATTTCTTCATCAGGTGAAGATTGAAGATGTGTGTGTGTGTGTGTGTGTGTGGAAGCTTGGCTGTCTTGGGTGTGTGACTGTGTGAGCCGAGCATGTATTTATTATGGATCCCCATTAGTTTGCCCTACTCTTCCTGGGGTCCAGCAAAAGTTTAAAAACATTACAATACATTCACAGATTTCACAACACGCTGTGTGTCCTCAGGCCCTTACACCACCACATATCTACAATACTAAATCCTTGTGTATGTGTGTGTGTGTGTATGTATGCATGTGTCTGTGACATGCATACTTCTCATAAATAAAACTAGTGATGAAGTCAATCTCTCCTCCACTTTCAGCCAGGAGAGATTGACATGCATATTATTAATATTAGCTCTCTGTGTACATCCAAGGGCCAGCCGTGCTGCCCTGTTCTGAGCCAATTGCTGAGTCAAGTCCTTTTTTTGTGGTACCTGACCACACGATTGAACAGTAGTCAAGGTGCGACAAAACTAGGGCCTGTAGGACCTGCCTTGTTGATAGTGTTGTTAAGAAGGCAGAGCATTGCTTCATTATAGACAGACTTCTCCCCTTCGTAGCTACTACTGCATCAATATGTTTTGACCATGACAGTTTTCAATCTAGTGTTACTCCAAACAGTTAAGCCATCTCAATTTCCACAAGATTTATTACAAGATTTGGTTGAGGTTTAGGGTTTAGTGAGTGTTTTGTTCCAAATACAATGCTTCTAGTTTTAGAAATATTTAGGGCTAACTTATTCCTTGCCACCCACTCTGAAACTAACTGCAGCTCTTTGTTGAGTGTTGCAGTCATTTCAGTCGCTGTAGTAGATGACGTGTATAGTGTTGAGTCATCCGCATACATCGACACTCTGGCTTTACTCAAAGTCAGTGGCATGTCGTTAGTAAAAAAAAAACAAAAAAAAAACAAGGGGCCTAATCAGCTACCCTGGGGAATTCCTGATTCTAACTGTATTATATTTGAGAGGCTTCCATTAAAAGAACACCATCTGTGTTCTGTTAGACAAGTAACTCTTTAGCCAAATTATTGCAATAACACATACATTTTCCCAGCAGCAGACTATCAATAATGTCAAAAGCTGAACTGAAGTCTAACAATCAGCCCCCCCAATCTTTTTATCATTAATTTCTCTCAGCCGTTGGGTGTAAGTGCTGTGCTTGTTGAGTGTCCTTCGCTATATGCAGGCTGAAATGCTGTTGTCAATTTGTTTCCTGTGAAGTAGCATTGTATCTGGTCCAAAATAAAATCCAGAAGTTTACTAAGGGTTGGTAACAGGCTGATTGGTCGGCTATTTGAGCCTGTAAAGGGGGCTTTACTATTCTTTGGTAGCGAATGACTAACTTCCCTCCAGGCCTGAGGGCACACTCTCTTCATTAGGCTTACATTGAAGATGTGGCAAATAGGAATGACAATATCATCTGCTATTATCCTCAGTAATTTTCCATCCAGATTGTCAGACCCCGGTGGTTTGTCATTGTTGATAGACAACAATTTTTCTCACCTCTTCCACACTGACTTTAGGGAATTCAAAATTACAATTCTTGTCTTTCATAATTTGGTCCGATATACTTGGATGTGTAGTGTCAGCGTTTGTTGCTGGCATGTCATTCCTAAGTTTGCTGATCTTGCCAATGAAAAAGTCATTAAAGTAGTTTGCAATATCAGTGGGCTTTGTGATTCAATGAACGAAGGAGCCGAGTTGGCCTTTTTCCCAAAATGTTATGTAAGGTGCCCCAAAGCTTTTTACTATCATTTTTTATAGAATTCATATTTGTTTCAGGGTGTAGTTCATTTTTCTTTTTCTTTAGTTTAGTCACAATGTTTCTTAATTTGCAGGACGTTTGCCAATCAGTTGGGCTGCCAGACTTAATTGCCATACCTTGTGCCTCATCCATCTCAACCATACAATTCACAGTCATTTTAATTCCTGTGCTGTTCGTAACTACCCTGGTAGGTTGACTGACAACCTGATTCAGGTTGCAGGCACTGGTTACAGTTTGAAGTTTTTTCCTGAGTGGGCAGCTTGATGATAGCCAATCAATATTTAAAAATCACCCAGGAAATATACTTCTCTGCTGAGATCACATACATTATCAAGCATTTCAGACATATTATCCAGATACTGACTGTTAGCACTTGGTGGTCTATAGCAGCTTCCCACAAGAATGGGTTTTAGGTGAGGAAGATGAACCTGTAGCCATATTACTTCAACAGTATTTAACATTAGATCGTCTCTAAGCTTTACAGGAATGTGGTTCTGAATATAGACCGCAACACCGCCTCTGTTGGCATTTCTGTCTTTTCGGTAGAATATATAACCATGTATTGCTACCACTGTATCAAAGGTATTATCTAAGTGAGTTCCAGAGATATTCAGAATATGAATGTTATCTGTTACAAGCAAGTTATTGACTTCATGGACCTTGTTTCTTAGGCTACATATGTTAATATGGGCTATTTTTAGCACTTTTCTGGGTTGCTTGATTGTTTTTAATGCTTTACTGGGAAGCTTGTCAGAGGTAGACTTACTCATGTTATTTACATTGGAGCTGAAGTGAGCTAAAGTGGGCTTCCTGCTATTGCACACCGCCTCAGTGCTAACAGTAACTTTGGTTTATAGGCTCATGATTACTGCTTACAATAAGCTGTAGGATAAGCAGATATAGTCGGTGAAATTAGGGGTACATCACTTAAATTACTTACATTGTGTTTGCCAATGCCCCTAAGATCATGTACATTTGATGCGGCATTATGACGACTCATTGTCACAACGGTCGGGATTAATTGAGCTGGGTCTTGGATCATCTACCAGTCATTGTTTCAACGCAGTCCTTTTCAAACAACAAACCTTAACACCCAGTCAAAAATATTCACAGAAGAGAGGAAACTAGCTACTCTCTCAGCTCCCTCTGAATTTCCAGATTTTTCCTCGAGGAGATATTTCCCGCAGTTTTGACTTACTTCCTCATTCAAATCATTCCAAAGGCTCTCTCACTATCTCTGTCTGCCTACCTAATAGAATAACAGTCAAGGTTCAGTCATGAACCTAAACATACTACCTTGAAAATATGTGATAAGACAATGTGAATGTGTTGAACGAGACACACAGCCACTAGGTTTCTAGGTAGGTAACCTGATAACACCGTGGACTTTGGGTACTCTAACCAAGGTTGTGTGTGTGCTGGGTTGACTTTGTAAACACTCATACTATTTCAGTCTATTTGATACAGAGAGGTTCTGTTCGCTATCTTACCACGTCTGATTAAAACGTCATTATTACTTTGAGTTATTATTTCTCCTGGTATACGGAACTGCACTACAACATGACAGTTGGTTATCACTATCCCTTATCGGCCTCAAAATTATGTTTCGATTGATTGATAGGTAACAATGTTTAAAATGTTTGTACAGGATAAGCAGTGGCAGCAGAAAAGGCCACACTTGACCTCATGAGACCTGTCAGTGGGACACCAACCAGGGCAAATGCACAAACAAAAACTGTGATACTGTGAGTCCTTTTCTCTAGATATATAGTGTTAACTGGCTTATAGTAATAATTTCATCTTCATCTGACTGACTGGAAAAAGAAAATTCTGGACCCCAGCAGCAGCAGGCACTCAATGCTAAGTAGAAGCATTAACCTACAGAATCACTGAAGCTATAGGCCAAACCAGCTGTGATTTGATTCTCCTCCTCCATCTTCAACCTAAGGTATTGTGAAGTAATGGATTTCAAGGTGGTGAAATGTATGATGATTTTTTTATATATTTTTTTAAACTGGTCACACAGCACAACAGGCCCCCTCTAATTGAGTTTTGAGTGATGGACTCTTCAGAACCCCCTGTGGGACCCCAAGCCCTGTTGCTATAGGGATTCAAACTCGTAACTCAGCAACAGCCAGAAAACAGAACATGGGGATTAAGGTTAGCCACAGTGGGAGTCAATCATAGCCATGGCCACTAACAGAGGTATAACACAGTCCCATTCTATGAGCTAGAACTGGCCTTTACCTTACCATAACTTAACTTAACTTCTCCCATTCCTTCCTCTCCTCTGCGTCTCTCCTCCCCTCATACCTGCAGGGATGATTCCGATGCGGAGCGCACATGGAACCAGGTCCTGGTTCGGTTGGTTCTGGTCCACTCTGGAATCACTCTGGGTCCTAGAGACCAGGCCGTGGACAACCTCGCTGAACATCCCGTCCCCTCCCACGCACACCACCCTGAACAGGGACACACACACACGATGCATGAAAACATTCCATTGAGACCAGCCTTAGGGTCTGCTGGTTTTTGATTTCCTTTTAATTTGTGTCCAATTAAGACCTAGACAACCAGCTGAGGGAATTTCCTAACTAAATCAGTGACCATAATTGATTAATCTTAGGATTCATATGTCGGGTCAAAATGACGCAGCCTAATGTTTTTTTTGTTTTTTGTTGCTGTACTGTTCTTCCCCCAAAATGTCATCTAATATTCCAGGAATTCCTGAAATAATGTGTCTTTACTGTTCTAACATCCTAGTTTTGTTTTTTATATCTTATCTTTTAAGGAAGAGTTTTTGCATCACTACCTCACGTTTTCATATGTGGGTCAAATATGACCGGTATGTATTTCCTATAGAATTCACTGCATTGCACTCGTCAAACTAACCTTTCTTTTTGCTACAACAATAAAATATAAGTAATTAATAACATTGATTAAATATCTTGTTTTTAAATGTTCATTAATCACCTTTTCATGCATCCTTTTGAACTCTTTGAGTAAAAGGAGTTTCATTAAGGAGGCTCATAAGAATGTGGTCAGATATACAACCAAAATGGTTTTACAGATGCTGGATGAGGAAGCCATTGGTGCCTCTGACTCAGAATCTGAGGTATCCAATTCAGATGACACATATTCTATGTGCCTGTGGGTCAAGTTGGAGTTGTGGATGCACCTAGTAGTCCAGCTGTCCTAGATGATTCTACAGATGGGGAGGATTCCTCGGAACCGAAATGAATAAAAAAGGGGTCTTACTGGAGTGAACACTCCTGCCCTCCCACTAAAGTCAGGACCAGAACCAGAACATCCGGAGGAGCTGCCCAGGGCCTGTGCCGGGAAAGCAGTTGTGTCACCAAAAGTAGCCTGGGAGCTGTTCATTAGTGACAACACCGTTGAGGAGGTCCTAAAGTCTACAAATTTAGAAGGACGGAGAAGAGCGACAGGAAAAGGGACAGAGTGGAGAGAGGTCAACAAGGAGGAACAAAAAGGCCTTAATTGGTTGAACCCTCCTCGCCGGCAAGGAGAAAAGGTGGGATGTCTCCACACGGGAGATATTTTTGGATCCACTGCAGAATCCAATGTATAAGGCCACCATGTCGGTCGGAAGATATCTGGCGCTACCTGAGGCTTGATGACAAGAGGACCAGAGTGTTCAGAGAGGCAACGGATCACCTGGCAGCCTTCCAGTATGTGAGGGACCTTTTCAAAGCAAAACTGTAGAAGGTTCATCCCCATCGACTGCGTCACAGTGGATGAGCAGCTTTCCTCCAGACGTGACGCTTAGCATTCCATCCAAAGAGTTCAATCTTGGTTTCATCAGACCAGAGAATCCTGTTTATCATGGTCTGGGAGTCCTTTAGGTGTCTTTTTGGCAAACTCCAAGCGGGCTGTCCGGTGCCTTTTACTGGGGAGTGGCTTCCGTCTGGCCACTCTACCATAAAGGCCTGATTGTTGGAGTGCTGCAGAGATGGTTGTCCTTCTGGAAGGTTCTCCCATCTAAACAGAAGAACTGAGACAATGGAAAGATGTGGGGTGATGAAAGAGCCATGCCACTACCACTCAGAGCAGCCAGGGCCAGAAGAGGAAGAGGTGCCAGCTCTACCCACCACTCAGAGCAGCTAGGGCCAGAAGAGGAAGAGGTGCCAGCTCTACCCACCACTCAGCGCAGCCAGGGCCAGAAGAGGAAGAGGTGCCAGCTCTACCCACCACTCAGCGCAGCCAGGGCCAGAAGAGGAAGAGGTGCCAGCTCTACCCACCACTCAGCGCAGCCAGGGCCAGAAGAGGAAGAGGTGCCAGCTCTACCCACCACTCAGCGCAGCCAGTGCCAGAAGAGGAAGAGGTGCCAGCTCTACCCACCACTCAGAGCAGCCAGGGCCAGAAGAGGAAGAGGTGCCAGCTCTACTCACCACTCAGAGCAGCTAGGGCCAGAAGAGGAAGAGGTGCCAGCTCTACCCACCACTCAGAGCAGCTAGGGCCAGAAGAGGAAGAGGTGCCAGCTCTACCCACCACTCAGAGCAGCTAGGGCCAGAAGAGGAAGAGGTGCCAGCTCTACCCACCACTCAGCGCAGCCAGGGCCAGAAGAGGAAGAGGTGCCAGCTCTACCCACCACTCAGAGCAGCTAGGGCCAGAAGAGGAAGAGGTGCCAGCTCTACCCACCACGCAGCGCAGCCAGGGCCAGAAGAGGAAGAGGTGCCAGCTCTACCCACCACTCAGCGCAGCCAAGGCCAGAAGAGGAAGAGGTGCCAGCTCTACCCACCACTCAGAGCAGCTAGTGCCAGAAGAGGAAGAGGTGCCAGCTCTACCCACCACTCAGAGCAGCCAGGGCCAGAAGGTGAAGAGGTGCCAGCTCTACCCACCACTCAGAGCAGCCAGGGCCAGAAGAGGAAGAGGTGCCAGCTCTGCCCAAGTGCAAAGGATAGAAGTCAGCTGCTGGTGTTCTCAGTGCAACACATCCATCTGCAAAGAGCACAGTCACGTGCTTGTGGTTTGTAACAAATGCATGGACTAAGAGCACAAGTAAGCATCACACACACATGCACACGTTGTTCCTTTTAGTGTTCATGCTTTCTATATTCAAAATTGTTAGTGTTGTCGGTTATATTGATGAACTTTGGATTTTTAAAAAAATGTTTTGAAATATTATAAAACATGCTTAATTAGGGTGGCTTTATTTGGTTCTTCACACTAAAAGGTTGAATGTGAAACTTTGATTGTAAAGATTGACTGTAAGAAAAAGATGCCAATATTTTCAATAGCCATTATGGAATTTCATAATATGTCATCATTGAAATGGAGCGGTTGAAAAGCGACTAAAAAAAACATTTCTAACAATAAAATAATTATTGAAAAAGTCCAAATCATCACTCAAAATAATTATATTTCACAAAAAGGATAATATTTTTTAACCCATATAAATAAAACAGATACGACATTATCGGGTCATTTTGACCTGGCAAATGCATCCATGGGGCGGCCATGTTTACAATGCATCCTCCAGTACAATTTGAGGAGTAAAAACCCACAGACACTCTGCCCCCCTCAGCTTTCATGTTAATGCGGTTGTTGTATTGATACTGCTAATAATGTCCATTTTGCTCTCAGCAGTCTTCTTCCCTCAGACATGAATGCATTGTGGTTGAACATTAACTGTTTTTATACTGAAATCTTCACTTAGTCTTTTGCACCAACAAAGTCATTTCTGACTGAGATAGTAAAAAGTCTAAGCCAGGTGATTGAAGTGTTTTCCTGCTGTGTTTAAAACGCACCCGTCACATTGCTTCAGATCTACCTCCGTCTTCAAGTGATCCCTGGCATGATTGGCACTCTCCGTAACTATGGAAACAAGTTATATCGTCACTATTAAAAACCCATGATGAACATCTCACAAGCTTGTCAAGACGTTGCACACACATTACAAAAAAATGGTTAAGCCAAGAATCCTGCATCCAGTATTGCACTTCCCATTGTCTAAAAGGAAAGAAAATATGTTTTTTACCATAAAGTGTTTCCAACAAATGGTGAAAGGCCAACACCAATTAAAACACCTCGAGCTATGGGTCTGGGTCCAGCCTTAAACCCATGACAGATCTATGGCCGCGAGCTGCCAATACCCTAGACGAGGGATCGGCAACTCCAGTCCTCGGGGACCTGGTTGGTCTCACACTTTTGCTCCAGCACCAGCTAACACACCTGACTCCAATAATCGACTAATCAGGACATTCAGTTTAGAATGCAATAAGTTTTAAATCAGCTGCGTTTGCTAGCGATGGGGAAAAAGGGAAACACCAATCCCGGCCCCCGAGGACTGGAGTTGCCCATCCCTGCACTAGACAATTCATGATCTTCCCAAGCTATGTGATGCCTCCCCCTGCCAATACCTTAGACCCCTCAAACTCAACTCTGGACCTTGAAGCCAACTCCAGTACTCGTTTTCATTTGTCCTCTCTAATCAGGGTCCCGATTTAGACCTGGCACCCCAAGTGGGTGCAATTAACTATCAGGTAGAACAGAAAACCAACAGGCTCTGGACCTCGTAGGGTAAGAGTCGAGTAGCCCGGCCCTAGACGATCCATGGTCTTCCCAAAGCATCCCATGAATCATAGATGTGTTTGGAATGGATTCTCATGTTTATCGACTATCACAGCTTCCATTACAGTGTTCCATTGATGGATGGTGCTATAAATAAAACCATATTCTTGGGAGTGGTTGGCGGGTATAGGCTGTTTGCCAAGTCAACAAATAAATATTTGCCGGGCCATAAAAGCTCATTTTTTATTTAAATGTTAATGTAGGCCCCCTGACAGGAACTCACCGATCACGTCGGTGGAGATGGAGGCTCGAGAGAAGAGTGGGGCTACTCTCTGCTCGTAAATCCACTTCCCGCGTTGTTTCCCACTGTAGGGATTGATGTACACTAGCAAGCGTTTCGGTCGGATGCCTGCAAAGTGAAGGAGAGCCTGTTTGGTCATTAAAAATGGAGGACTCAACATTTAGTTTAACGGACGGTAGAGTGTGATTGTCTGACAACTTCATGAAGTTTCATTAACCAACAAAACTTTACAGAAATGCTCCGTTATCAAACTGACATCCTCTGACTGATTCTCTTAATGTTCTCCAGAATAAATTGTTGGGATATTGAAGGCTAGATGAGCAAAACGCATTGGAAAGGTACTTCTTGGTAAGATGCTAAATAGTGTATTAATGGTTGGTAAAATGGTCCCACTTTACACAGACAACACATTTAAAGAGATACGCCTTCATAGATGTTTCACAAATCGAGAGCCTTTAAAGTTGGTGTGTGTTTAACGTAAAACAGGCTGCATTGAAAAGGACATACTGAGTAGTGAGAGTTGGTTGTTGATTGTCTGGACCCACTGTTGACGCTGTGCCTCGTCTAAGCAATGGAAGATGATGTCTTTACACTGCCAGCAGTGATGTTTGGTCCTCTCCGTGTAGGACACTATTTCGAAAAAGAGAGAAAGACAGAATGGAAAACTGAAAAGTCAAGAGGGATACTATCATTCCAACAAATTCATGGCTTGTTTGGGTTGATTAAACAAAAATGTCTGCCTCCACAAACCATCCCATGCCAGATTATGTATCCCTCCCCTACCTGTAAATGCATACGGATACAACAGAACTCTATGCTTCCTTCCACCATCTTTGTTTGTTTGGTCTTCTTCTTCTTTGGTCTCTCTGGCACCAACTATCTCAGACACCAAGAGAAAATGGTGGTCTGCTGTAAACATTAAGAAACAACACAGAAAAACAGTTAAATACCCCATAATAACACAGCAATTACACAAAGGACAAATTGACATGCGGTCAGGATTTAGAATTCAACAATAGAGATTCGATATCAAAAAGGCAAAGATAACCTAGGGTTAAATTTACCTGAATGGGTGTCTTTTTAGGGTCATATTCCCCAGTGCTTGCATGAATGAAAATCAAGGAACATTATTTATGTCCTGGGATCATGTGAACGCTTAAGAATGAGCCTTCCTGTTTAGTTGACTATCCTATTAACAGGCTGTGGGCACTACATCTTGCATCACCATATGCCAGTAAGCATCTCATGTGACCGTGCCACACTGGGATTAGGGTGACAGTATCAGAGTCATTATGGCTTTGTTCAAGGAAGTGGAGGGTTCAGACCAGGCACAAGGTGACGTTAATGATCTACCTCAGTCATAGACAGTAACCACCTAACGTTGACATACAGTACCAGTCAAAGGTTTGGACACACCTACTCATTCATGGGTTTCTTAATTGTTATTATTTTTTTACATTGTAGAACAATAGTGAAGACATCAACACTATGAAATAACACATATGGAATCATGTAGTAACCAAAAAAAAGTGTCAAACAAATCCAAATGTATTTGAGATTCTTCAAAGTAGACACCCTTTGCCTTTGACAGCTTTGCACACTTGGTATTTTTCTCAACCAACTTCATGAGGAAGTCACCTGGAATGCATTTCAATTAACAGGTGTGCCTTCTTAAAAGTTAATTTGTGGAATTTTTTCCTTCTTAATGCGTTTGAGCCAATCAGTTGTGTTGTGACAAGGTAGGGGTGGTATACAGAAGATAGCCCTATTTGGTAAAATACCAAGTCCATATTATGACAAGAACAGCTCCAATAAGCAAAGAGAAACGACAGTCCATCATTACTTTAAAGACATGAAGGTCATTCAATACGGAACATTTCAAGAACTTTGAAAGTTTCTTCAAATGCAGTTGCAAAAACCATCAAGCGCTATGATGAAACTGGCTCTCATGAGGACCACCACAGGAAAGGAAGACCCAGAATTACCTCTGCTGCAGAGGATAAGTTCATTAGAGTTACCAGCCTCAGAAATTGCAGCCCAAATAAATGCTTCAGAGTTCAAGTAACAGACATCTCAACATCAACTGTTCAGAGGAGACTGCGTGAATCAGGCCTCCATGGTCAAATTTCTGCAAAGAAACCACTACTCAAGGACACCAACAAGAAGAAGCGAGTTGCTTGGGCCAAGAAACACGAGCAATGGACATTCGACCGGTGAAAATCTGTCCTTTGGTCTGATGAGTCCAAATTTGAGATTTTTAGTTCCAACCGCTGTGTCTTTGTGAGACGCAGAGCAGGTGAGCGGATGATTTCCGCATGTGGGTGATGGTGCTTTGCTGGTGACACTCAGTGATTTATTTAGAATTCAAGGCACACTTAACCAGCATGGCTACCACAGCATTCTGCAGCGATACGCCATCCCATCTGGTTTGCGCTTAATGGGACTATCATTTGTTTTTTAACAGATCAAGGACCCAATACACATCCAGGCTGTGTAAGGGCTGTTTGACCAAGGAGGAGAGTGATAGGGTGCTGCATCAGATGACCTGGCCTCTATAATCACCCCAACTCAACACAATTGAGATGGTTTGGGATGAGTTTGACCACAGAGTGAAGAAAAAGCAGCCAACAAGTGCTCAGCATATGTGGGAACTACTTCAAGACTGTTGGAAAAGCTGGTTGAGAGAATGCCAAGAGTGTGCAAAGATGTCATCAAGGCAAAAGGTGGCTACTTTGAAGACTAAAATAAAATATATTTTGATTTGTGATATTTCATAGTTTTGATGTCTTCAATATTATTCTACATTGTAGAACAAAGTAAAAATAAAGAAGAACCCTTGAATGAGTAGGTGTCCAAACTTTTGACTGGTACTGTCATGAACATCTAGGTCTACAGCCTAACCTGCGTCATGATGAAAGCCACTTTTTGATAATGAAAATGATAGAGGGCAGCAAGAACAGCACTTGAAGAATTATCGCTCATAATATGAGCTGCTCCTCATACACACTGCAGCAGGGTACCCCAACTGGTGGCCCTCGGGCCGAATTTGGCTCGCATGCGATTTTATTTGGCACCCCAAGTTCTGACCCCCCACCCCCCCCACCCACACAAACAATCCCCCAGTGTTTAATTTATTCAAAGGAATCCCATGCATAACAGAGCAATATATGTGATCATATACTGTAGAAATGTAAGCAAGGTTTGAAATCATTGTTTTAGTCAAATGTTATATCTGTTTGGGATTCAATTTATATCTGTTTGGGATTCAATCTGTTTGGGATTCAATTCTTTAGTCACATGTGGACTCTGTCTGATTAGTGATAGCAGAGCGATGGGGACGGGTGACTCCAGGTTTACACCCGTCATAATCATAAGGGCTTAAATCGGTTTTATCACTGTGACGCTATGGGCGTATGACATGATGGAATAAACCAAACACTCCAATAAAAATATGAAATACATTGATGAAACACTGGGTAAGTGGAAGTTCACTGGCACAACGACTGACATTCCAAAGATGCTCTGCCTTTATTTCATAGCTTAACGCCTAAGAACAAATCGTGGGGGAAAAAAAATGGTCAGCAAGAAACTGTCAACGTGAGAACAAGTGAACTACAGTGTCATGTGTACATTGCTGGGCCTCAGTCATCTGTGACTGGGTCTTCCTCTTCAAGAAACGTCAGTATTAGGAGCTGATGATTATAGAGCAGACCCAATTTGCGTAAAGCCTCTTCAGCCGATGGCTAACTAAGCACTGCCTTGAATCACTGGCTTGCACAGCGGACTCCCCTACCACGCTGAAAACACAAACCAATTACTGTTGCTGGACAGTATGTGACCTGACCTGGCAGTGTGACGCAGGTTAGAAAACACAGGCGCTTTTGCCACACACTGTTCACTGGTCTGGCACAGCTATAACCAGGAAAAGGTGTCTAACAACTACTGTGTGTAGAATGCACAGTGCTTCGAGATTGTATTGACAACATGACCTAACTGTGACCCAAGAGTTTTTATAGTCAGGTCATATGGTCAGGAAAAATAACTCAGTTCTAATGTGTACAGTCAGATATAACCAAGGGAAGAAGTGTGCATATGATCTCATAATGTCTGGCTAATACAAACGCCCCAAATGGGCAATTAGCAGTCCTCCAGCTACAATTCAAATATATATATATATATTTTTTTTTTAAATCCATAGAAAAAGGTGAGCTGCATAAAGCAAAGCATGGGATTTTTATAAAGTACTTAACTCAGCGGTTTTTGAACCTCAAACCCATTCCTACTTGGCCTGATAATGGAATAGTACAATTTCTAAACGATAACAATCCTAAGTTCCCCCATGTCACCTCGCTCCGACACACACTCCCAGTCAAACCTTTAATCATCTTCAAGACCCTGGTGCTTGCCTACAGAGCAACAACTGCACCTCCTTACCTTCAGGCTCTGCTCAAACCCGACATTCCAATTCGAGAACTCCACCTTTGGTCCCTTGGCCCTCTGTCCTGGCACCCCAATAGTGGAATAAGGCAAGCTTCCTCCTAAAGTCAGGACAGCGGGGTCCCTGCCCATCTTTTGAAAACTTAAAGTCTGAAAGCCTACACCTTTGAAGAGTCTTCTTAAGGCAGTTAACCCACTGTTCCTAGGCTGTCATTGAAACTAAGAACTTGTTCTTAACTGACCTACCTAGTTAAATAAAAGGTTAAACAAATAAAAAAAAAAATCTAAAATAACCTTCACGGTGCCCCCAGCCACCCCTCCCAAAAATAAGCACTTCTCTTTTCCCACTTGCATTGACTTTGCTGATAAATACCTTGTTGAGGGGAAATGCACGATGCCATTGGGATGTGTTGTTGTCTCACCTAGCTATTTTAAGATGAATGCACTAACTGTAAGTCGCTCTGGAGAAGAGCGTCTGCTAAATGAATAAAATTTAATGTAAATTATGGTTGTGGTGGTCAGGAAATTACGCAAATAACTGCCGGTCTCACAGTAATTGACCGTTAATGAACGTTAAGATGAATTAATCTCTTGGCTTCCACGCACTGCCTTCAAGCCACTGATGCAGACCTTTGGAACATCTACATTTTTAAAAATTTAATTAAATTAATTTAATATATCCGGCTATTCCCAAACTGGGGCACCTAGCAATGCGCAATGCCGCAGGGGATATGCCACATTTTCAAACAGTCCATTTAGATTTGCCAACGGTGCTATACATTTGGGTGATGTTTTTTTCCTCGCTTGAGTAGCCTCGTTTCACTGCCCCAAATAAAATGTAACCATCTAGTGTTCAGGGAATTAACAACACAATGTCAAATACATGTAGCCTAGTCAAATAATTAACATCCAATCACATTAACCATTACTCTCTAAGCTGGAATTCCACTAATGGTCTGTATGTAGCCAAAAGTAACTTCTGCTCATTCCGTTTGCTCGAAAATGGATGAATTGTTACAAAAAGTAAGGCCCGCATCCTTAGAGACACATACCAGCTCAACTGGTAGTACTACACCTGTACCTGTCGATGACAAGTTGTTCTCCTTCCACGATCACATCCAATGCTAGCATCAGTAATTCTACATTTGTTGTTAGCACAGCTAGCATGGACACTGACAGTTGTGAATCTCATGCAGCCGAACAGCTACTGCCCCCTCACCCGGGAAAGCACAGAACAACAGACAGGGACGTTGGACCATCGAAGAGGCGCAAATATGATGAGAACTACATTGATTTGGGGTTCACTTATATTGGGAGTAGTGCCTTTCCTCAGCCACAGTGTGTTATATGTGCAAAAGTACTCTCACAACTCGATGAAACCTTCACTCTTGTTCAGACATTTAGAAGTATGCCAATTTGAAAAATAAGACACGGGAGTTTGAGCGTGAATTAATACGACTTTCGAGTAGTAAAACATGTATAAAAGCAATAGATACCATTAATAAGGGTTAGAAGCGTCTTAAATGGTGAGCTACCGAGTGGCTAGTACAGGCAAGCCCCATACTATTGTGGAGGACTTATTCTTCCTGCTACAGCGGATATGGCTAGGACCAATGCTGGGGGAAAAGGCCCCCAAAAAATATTATAGAGACAATGACTTCATAAAACACTTTCACGACGCATCAGTGACATGGCAGGAGATGTTTAAAAACAATTACTGCTTCGCATACAAGCCAGTGAATTCTATGCATTACAGCTCGATGAGTTAACAGAGGTGGCAGGCCTGGCACAGCTGCTGGTATATGCCTGTTACGTTTGTGGGGGGTCAATTAAGGAAGACATCCTCTTCTGCAAACCACTGGAAACCAGGACAACAGGAAAGGATATTTTTTAAAGTACTGGACAGCTTTGTGACATCAAATGGACTTTGGTGGTCAAGATGTGTTGGTATCTATACTGATGGTGCAAAAGCCATGACAGGGAGACATAGTGGAGTGGTACCGCGCATGCAAGCAGTTGCTCCTGGAGCTACTTGGGTTCACTGCAGCATCCACCGAGAGGCTCTTGCTGCCAAGGGAATGCCTGACAGCTTGAAACATGTTTTGGACACAACAGTGAAAATGGTTAACTTTGTTAAAGCAAGGCCCCTGAACTCTCGTGTATTTTCTGCAATATGCAATGATGGGCAGCGACCATGTAAAGCTTTTACAACATACTGTGCTGGTTATCAAGGGGCAAAGTATTGACACGGTTTTTTTTTTAAATTGAGAGCTTAAACAAGCTTAACGGACAATGTCAAATGTGATATAGGGAAGCACCTGAGTGAGTTGGGTGCGCAATTACGCAGGTACTTTCCCAAAACGGACGACACAACCAACTGGATTCATTAACCCTTTCATGCCCTGCCTACAGTCCACTTACCGATATCCGAACAAGAGAAACTCATCGAAAATGCAACAAATCAGAAGCCACTGCCAGATTTCTGGATAGGGCCGCTCTCAGATTATCCTGCCTTGGCAAATCACGCTGTTAAGACACTGATGCCTTATGCAACCACGTACCCATGTAAGATGGCTAAATAAAGAACAAAATAATTGATTATATTATTATTTGTGCCCTGGTCCTATAAGAGCTCTTTGTCCCTTCCCACAAGCCGGGTTTTGACAAAAACTCACACTGATTGTTATATTTAATAAATGTATCGTATAGTGTGTGTGTGGCAGGCTTACAATGATGGCAAAAAACAACATTTGAGAGTGCGCTGACCCTGGTGCTAGAGGGGGTAACGCAGCTGGAGGGTTAATGTTTGAAGGGGTACGGGACTATAAAAAGGTTTTGGAAAACCATTTTTTTAAGTATAAAGAATACAACTGAACATAGCTAAATAAAAGGATATTTTCTCCTAACGATTTCTAAGGAAGTGTGCAAATGCCCATATTCTGTGTTGAGCAGTTAACAAAGAAACAGCTCTTCCTATATCCTTAATTTTAGAGTTATTTATGCAACTTTAGTTGTGATACAAAAGTCGGCTAAATTTTTCGATTTTGAATACCATTCAAAGGCAACATGATTCGACTAATGATGATTTGAAAAAAGTGGCATGAAAGGCATGAGATCTGATTTGTTTCTTCTGCAGGCTGCACACATTCTCTCACAAGATAATATTCTCACCAGGCATTGAATTTCCCGGCGGGATTGGTATGTGTGGCTGTAATGCCTCCTAAAAAAATCTGTGCCCTTGGGCTGAATATAATATTTATAATTCCCTTCTCCCGTGCTCCAAAGCACCTCTCACTCACATGGCTCTCTCAGATCTCAATTCTTATTAGCCAATGCCATTACTTGATCGGGTCCTTCTCACAAGCATCTCAGGTAAGAAGTAGGCTACAAGTGAAGACAGACACATCGGGGACGCAACTGCGCATATCCCTCTTATCGAATTCCAAGGTGCATATTGAAGATGACATACAAACTGTCCACATTTAGCCTACTTTTTTTGTCAGCCAACAAGATGAGTAGGCCTAACAAACAGCAAAAGCACTAGCCTATGTCAATCTACTATCCCCCATAGCAAAAAAGTTGACCTATTATATTGGTCAACATGTCCTTCTGTGCAAGAAATAAAATATTCCTAGCATACTCTGGGACAGTTGTGGGATGCGATAGATTCCCCCCCACCAAAAACAATAAATAAATAAAATGATTAAAAGCAATAATGCTGATGCAACAGATCATTTAGCTTAAAATGTTGATAAAATGTGGAGAAATAGTTTGTCAAATGGTTTAAGTGCAGCAATGAACACAGGTTATAGGTTATAAGGGCAAATGTTTCAAAATGAAATAAATTAGCGCAAAAACACTGTCCTCAAAAGTGACCACAAATGCAATTACGCATGTAATGGTTTATTATAGAGGTGAATTTTTATGGTGTGATTAAAACATGTAGGCCTATGGGCTAGTCTACATGAGGTGTGATACTGACATCATTAAAACATATAGGCCTATGGGCTAGGCTACATGAGGTGTGATACTGACCTCATTAAAACATATAGGCCAGGCTACATGAGGTGTGCGACTGATTAGAAAAAAGATGCAAAAAAAAGGCATGTGCTATTTCTTGCCTTACTGTATGATCAAGTGATAGGCTAATATTAACACCCAACAGACTACTCTTAATTTAATCTTGTCTTGTCTTTACATATTCCAAATAATGTGTGTGAAATTACAAACATATAGATTACAAACATATAGACGGGTATACAGAGATGACCAGTTTTTAATTTAGAAAGGTGCGTGATAATGCTCCAGTCTCGGAACAGGGGCATAGGGAATGCCAGGTAGGCTATTCTCCTGTTGTAAAGTGAAGCAATCTGCTTAATATTAGGAAAGTTGTTAAATAAATATAGTAGGCCAAGCCTATAGAGAGCTGATGGGATCTTCTTTTAATATGTAAAAAAAATATATATATATAAAAAAATTAATGCAATTGCATAGAAATGTTGCGCAAAATGAGCTCTCATGAAGTGTTTGATTTGACTTTCGAAAAAACATTCACATTGATGTCAGAGTGATTAGTGGGACAATAGGGCGCGAAGTACCAGGCAGTTAGCTAGTTCTACTAATGACAGCAGCAACAGAGCTTGGAGAAGCCTAATTACTGTGACTAAATGTTCATGTGGAATTTCACTGTGGTCATAACTCATGATCGCCGGTGTGGCGGTAATGCGGTCAGCCCTAGTGTAAATGTAATACACTTTGCCCGCAGTCTCCCATAATGTAGTCAGGTGGCATACTGACAGACAGGATTCCTGCTCTGCGCAAACAGAACATACTGTACTGTTTTGGTGTCTCCTTCACGCTCCAGATCTTCCCTTATGCAAATAGGCCAAGAGGCCAAACTCACAGCTAAAATACGTTTCCTGTAAGCGCAGATTTTGGACCAGCTAACCCTCAAACAATTGTAACCATAACTACTGTGGGAAATGACAACATGCAGTCATTAGGCTATTTCAACTACACCTGTTGCTGAACAGTGTAAAAAAAAAAAAAAAAATCATACAGTCATGCAATCTCCATAGACAAACACTGGCAGTATTAAAGCCTCCATGAAGAGCTCAGTGAATTTCAACTTGACATTGAAGGTGGCATCCTTCACTGTCAAAGGATGCCACCTTCCCAAAAAGTCAGTTCATAAAATGTCTGCCCTGGTCAACTGTATGTATGTGCTGTTATTGTGAAGTAGCAACGTCTAGTAGCAACAACTGCTCAGCCGCGAAGTGGAAGGCCACACAAGCTCACAGAACGGGACCGCTGAAGCGCGTAAAAATCTTCAGTTGCAACACTCACTACTGAGTTCCAAACGGTCAATGGAAGCAACATCAGGACAATAACTTTCATTGGTAGCTTCATGAAATGGGTTTCCATGGTGGTGTACGTTGGCTGGAGTGGTGTAAAGCTCATCGCCATTGGACTCTGGAGCAGTGGAAACACGTTCTCTGGAGTGGTGAATCACACTTCACCACCTGGCAGTCCGACAGACAAATCTGGGTTTGGCATATGCCAGGAGAACACTACCCTGCCCCAATGCATAGTACCAACTGTAAAGTTTAATGTAGGAAGAATAATGGTCTGGGGTTGTTTTTCATGGTTCGGGCTAGGCCCCTTAGTTCCAGTGAAGGGAAATCTGAACGCTACAGCATGACATTCTAGACGATTATGTGCTTTAAACTTTGGCTTCTATGCCTTCATTTCCTAAAAATGTATTTAACGAGGCAAGTCAGTTAATAACAAATTCATATTTACAATGATGGCCTACCAAAAGGCCTCCTGCAGGGACCGTGGCTGGGATAAAAAAAATAAAAAAATGTTTTATATATATATTTAAACTAAAATGGACAAAACACACATCACGACAAGAGAGAACACTACATAAAGAGAGACCTAAAACATAATAGCAAGGCAGCAACACAACATGGTACAAACATTATTACTGGGCACAGACAACAGCAAAGGGCAAGAAGGTAGAGACAACAATACATCACGCAAAGCATCCACAACTGTCATTAAGAGTGTCCATGACTGAGTCTTTGAATGAAGAGATTGAGATAAAACTGTCCAGTTTGAGTGTTTTTTTGCAGCTCGTTCCAGGTGCTAGCTGTAGCAAACTGAAAAGAGGAGCAATCCAGGGATGTGTGTAGATATCTCAGATAGGGGGGACTGAAGCCTAAGAGGGTTTTATAAATAAGCATCAACCAGTGGGTCTTGAGACGGGTATACAGAGATGACCAGTTTACAGAAGACGATAGAGTGCAGTGATGTGTCCTATAAGGAACATTGGTGATGGTCGCTCAAGAGCCCCCTCACCTGCGATCTATAAATTATGTCTCCGTAGTCTAGCATGGTCATTGAATTAGGGTTCGTTTGGCAGCTGGGGCAGCTGGGGTGAAAGAGGAGCGATTATGATAGAGGAAACAAAGCCTAGTCTGCAGCTTTGATATGTGCTGAGAGGCCAGTGTACTGTTTAGCCATACACCCAAGTACTTGTATGAGGTGACTACCTCAAGCACTAAACCCTCAGAGGTAGTAATCACACCTGTGGGGAGAGGGGCATTCTTCTTACCAAACAACATGAGCTTTGTTTTGGAGGTGTTCAGAACAAGGTCAAGGGTAGAGAAAGCTTGATGGACAATAAGAAAGCTGTGGAGTAGAGCATATAACACAAAATCCAGGGATCGGCCAGCTGATTAGAATACTTTCATCTGCATATAAATGGATGAGAGCTTCCTACTACCTGAGTGATGTTGTTGAGGTAAATTGATAAGAGTGTGAGGCCTAGGATTGAGGCCTTGGAGTACCTCCCTTGATGACAGGCAGTGGCTGAGACAACAGATTTTCTGACTTTATACACTGAGGTATTTAGCAGACCAGCCCAAAGACCCCTCAGAGACACCAATACTCCTTAGCCGACCCACAAGAAAGGAATGGTCTACCCTATCAAATGCTTTGGCAAAGTCGATACAAATAGCAGCACAATATTGCTTAGAATCAAGGACAGTGGTGACATCATTGATGACCTATAAGGTTGCAGTGACACATCCATAACCTGAGCAGAAACCAGATTGCATACCCGAGAGAATACGATAGACATTAAGAAAGCCAGTCAGTTGATTGTTGACAAGTTTTCCAACACTTTTGTTAAATAGGGCAAAATAGAAATAGGCCTATAACAGTTAGGATCAGCTTGATCCCCCCTTTAAATAACAGAACCGTGGCTGACTTCCAAGCAATGGGAACCACCACATAAAGAAGAGACAGGTTAAAAAGGTCAGAGATAGGCTTGGCAATAATAGGGGCAGCGAACTTAGAGGGGTCAAGTTTAAGGAGCTCCTTTCACACCTCGGACTTAGTGACTGCCTGCAGCGAGAGACTTTGTAGAGGAGCAGGGGAAACAGAGGGAGAAGCACCAGGGATAGTCGCATTAGAAGGGGTGGGAGATGAGGAAATGTTGGACAGCCAAGGAGGCATGGCTGAATCAAATAGGGATCCTGACTTAATGAAGTGGTGATTAAAGAGCTCAGCCATGTGTATCTTGCCAGTAACAACCACATCAACTTTAAGGGACATGGACAGCTGTGAGGAGAAGGGTTTATTCTCCAGGTCTTTAACCATTTTCCAGAACTTCTTGGGGTTAGACCCACAGAGAGAGAACTGCTCCTTAAAGTAACTAACTTTGGCCTTCCGGACAGCCTGAGTGCACTTATTGCTAATTTGCCTCAACGAAAGCCAGTCAGCCTGAGTATGCGTGTGCCGAGCCTTTAGCCAAATGCAATTCGAGATGGAGTAACCCTGCAAGATCACTGTCGAACCAGGAGCTGAACCTGTTTTTAATTCTCATTATCTTTATGGGGGTGTGTTTGTTAACAATACCACTGAAAATATCAAAAAGAAGGTCCAAGCGTCTTCGACAGAGGGGATCAAGCTGATTCTATACCATTTTACAGAGGCCAGTTCATTAAGGAAGTCTTGCTCATTTAAGTTTCTTAGCAAGTGTCTATGACAAATCAGGACAGGTCATATCACTGAGCAGCCATTACAAACACAGGCTGTAAAACAGTGATCACTAAGGTCATTACAGAAAACACCAGACTGATACCGATCAGGATTATTTGTGAGGATAACAGAGGAGAGTAGACTTTTCTGGGTGTTTGGGGTCATACCTTGTGGGATTGGTAATAATCTGAGAAAGATTTAGGGAGTCCCATTGCTTTCGGACTTGGTCAGGTGGTTTAAGCCCAGTTTAGGTCACCTAGCAGGACTAATTCAGACTTGGTGTAAGGGGCCAGGAGAGAGCTTAGGGCATGTAGGGTACAGGCCGGTGTTAATGGAGGACCATAGCACCCAGCAACAGTCAACAAAGACCTATTTGAACGTTTTATACTAAAAACCAGCAAATACAGTAAAATACAGACTCTTAGCATTCATATGACACACAATTTTATAAGCTCCGATTGGTGCTCATGGGTGCTCACATGTTGGTGCTCATGGGTCCTTTTGGAAGGAAATGCCCTAATGAGTTATTAGCCAGGTTAACACCCTGACTCCCCAGCCCCTTTTTTAGTTTACAGATAAGGACAGTGACCCTTGTTGTCAGTGTGCTAGTCGAGGGTGTGTGTGTGTTTGTGTGTACGTTTGATATTGCTGCCATGAGTGAACATTGACCTGAGAGCTTTCGAGGGTTATTAAAGGCCATTTGGTTCCACTTAGAGAAAGGCCAATGGCAGTGCGCAATGTTAAGTGATGATAATCACTGTATTTACTGGTGTAATAGGATTGTGTCGTGTCTTTACTATCATTAACTGAAGACTGATAGTTCTTATCAAAGATTCTCTGTAATTATTTACTGGAGCAATCAACTGATTAATCACGTAACTAATTAACTAGGAAGTCGGGGCACCAAGGAAAAATATTCAGATTACAAAGTTATCATTTCCTAAAATAACTTTTCAAATATTTTATCTGATCAATTAGTCTTTGAATTAATGAATTATTTACTTTACCTCATGTTAGTCTCATTCCAAACCTCGTAAATCGTTGGTTGTCTTCACTATGAGTCACCCATACATCAATTGTCTTAAATAATTTATTTATTACCAACTAAGTAATTCACAGAAATGCATAAACAAACAAGGTAAATGTGGTTACATGAAATGATAGGAGAATGTGCCCTAGTGGGCTAAACCGGCATGGCGGCTTGTTAGACAAAAGGGGAGGTGGGGGTCGACTAAGAAATCACTAGAGAGTGATAATTATAACAATTGAAACGCTAATCCTTTGCACATGAATGCTCACTCATTTGGGAACAAATGCAATCAATATATATATATTTATGCTCAGTGCTTCGTCTTGCTCGCTGGTGAAAAGTTAATTTCTTTAGTAGAATTGTGAGTCTCTCTCCCTCTCTCGGGTTGTGGTTAGAGAGGATTGTTCAGAGTGACATTCGTTATAGAATGGTTGTTTCGGCGGTTGTCATTCTTTGCGTTCAATATTCCCGAATTCCTAGCTGCAGACTAGCAATTAATATCAAAGCCTTGTTCTTATTCTGTCGGTATCGATAGTCTAAGAGTTTAACCACGTGGTATGGTTAAAAGATTCAGCAATGGTCTACAACCTTTGTCCTCCTAATGGAGAAAACCATGGTCTGCAACCTTTAGCCATCTCATAATTGAGGTAAGCTTGGTCTGCTGATCATTCCTCAAAGTTGGGTTTTATTCAGAATGGCAGAAAAGGGGCTGTCCCAGGAGACTGGGGCTCAGGGGCGGTCCTCTGATTTAGTTCAAATCAAAAGGGAATTGTATTTTCTTCATTAAACAGTCCAAAAACCATATTACACAATTATACAAACAGTATCATACTCACTCATTCATCTTATACAACAATTAGATGTAAACCTTATATCTGAGGCTATTATATAAACAGCGTTATGGTAATGTGGCCACACCGTCTCCCATGAGCTTCCCCAAGTTGTGACAAACGGACCAGTTCGTAGCTGGATTCTTCACCGATCTTTTATACTTTCTCCGGAACATGAGATTTGTTCGTACCTCATGTTCTGTGAGGTGGAAGGATTTCATTTGTTCGCCATGAAAATCTACTCTCTCTATACTGTGTGTCCATGAGGAGATTCTCAGGAATTTACGACGTCTCTCTGACCACAGCAACCTAGTTGAAGGAGGAAAGGGGGAAGCAGGGAGAGGGGGATGGGCTTGCTATACCCAAAGAGGTCAACGTCATGACAATGCAAGGACCTCATTCACTTGAATAAACAATGTCAGGGAGGCAGAAAACATTGGCAGATTGAATAACACCTATTTACATGTTAGATATTAGTGCTTTAAGTTTTTCTTTAGATATGACATTTCATAAATAGAGGGCATTTTTACTAGGATTAAATGTCATGATGACCATTGTTATGTTTGGAGGACAAAGGGGGAGGCTTGCAAGCCAAAGAAAACCATCCCAACCTTGAAGCACGGGGCTGGCAGCATCATGTTGTGGGGGTGCTTTGCTGCAGGAGGGACTGGTGCACTTCACAAAATAGATGGCATCACGAGGAATGAAAATGATGAGATGTTGCTTCAATATATCCACAAGACATCAGTCACAAAGCTTGGTCGCTAATGGGTCTTCCAAATGGACAATGACCCCAAGCATACTTCCAAAGTTGTGGCAAAATGGCTTAAGGACAACAAAGTCAAGGTATTGGAGTGGCCATCCCAAAGCCCTGACCTCAATCCCATAGAACATTTGTGGGCAGAACTGAAAAAGCGTGTACAAGCAAGGAGGCCTACAAACCTGACTCAGTTACACCAGGTCTGTCAGGAGGAATGGGACAAAATTCACCCAACCTATTGTGGGAAGATTGTGGAAGGCTACCCGGAACATTTGACGCAAGTAAAACAATTTAAAGGCAATACTACCAAATACTAATTAAGTGTATGTAAACGTCTGACCCACTGGGAATGTGGAAGAAATAAAAGCTGAAATAAATCCCTCTACTATTATTCTGACATTTCACATTATTGAAATAAAGTGGTGATCAGAACAGACGTAAAACAGGGAATTTATACTAGGATTAAATGTCAGGAACTGTGAAAAACTGAGTTTAAATGTATTTGGCTAAGGTGTATGTAAACCTCCGACTTCAACTGTAGCAGTTGCATTTGGTAGGAAAAGGTTTTACAGCCAGACCCTTGCTACATGAGACTGACATACTAACAAACACTTCAGATACCCCTGCATGGTTTTGATAAAATACCATATGAAGGTAAGTATTCAATATATATTCTTTAAAGTCATACTTTTTCATTCACTGCCACAGGTTGGTGTAAAACCATGGATATCATAGAGTAAATAGACTGAAAAAAATATTAACAATTTAAAAATGTTACTAGGTTAAAGTTCATATCAGCATATCAGTCAATTGAAATAAATACATTAGGACCTAATCTATGCATTTCATATGTCTGGGAATATAGATATGCATCTGTTGTTCACAGATACCTTTTAAAAAGTTAGGGGCGTGTATCAGAAAACCAGTCAGTATCTGGTGTGACCACCATTTGCCTCATGGGGCGTGACATCTCATTCGCATAGAGTTGATCAGACTGTTGATTGTGGAATGATGTCCCACTCCTCTTCAATGGCTGTACAACGTTGCTGGATATTGGCGGGAACTGGAACACGCTGTCGTACACATCGATCCAGAGCATACCAAACATATTCGACAGGGGACGTCTGGTGAGTATGCAGGCCATGGAAGAACTGGGACATTTTCTGCTTCCGGGAATTGTGTACAGATCTTTGCAACATGGGGCTGTGCATTAGCATGCTGAAACATGAGGTGATGGCAGCTGATGAATGGCAAGACAATGGGCCTCAGGATCTTGTCACAGTATCTCTGTGCATTCAAATTACTATCAATAAAATGCATTTTCGTTCGTTGTCTGTAGCTTATGCCCGGTACAGTTGAAACTGGGATCATCTGTGAAGAGGACACTTCAACATTCCAGTGACCATCGAAGGTGTGCATCTGCCCAATGAAGTTGGTTACGACACCAAACTGCAGTCAGGTCAAGACCCTGGTGAGCACGACCAGCACGCAGATGAGCTTCCCTGAGACAGTTTGTGCAGAAATTCGGTGGTGCAAACCCACATTCATCAGCTCTCCGGGTTTGCCCGTCTTCGACGATCCCGCAGGTGAAGAAACTGGATGTGGAGGTCCTGGACTGATGTGGTCTGCGGTTGTGAGACCGGTTGGACGTACTGCCAAATTCTCTAAAACAACGTTGGAGGCGGCTTATGGTAGAGAAATGAACATTTAACTATCTGGCAACATCTCTGGTGGACATTCCTGCAGTCAGCATGCAAATTGCAAGCTCCCTCAAAACTTAGCATTGTGTTGCATGACAAAACTGCACATTTGAGTGGCCTTTTGTCCCCAGCACAAGGTGCACCTTTGTAATGATCATGCTGTTTAAATCAGCTTCTTGATATGCCACACCTCTCAGATGGATGGATTATCATGGCAAATGAGAAATGCTCATTATAATAGGGATGTAAACAAATTTGTGCACAAAAGCTGAGAGAAATAAGCTTTTTGTGTGCGTATGGAACATTTATGGGATCTTTTATTTCGGCTCATGAAACATGGGGCCAACACTTTACATGTTTCATTTTTGTTCAGTATTTCAGATATGTTCCTGTTTATTGTAAATACCCCACAATTTAACTTGTACAGTGGCATAAAGTACTTAAGTAACACTACTTTAAAGTACAACTTATGTGTCGTTTTTTGGTGTAACTGACTTTTACTTCACTACATTCCTAAAGAAAATAATGTCATTTTTACATCAAGTATATTCCCTGACACCTAAAAGTACTCCATTAATTTTGAACACTTATCAGGACAGGGAAATTGCCCAATTCAGGCACTTATCAACAGAACATCCCAGGTAATCCCTACTGCCTCTGACCTGGCAGACTCACTAAAGAGAAATGCTTCGTTTGCAAATGATGTCTGAGTATTGGAGGGGACTGTTGGCGATCAGTAAATTATAAAAAGAAAATAGTGCCATCTGGTTTGCTTAATATAAGGAATTTGAAATGATTTTTACTTTTGGTACTTAAGTATATTTGAGCAATTACATATACTTTAGATACTTAAGTATATTTAAAACCACATACTTTTTGACTTTTACTCAAAAAGTATTTTAATGACTGACCTCTATTTTCTATTAAGGCACAGCTGTCAAATTCATTCCATGGAGCGACAAGTGTTTGCGGGTTTTCGCTTATTTCATTGTAGTCACTAATTAGTAAGGAACTCCCCACACTGCTTGTCTAGGGCTAGACACTCCAGGTGAATGAGGTTGACACCCCTGTATTAAGGGATCTTATGACAATTGGGTACTTTTTCCTAAACTGAATTTGTAATAGCAACAATAACAACTTGGCTGTTACTACGGCTATCCAAATTAGCACTGGCCAATGAAACGGATGGTCTGCCTAAAAACTAGACCTTATAATAATAGCATTTCATGTGCTTACCATCTTTAGAAATACAATTGAAGCTCGCAGAGCGTTTTCTCCTCGTCTCAATCTCCTTCCAAAATCCCAACATAACGCGGTTCAGAGTCACTTCTACAACCCTGTTCTTGTACAAAAGTTGCGTTGACAATAACGTTGGTTGATTTACCATAATGAAGAATTCACTGATGAGCATTGTTACAATGTGTAGTGTTTCACAGCACGCCGAGGTAAACACGTTGCATAAACTCAATCGCTCAACAATGTTTCGCTGACAGACAAAATGAGAGAGCGGGCGCGTTCGAGCAGATCGTTTTTTTGTCTAGCCATTGAGCACTGTTGGATACCTTCTTTCAAAAAGTGTGTTTTGTTATGGTTGTAAAAAATTGTTTGACTTGCAATTACATGTCGACTGCGTGAATGATAAAAAATGTGATTAAGGTCATGCAGTTTTTTTTAATATAATTGCTGCAGTTGCTTTTCACCAACTGCACTATGCAGCCACCACCTCCATTGTGGGAGGCACTATTTATCAATAATTTGGGTGTTTTTGTTTGGCCCATGTGAGTGTGGGCAAATACATGACTGAAACAGGAAGCAACATTTCAACGCTACAGGCGATACAAATTAAAAGTGATTCGAAACCTGTCTCGAACCAATTAATTATACACACGTTATGTTTCCAGTTTGAGTATGTGACATGGGTGAATAGTAAAGTTTATTTTGTCATTTTACAGACAAACGTATATATATTATGTTGACAATGCCATGTTGATCTGAGCCTTACTGTTGGAAAACCCCCACAGTGTTCGACTTTTGGCTGTGGCAGATACACCTCCCCTGATATCACTACTTTACTTTCATCTTCAGTCGGTTGCTTTCACCTTATTGCTCAACCCCCCATGCAGTTGACATGTAGGCACAAGTCAGAAATGTTTAATCCCCATAATGCAACCCTCCTTGAAAGACTTGACAAAAGTGATCCAGTCGAACGCGCCCAACGTCAAATACGATAGCCAAATATTTCTACAACGAAAACTAACCCAAGATAGACCAGAGCCTGTCGTTTTCATTGGGAACATATTTGTAGTGTTGGAAAAAGTACCGTATTGTCATATTTGAGTAAAAGTAAAGATACCTTAATCACTCAAGTAAAAGTGAGACATTCAGTAAAATTGTACTTGAGTAAAAGTAAAAACACGTATTTGGTTTTAAATATACTTGTGTCAAAAGTGAAAGTACAAATAACTTCAATTTCCTTAAATTAACTAGACAGCACTATGTTCTTGTTTTAACTTTTTTAATTTACGGATAGCCAACACTCAAATCAAATCAAATTTAAACTAACAATTCCTAAACTACTGTCTTATACACAGTCATAAGGATAAATGAATAAATTTTTAATTTACGGATAGCCAACACTCAGACATAATTTACAAATGAAGCATGTGTGTTTAGTGAGTCCGCCAGATCAGAGGCAGTAGTGATGACCTGGGATTTTTTTCTTGATAAATGCATAAATTGAACCTTTTCCTGTCCTGCTAAGGCTAAGCATTCAAAATGTAACCAGTACTTTTGGGTGTCAGGGAAAATGTATGGAGTACAATGTACCTTCTTTTTTTTTAGGAATGTCGTTAAGTAAAACTTGTCAAAAAATATAAATAGTAAAGTACAGATACCCCCAAAAAACAACTTAAGTAGTATTTTAAAGTGTTTTTAATTCAGAACTTTACACCACTGCAAATGAGTCAAAGTGGGCAGAACAAGGAGGTGGGCAGAGCTCGCGAGATCCTATTGGGTGCGTTCTACCATGTATTTGCATAGTCAATATAACTCTTTCTTCAGCACTTTTGAAATGTACAGCGACAGAATACAGAATATGGGCCGTTCTTACAGTATTCTCCCTGTACAAAGTCAGAACCATAGGATAATTCAAGGGGGCAGATACAGTGCATTAGGTTAGTTTTCAGACCCCTTTACTTTTCCACATTTTGTTACAGCCTTATTCTAAAATGGATTTAAAATTGTGTCAATTTACACACAATTCACCATAATGATATTTGAAATTTGAGCAAATGTATTAAAATATATACGTCTATTAGATTTACATAAAGCTTTCAGACCCTTTACTACGTTCTTTGTTGAAGCACATTTGGCAGAGATTACAGCCTCGGGTCTTTTTTGGTATGATGCTACAAGCTTGGCACACCTGTATTTGGGGACTTCCCCATACAGTACCAATCAATACTACTCACCCAACACTCAGGTTAGGTGTGGACCAGTGCTGCCTTGGCTGCAGTCTTGTGGTTCGCTGCTGCTCCCTTCTTAGCAGGCACAGCCATGGCATCAGTCATGAAGTTCAACTTCAACTTGAGAGTTGAGTATGGGCCTCCCGGGTGGCGCAGTGGTTAAGGGCGCTGTACTGCAGCGCCAGCTGTGCCATCAGAGTCCCTGGGTTCGCGCCCAGGCTCTGTCGTAACCGGCCATGACCGGGAGGTCCGTGGGGCGACGCACAATTGGCCTAGCGTTGTCCGGGTTAGGGAGGGCTTGGTTGATAGGGATGTCCTTGTCTCATCGCGCACCAGCGACTCCTGTGGCGGGACGGGCGCAGTGCGTGCTAACCAAGGTTGCCAGGAGCACAGTGTATCTTCCGACAATACGTGTTTTTACTTTTACTCACGGTGTATCTTCCGGGTTGGATGCGCGCTGTGTTAAGAAGCAGTACGGCTGGTTGGGTTGTGTATCGGAGGACGCATGACTTTCAACCTTAGTCTCTCCCGAGCCCGTACAGGAGTTGTAGCGATGAGACAAGATAGTAGCTACTACAACAATTTGATACCACGAAATTGGGGAGAAAAAGGGGTAAAAAAAAGAAAAAAAATGGAAAAAAAGAATTGGGTATGTATTTAAATGGCTAGACAAATAAGCGGTCATCTAGCCAGGCTAATATTGCGAACTAAACTCAGCAAAAAAATAAATGTCCCTTTTTCAGGACCCTGTCTCTCAAAGATAATTTGTAAAAATCCAAATAACGTCACAGAACTTCATTGTAAAGGGTTAAATACTGTTTCCAATGCTTGTTCAATGAACTATAAACAATGAATGAACATGCACCTGTGGAATGGTCGTTAAGACACTAACAGCTTACAGATTAAGGTCACAGTTATGAAAACTTAGGACACTAAAGAGGCCTTTCTACTGACTGAAAAACACCAAAAGAAAGATGGGTCAGGGTCCCTGCTCATCAGTGTGAACGTGCCTTAGGCATGCTGCAAGGAGGCATGAGGACTGCAGATGTGGCCAGGGCAATAAATTGCAATGTCCGTACTGTGAGAAGCACAAATCGTCCTCGCAGTGGCAGACCACTTGTAAACAAGCCAAGCACAGGATCAGTACATCAGAAGATCACACCTGCGGGACAGGCACAGGATGGCAACAACAACTGCCCGAGTTACACCAGGAATGCAGAATCCCTCCATCCTGTCCATAATAGGCTGAGAGAGGCTGGACTGAGGGCTTGTAAGCCTGTTGTAAGGCAGGTTCTCACCAGACATCACCGGCAACAACGTCGCCAATGGGCACAAACCCACCGTCATAGGACCAGACATGACTTGCAAAAAGTGCTCTAAACTGAAAAGTCACGGTTTTGTGGGTAATGGTTGGATTCACATTTATTGTCGAAGGACTAAGCTTTACATCGATGCCTGTACTTTGGAGTAGGATACATTTTGAGGTGGAGGGTCCATCATGGTCTGGGGCCGTGTGTCACAGCATCATCGGACTGAGCTTGTTGACATTGCAGGCAATCTCAATGCTGTGCGTTACAGGGAAAACATCCTCCTCCCTCATGTGGTACCCTTCCTGCAGGCTTATCCTGACATGACCCTCCAGCATGACAATGCCACCAGCCATACTGCTCGTTCTGTGCATTAATTCCTGCAAATGTCACTGTTCTGCCATAGCCAGCAAAGAGCCCGGATCTCAGTCCCATTGAGCACGTCTGGGACCTGTTTGATCGGGGGGTGAGGGCTAGGGCCATTCCCCCCAGAAATGTCCGGGAACTTACAGGTGCCTTGGTGGAAGGGTAACATCTCACAGCAAGAACTGGCAAATCTGGTGCAGTCCATGAGGAGGAGATGCACTGCAGTACTTAATGCAGCTGTTGGCCACACCAGATACTCACTGTTACTTTTGATTTTGACCCCCCCCCTTTGTTCAGGGACACATTATTCAATTTCTGTTAGTCACATGTATGTGGAAATTGTTCAGTTTATGTCTCAGTTGTTGAATCTTGTGTTCATGCAAATATTTACACATGTTAAGTTTGCTTAATATAAATGCAATTGACAGTGAGAGGACGTTTCTTTTTTTGCTGAGTTTAGTTAACCATGAGCTAGGTTTAGTGGCTTCGAAAGTATTCACCCCCCTTGGCATTTTTCCTATTTTGTTGCATTACAACCTGGAATTAAAATTGTTTTTTTGGGGGGGTTTGTATCATTTGATTTACACAACATGCCTACCACTTTGAAGATACAAAATATTTTTTATTACAAAAAAACAAACAGAACTTCTGGCCACTGTTCCGTAAAGCCCAGCTCTGTGGAGTGTATGGCTTAAAGTGGTCCTATGGACAGATGCTCCAATCTCCGCTGTGGAGCTTTGCAGCTCCTTCAGGGTTATGTTTTGGTTTCTTTGTTGCCTCTCTGATCAATGTCCTTCTAGCCTGGTCCGTGAGTTTTGGTGGGTAGCCCTCTCTTGGCAGGTTTGTTGTGGTGCCATATTCTTTATATTTTTTTAAGACTGGATTTAATGGTGCTCTGTGGGATGTTCAAAGTTTCTGATATTTTTTTATAACCCAACCCTGATCTGTATTTCTCCACAACTGTGTCCCTGACCTGTTTGGAGAGCTCCTTGGTTGTCATGTTACCACCTGCTTGGTGGTGCCCCTTGCTTAGTGGTAGGGCCTTTCAGAACAGGTGTATATATATAATGAGATCATGTGACAGATCATTATATTGCACCCAGGTGGACTTTATTTAACTAATTATATGACTTCTGAAGGTAATTGGTTGCACCAAATCTTATTAGGGGATTCATAGCAAAGGGGGTGAATACATATGCACTCACCACTTTCCAGGTTTTAATTTTTTAGAATATTTTGAAACTTTTAATTTTTTAATTTCACTTCACCAATTTGGACTATTATGTCCATTACATGAAATCCAAATAAAAATCCATTTAATTTACAGGTTGTAATGTAACAAAATAGGAAAAACCCCAAGGGGGATGAATACTTTTACTAGGCACTGTAGCTACTGCAAATAACAGGCATTTAGACAGATAATTTGCCCAAGACAGTTCACAGAATTGCCCATTTATTAATTACAAAATGTAGCTAACATTAGACAGTTTATCCATAGATTCTTACCTTTGTCTCGATTCGGAAATCTCATCCAGATCATCATGTCCCTGGTGAGGGACGTGTCGCTTGCTACAGGCATTTGTAGTTCTGTATGATAGCCACATTAGCAGCGAATTTGCATGTCATTTTGGGGGGAGGTGGGTAAATACAGGCAAATGTATTGATTAAAGTTACCTTTTCCGAGAGATTTATACAGGTAACAAAATGTTACGCCAGGGTAGGCCTACACGAAACACAGCACTTATTTGAAGTCTTTCTAAAATCCAAAATGAATCAAATTAATTTTGGATATATATTTATATTTTTCTTTATTTTTTGGGGTAAGGGAACCCTAGCGGCCAGGGTCCCTAAGTGACCACCTATGTCTGGAACCAGCATAGTACAGATCTTAATAACTGTTTGTTGCTGCTTTTGATAATTTTATCTGTATATTTTAGTCATTTAGCAGACATTCTTATCTAGAGCAATTAGGGTTCAGTGCCTTGCTCAAGGACACATCGTACATTTTCACTCTTGTTGGCTCTGGGGTTCAAACCTGGAAACTTTCAGTTACTTGCCCAACGCTCTTAACCATTAGACTACCTGCCACCATGTACAGGAAATTATCATCTGTCATCTTCTTCTTCGGTGGGGTTTATTGACGGTTGGAATCCAACGTTATGGTGCATTACTATCTTATGTTTCACTGAGTAGTAGCTGAACGACGACACAGATAATATAGAGCTGGCGGGATTTTCCATGCACCGGCAGAACAGAGAAGCTACGTCTGGTAAGATGTCTATTTCTCAATAACAGCTGGTGCGAGTTATTGCTCACCTGAGGTAGCTGTAGACCACAATATCTACCAAGAGAGTTCTCATCTATATTATTTGTAGCCGTCTATTTACCACCACAAACCGATGCTGGCACTAAGACCGCACACAACCAACTCTATAAGGCCATTAGCAAACAATAAAATGCTCATCCTGAAGTGGCGCTCCTAGTGGCCGTGGACTTTAATACAGGCAAACTTAAATCCGTTTTACCTCATTTCTACCAGCATGTCACACGTGCAACCAGGGAAAAAAATAATAATCTAGACCACCTTTACTCCACACACAGAGATGCATACAAAGTTCTCCCCCACCCTCTATTTGGCAAATATGACCATAATTATATCCTCCTGATACTTGTTTACAAGCAAAAACTAAAGCAGGAGGTTCCAGTGACTCGCTCAATACGGAAGAGGTCAGAGGGCGCGGATGCTACAGGACTGTTTTGGTAACATAGACTGGAATATGTTCTGGGATAATCCAATGGCGTTGAGGAGTATACCACCTCAGTCATCGGCTTCATCAATAAGTGCATTGACGATGTCGTCCCCACAGAGACCATAGCCCAACCAGAAGCCATGGATTACAGGCAAGGTCCATATCAAGCCAAAGGCTAGAGCTGCTGCTTTCAAGGAATGGGACACTAATCCGGACGATAATAAGAAATAACAGCGTTTAACACAATAGTGCCCTCAAAGCTCATCACTAAGCAAAGGACCCTGGGACTAAACACCTCCCTCTGCAACTGGATCCTGGACTTCCTGACAGGCCGCCCCCAGGTGGTAAGGATAGGTAACAACACATCTGACACGCTGATCCTCAACACTGGGGCCCTTCAGGGGTGTGTACATAGTATTTTTTTACTTAATATTTTTTTGGTTTAGTCGCTAAATATTTTCTTAACTCTTCTTGAACTGCACTGTTGGTTAAGGTCTTGTACATAAGCATTTCACAGTAAGGTCTACAGTTTGATTTATTTTTTATTTAACCTTTATTTATCTAGACAAGTCAGTTAAGAACAAATTCTTATTTACAATGACAGCTTAACTCCGCCAAACCTGGAAAAATTGTGCGCCGGCCTATGGGACTCCCAATCACGGCCGGTTGTGATACAGCCTATAATCAAACCAGGGTCTGTAGTGACGCCTCTTGCACTGAGATGCAGTGCCTTAGACCGCTATGCCACTCAGGAGCCAATTTAATTGATTTGATATCCTCCACATTCTGTACTGGAGTGTGGGCCAGAGACAGGGAGAAACTAAATCCTACCTGCCAGCTCATCTGCCATCCACACTGACCGTTTATATTATACCAAGTACTAGTCTACACAAGGAAACTTGGAAATGTCCGACTTGCTCAATGGTTGTTGTTAATCACGTGCTGCGTTTCCTATTTCCGACTTGGACTTGAACGCTGTATTATACCTCAGCGACGTTTACTGCGTTCACAAAGCTAGTCGGAACAATGAAACTTGGACATTTCTGTCTTCCTGGTTCGGTGAACGCGGCACGTAGATAACTATAGCCAGTCGGACAATTCAGAGTTTCTAGTTTCGACGAGTACATGAATGCAGCAACTGACACATTTGAAGATGACGTCGATCGCGTCTCAACTCACATACAGTAGATTGTACTTGTGATTGGGCGATGGCTAGGCATTGTGAAACTGACCAATCCCTACAGCGCTTGCTCAGACTAACGCAGCTCCAACATGGCGGCGTTCTGAGTTTTGGAGGAGGGAACTGGGCGTAAATAAACACGCTTTAGACTTTTTAAAAACTTTCGGTAACAACACTCGTATTTTTGTGTCTGTGACATATTGTACCAAGGAAAGAAAATGTCAACTGACGGAAACAAGAAACAATTCTGGAAAAGAAATACAGCTAAGGTCCCTGGCAGGTATAAGTGACGTGTTCCTTCTTGGTAGCAACATTTGCTCGCTGCTTGTTAGCTAGCTCCGTTCCACTATTACATTCGAAATTACAGGTCACACTGACTGTAACGTTGAAACATTTAGTTTTTCACACATCCAATAATTATGTGTTGCTTCATGTCATACTTTATGGGGTTGTCAAACGTGCGCATGCTCTTGCCCCAGTGATTCTAGAGAATATATTACCAGCCGGCAACGTTAGCTAAATGATTGTAGTATGAGTTCGTCGTTTGGTATTCAGCTAGCTTAGCGAACCAGATAGCCAAGCCTAGCATTCCTTGCTAGCCAGTTAACTTTCTAAGGTTTTTATTTAGTTAGCTGTTAGCCTTTTCTGATTTAACTGACTCGTTGTCAGAGCGTATTGTCAATATAGCAAAAATTAAATATCAATATGACGTATTGAACTTATTTTTGATGTGTAGCTAAGTTCCAAGTAACTTTACATTTAGCCTCCAGTTCGCTAATTTTCTAAGGTTTTAATTTTGCTAGCAAGTAGCCTTTCCTGGTTGAACTGACTCGTTGTCAGAGCGTATTGTCATCATAACGTTACCAGCAATGAAACGTTAAAACGACTTATTGAACTTTTATAATGTGTAGCCAAGTCAAGTAACTTTACGTTTCGGCTAGATGGCTACATGCTCATCAAATTCGGCATCATATTGCCAACTACTGTTGACAGCTGCTTTCAAATGAAACCTAAGTAAACCAAAGTTGGTCTGCTCAATGAATTTTCTCATTATTGGAGTGCACTTTAACTTAAGGCATTAGTTGACAGAGACATGTCATCCACTGTTTACTAGAATACACTGTAATACATTAATTCAGTAGATTTCTTGTCAAATCATAGCAATAGGTCATTGTGTTTTTCCCCCTCTCCACAGCATACAACATGTGTATGGTGCTCAACATCCTCCTTTCGACCCTCTTCTGCATGCTAAGTAAGTGTCTGATTAGTTGTACGGTATATGTCCAACAGTGTCTGAGTCCCAAATGGCTCCCCATATCCTTCTAGTGCTGCACAATATAGGGAATAACATGCCATTTGGGACATATTCTATAATGAATGAATGATTGAATGGTGACTGTTGCTCTCTGGTATGTAGGTAGCTTTTGTCCTTTGATAGGGGATTTAAGATGGCCATTCAGGTTGGAGTAGTGGACTGACCGGAAAATCCAGTTTCTAACTTTCAGGAAATGCTGAGGTTAAAATTCAATGCTATTATAACTTCCTTTCGCCTCAATCACACCGGCAGCGACGTTGGATTTTGATACAACAGAAGTACATTCATTTACTATGGAACGCTGTGCTTTCCTTGCGTCATTGCATTGCAGAGACAGTTGCATACGTTGTATTTATCCAACATACACATCAACTTGCTTGACAGAAATGGTAGCAGAAGTTTCTAACTTTCAGGAAATGCTGAGGCTAAAATTCAATGCTATTATAACTTCCTTTCGCCTCGATCACAGCGACGTTGGATTTTGGTTCACCAGAACTTGAACTTTTGTTGCAGACATCCAGATGACACTGCATACCCTTTTTGCGCTGTGTGATCGATGAGTTAGGACTATTGTAATTAAAAGAAACACTGCATGTCCTTGTTTGACTGTCTTTTTAAGCACCCGTTTGACTTGATTGAGGATAGGGAATTATGTCCGCTCCACTTTAGCCTGGGTGTCTAACTGTTTAATCAGCACTAGCTACATAGTTTCCTTGCCAATAGAACAGCAAATTGGCATAAGGGCAATTCCACGGCAATAACATTATCTTTTGACTCAGATTTTTCACTTTCAAATGTATGACAAACAAAAAATACATTGATTTCAAAGTTCACCAAACCATGCAAATCTATGCACAATTACTTTGGTAAGGGAATTACAATAAAATCTCCCCCATGTTTTTATGAGACCATATTGTCCAAAAACTCAGATAAATATCTGCTCCAAATTAAGTTTCAAAGATGTCTGCAGAAATAATGGCATGTCAGCTCATTTTTTACAAGTTTGAATATCACAGCGGTGGACAGTACAATACAGCAGCGTTCAGTAAAGTGTGCTACTGTATTGTCCTATATTACACTCTACTATTGTATGTAACTTTACTCTACTGTGCTCTACTCACTGTACTGTGCTCTACTCACTGTACTGCACTCTGCTATCCAAATTTACATCTGTGATGATAGGTTCAGATTTGGTCCAGTGCGTTTGGTCTGTGGATGTTCACATCAAGGCCAGGGGTGGCCTGACCAAATGTGAACTACTTTTCAATGTCCATGAACGTCCGGTGTTGGCCGTTACTCAGTGAGTGAGGATGCTGGTTACAGTAAATTGAAAGAGAGAGGGCTCATGGATAGGTGTCAGTAAGAGCTGGAAGAGGTGACATTAACTGGGACCATTAACACTCTTGGTTTGACCACCAGACAACAGAAAGACAGACAAAGAAATCAGTTCTGAGCTGAACATAAGTATGCCAGTGGAAGAGAAGACAGTAGAAGGTGACCCAACTGTGGTTTGTGACACATTATTTCCCATTGTAGCCATTTCAGTTGCAGTGATTTTTTTGGGGGGGTAATTCCGCTTCCAATTTGGTAACTGATTAGGAGTTTTAATAATTAGTAAACAAAATTGATATCAGTAAATTCACTGTAACTAACTGGTAGGTCTACCATTACTTGTTACTTCTGTGAGCTTACATTATCCTCCCTCATGAGGGAGAGAAATGAGAAAATATCTTAAGATATGTGGGGTTTTGGTAACAGAATTACAAGGCACAAGACAATATTTCTTAAACTTACAGAAGGTAAACCATTTCTCCAATACTAAATATAAGGTTTGATATTAGTTGGCAAGGGTCTATACATCGACATTATTGTGTTTTGATAAGACCCCTTTTCCATCTGTTTATCAAGAAATACAACCTTTAATTATGCCACATTTTTTAGATGGAAAATGTATGCCTTAAATTTGCCAAAATGTATACTCTTTGCTTTCATTTGACACAATTTTATATGCGCCTATGAACTTCACATTTTGGTGCTCATGGGTCGTTTTCAATGGAAATGCTCGAAAGCAGAGAGATTTGGCACCAAGAAGGGCTTACTTCTCAGGCTGTGGCACCTACTATTTTTTTTATTTTTATGACCTGTCTTATCTCCATTTGACACCTGTTAGATTAACTCACACAGACCCAAGGTAGGCTGAATCAAATATTCTATATAGGTAACCGAATAATAATCTCTCTACTGGCTCTTTGGGCTGTGCAGCCCAGCCCAGTCCAGTCCAGCGTAGTTCTGAAACTCCACCCATCTGCTCACGTACCTGTATACCAAGTATATTCTCCCAACTGTTGGTTGTGGGTTGACAAGGAGAGAGCGGAAACAGATGAAACAGCTGATATTCAGTAATAGGCTTTTGTTGCTTTGCCTTTAGATTAAAGTGCTGCAAGTCTAATCATGTGGCTGATGTCCACAGAGGGTTTTATTTCATTTACTTGTTATTGTTAGGCTGACTTCCATGGTTTTATCACCTGTCAGGAGTGGGCTAGTCACAAGTAGAGTCATATTGAACTTGGCTTTGCTTTTGTTATGCTAATGCTTTCGTTTTGAGTGAAAATAATAAGATGGAAAGGAAGGGTCCCCTCTCCCTCTCTCCTTCCTCCCGTGCTGCTTTTCAATCTCTGGTGCACACCTGAGTCTCATGGACACGAGAGGAAAAAGGATAAATTAAATTGGCTTTTTATTACGTTTTTTCCCCCCTGAAGAAAACGTCTCTCATACACAAAGGAAGGATTTCTGTGAGAAATTGTTGTTAATTGATTGAATCTGCGCTGTGATTGTGTACCTTTTACAATAAGCTTTTTGAAATAATTCAAATAGATGCTGACTCATTGATTGTCCTTGCGGAATGTTTTTGTGATTGTTTAATTTCTTTCATTATCGTCATTCAGTTTTTTCCCCCCAACATTCTCGTCAGTCAGTTCTTTTCAACATCGGCTCGCTGCGTCAACGGGAGAATATCCATCTGTAGATGGGGCACAGCTGCAGTCTCATTAATAGAACTTAAAAATACACGCAATTGAGCTTTTTTGGAATTTAGTACAAGGGTATGTTCTTTGGCTGAAGTAGGCACTTTTTGACCAACTGTATTTGGCATTTGAATCTTAATTCCATTGAATGAACAGTTGAGTGATGTTTGTGAAGTGGCCCTACCAGAGTGAATTTGTCTCCCAGTCCTAATCTTTCATGGTCTTTCTGTTCATCCATTCTAAGTTTTACACCTGTCATTCAATTCAACATTATTACCAACCTCTTCCACCTTCCGCTAAAAAAATAACATGAATTGAAAATACATGTATAATTTTTTTTGTTTTTTTTTTTAATGCTTTGGATAACTTCTTGTACCCTTAATTTCTCCTCATATTTCCCCATCTTAGTCTAATCAAAGCGGGCAACAAACCCCAGATGACACCGGGAGGGAAGCCAAAGAAAGCCACCACCTTCCAGGAGTTTGAGAGCATCACCAGCGATGCCTGGGAAGTGGGGGACGACGACGACGAGCTGCTCGCCATGGCCGCACAGAACCTCAACACCGAGGTCGTCATGGAAACCGCCAACAAGGTGATTCTATGCCGTCAACATACACAGCAGTCAGTCGTCCTTGGGTGTTTCAAAGGCCCTTATGTACTCATAAGCCCTGTTTATATTAACTTATCCGCCCTTATAATACATTAAGCTGTTTTTAAGGAGTTACATTTTTTAAAGATGTTATTGTCATTTTGCAGGTGATCGAGAACCACAGCAAGCAGCAGGAGAAGCAGAGACAGGACGATGCCGATGCATCAGAACTGGAGGACCGAGAGGAAGAGGCGCATGAGGAAGAGGTGGAAGAGCAGTGGGAGGAAGGGGAGGAATTGACCCCTGAGGTGTCGTTTGCTTGTGAGCCTAGCCCTCTCAGTGATGGCAGACTAGTGAAGTCACTGAGTGAGGCCCCCATCGGATCACCTAAGGGTAAGTAGACATATGTCGCACGTTTCTCTTCTCAGTCTCTCTCCTCTCTATCCATCAATCAACAAACAGACAAAAAAATGTAAGCGTCAGGTGAGGTGACAGATGTGAGCAACAACTTCCTAACAAGAAAGGTATCTTGAAAGGAGGAACCCCACTCCATAGGGCCCATTTCCTCTGTCTTCAGTCTTCACCCACTCCTTCTATACACAATATTTCCTCTCCCCCTGCCTCTGCTCTGAGCCTGCTAGGCTTTTCATGTTCATTTGTTAGTGTGGTAGCAGCAGCAGAGGGTGGTGTTTGTCTTGTGCAGTAGGGAACATCTGCCTGCTGTCTGTGGTGGTGCAGGAGATAAGACAGCAGCCCGTAGCAGCCCTAACTCCAGTATTATCTCCATGGAGGAGACACGGGCAGAGTAGACACTGTCTGGTGTCTGCTCCATTCATCTGTGTTGATCAGTACACACGCATATATATCTCTCACTCTCTCACTCACACACACACAAAAGACAGACCTGCGCATCTGATGTGTTCACACACTGACCCCTACTCGCCCACGGACCCCTACTCGCCCACGGACCCCTACTCGCCCACGGACTCCAACTCACACACTGCCCTTCCTGCTGGGAGAGACCTCATATTGTCTGTGATTGTTCTGCTCTCTATTGTAGTGCTTGGGTAAATTATATATCGTGGTGATAATGCAGTGGAGGTTGAGCGACCCACTCTGTTCTTTGCCCTCAGGAAGTGATAGTATTCACACACTCCCCTTTGCATGCTGTGTTCAAACCAAGCTGCCGTCTTGAGCTCAACTCATCACAAAAAATCTGTGTTCATTTTCCTTTAGTCACATCACTATAATATTGTTGTCTGTCTGGTAGCTTCTCTCTACCCCGTCTCCTCTCCCCTCTGTCTAACCTGGCACTCCCCTCCCTCCACGCTTTCAGCCTACAAACAAGCTGCTCTCTGCTAATGGAGAGACAGACAGAGAGAGTGGCCTGACCTCGGCCCTGCAGCACTCTACACCTTCTCTGGGTGTCCTCCGCTGTCCTCTACTTCTGCTGCTGGGAACAAACTCTACTCTGCCTTGTTATTGTCTGTAATGGGGCTCCCGAGTGGCACAGCGGTCTAAGGCACTGCATCTCAGTGCTAGAGTCATCACCACAGAACCTGATTCGATTCCAGGCTGTATCACAACTTGCTGTGATTGGGAGTCCCATAGGGGAGGCGCACAATTTTTAGGGTTAGGCCCCCAGGGTAGGCTGTCATTGTAAGTAAGAATTTGTTCTTAACTGACTTGTCTAGTTAAATAAATATAAAAATGCGGGTTTGCTGTTACTGTAGTGGAGAAAGGTGGTTGGGTTACACAGTGTTTGTGTGACAGTTTTGTATGACATGTGAAGTCAATGGGTGTGCTCAGAGGAAAGGTGCTTGCAACAGGTGTGCGTGTTTATCTGTGTTTTTGCGTGTGACCAAGTGTGTGCATCTTTGTGTGTGTGTGTGTTTGTTCTCAGTATCTCTCCCCTCTCTCTGTTTATCCAGATGCGTCGCTCCACAGACAGCAGTCCCTGCCCCACCGGCCCACCATCCCCATGGTGGCTCGTATAGCTGACCAGAACACCTCCGGGACCCCAGCCATGACTGAGAGAGAGGCATCCCGCCTGGACAAGTTTAAACAGGTCCTGGCTGGACCCAACACTGACCTTGGTATGTTTCTGGATATTAATTAAGATCAGACTCATGTAGGAATGGTGCTCATAGGGATCATCAAACCCAATACCTTTTTGAAGCTCTGATATGTGCTTCGTGTAGGAATGTTACCACTCAACCACACAGGTTCTCCCCAATCCTGAACTAAACCATTTAGGGGAAAGATATCTGACCTTGTATCATTGTGTTGGGTTGCAACACCTCCTCGTCTCACCTTCTAATAGAAAACCCAGTTCACAGCTCTGTGGTAAAGAACTCCATCTGAGAAAACAAGCAGTGAAACATCTGCTGTGTTCTAACGATGCCATATGAATAGCTGAGGGGGAACTTAACTTTGCCATCTGGCCAGTGGCCACCGTGCATAATCCAAGGGACACAAATGATGCTTTTAGATTGTACTTGCTCGTTCTCTAGCTTTACTTCTACTGTACTCCTTTGAGACGAGATGGTGCTTTAACTTGTGATCCAAGGCCGTAATGGGGTAACGGCAGTAGCTTTGGTATTGTTCTTCCATGGGCATTTATATGGTCGATTTGAACATTTTTTTTTTGTGTTTTACGCTTTCAACTTCTAAGGGTTATTCTATGGAGGATTTAAAGTTCTATGGGTGATTTGAAGGAGTCTATTCATCCTTGGACTTCCGCTTGTTCTCCTATAAGTTTCAAGGTTTTGTTCTTTGTCAGTCCTCTAATCCTGCAGTATCTGTCTGGCTTATCAGCTCCGTCCTGGAAAGGCATGGGGGCAGATTGGTATGACTTGCATTGGAGCTGCTCAGGTGTGTGTGTGTGTACTTATGTGTTGTCGGACTCGCTCTTAACCATTTGGTACCGTTGATGATTTTCCCTGCAGTCGGCTTTTATAATGCTCTGAATATCCTTGGATTGTGCTGTGTGATTGTATGTGTGCTGTCTGATCCGCCTCAATGATTCCAGCTTTTGTCGTTGTGCCTGAGCCAGAGGTGAAGGCGTCTTAGCGAGGTTATACCTGTGAGGGAGTCGGTTCTATTGTTTGAGTCATTGTGATAGCGCTGATTCAGCCCAGTGGCTAGATCATTTTGTGAGGCTATGTGTCACTGACTGTCTCTATGGTTTATACAACGGGAGGTAAGCTATTAGTCATGAAGTGGTTCAGGGTCGTGCTGAGACACATGAGGGAGTAGGATTGGGTTAAGTGAGGTGCTGAATGTCAAAGAAGACCACTTCTGATTTTGAAAGGCAAAGACCATAACAGGTTCGCCTTTTTTGCCAAACATTCCATTTTCAGTAGACTCATGTAACCGGGACAACTCATGACTAAAGAAGGATCCACTGTATAGAGCTTGAGACAAAAGTTGATACACAACCTGTGGTTTTAAAAACCCAACAATGCAATTATTAATAACAATATATTACTAGAAAAATACACAAGAAATAAGAATATGAAATACACAAAGTAAGTAACCATACCATATACTGGAAATATTTAAACAGTCAGTTCTTATACCATATTTACGTGTGCAGGGATACTGGAGTGATGGAGGTAGATATTTATTTATTTTGATTTAACTAGGCAGGTCAGTTAAGAACAAATTCTTATTTACAATTACGGCCTAAAGGGGTTAGGCAATAGGATATAAGATAAACAGAGTAGCAGCAGCTTGCGGGTGTGTAGAGTTTATAAAAACATTTTTTAATTTAAATTATTACATTTTTTTGTTAACTAGGCAAGTCAGTTAAGAACAAAATCTTATTTACAATGACGGCCTACCGCGGGCCAAACCCTAACCCCGACAGCGCTGGGCCAATTGTGCGCTGCCATATGGGACTCCCAATCACGGCCGCCGGTTGTGATACAGCGTGGAATGTTTGAGTGGGCAAATGATGGAGTGAGAGTTTGAGTGTGTAGAGCCCTGTGAGTGTGCATAGAGACAGTGCGAGATTGAAATAAAAGGTCAATAATGATACAAGGTTAACACAGTTCGTGTAGCTATTTTGTTAGTTAGTCGTATTGCTTGGGGAGAGAAGCTGTTCAGGTGTCTGTTGATGTACCTCTTGCCATGCGGCAGCAAGGGAAAATGGTATATGACTTGGGTGGTTGACGATTTTCCGGGCCTTATTTTCACACCGCCTGATATAGAGATCCTGGATGGTAGAGAGCTTGGCCCCACTGATGTACTTGGCCCCACTGATGTACTGGGCTGTTAGCAGATGTTAATGCGAGTGTAGCGAAATGCTTGTGCTTGTAGTTTCGACAATGCAGTAATAACAGGCGAGTAATCTAACCTAACAATTACAAAACTACCTCATACACACAAGTGTAAAGGGATAAAGAATATGTAGATAAAGATATATGAATGAGTGATGGTACAGAACGGCATAGGCATTATGTAGTAGATGGTATCGAGTACAGTATATACATATGAGATGAGTAATGTAGGGTATGTAAACAAAAGTGGCAAAGTTTAAAGTGGCTAGTGATGCATGTGTTACATAACGATGCAGTAGATGAGAGTACAGTATATACATATACATATGAGATGAGTAATGTCGGGTATGTAAACATTATATTAAGTCGCATTGTTTAAAGTGGCTTGTGATATATTTTACATCAATTCCCATTATTAAAGTGGCTGGAGTTGAGTCAGTGTGTTGGCAGCAGCCACTCAATGTTAGTGGTGGCTGTTTAACAGTCTGATGACCTTGAGATAGAAGCTGTTTTTCAGTCTCTCGGTCCCCATTTTGATATACCTGTACTTTCCTCGCCTTCTGGATGATAGCGCGGTGAACAGGCAGTGGCTCGGGTAGTTGTTGTCCTTGATGATATTTTCCTGTGACATCGGGTGGTGTAGGTGTCCTGGAGGGCAGGTAGTTTGCCCCGGTGATGCGTTGTGCAGACCTCCCTACCCCCTGTAGAGCCTTAAGGTTGTAGGCGGAGCAGTTGCCGTACCAGGCGGTGATACAGCCCGACAGAATGCTCTCGATTGTGCATCTGTAGAAGTTTGTGAGTGCTTTTGGTGACAAGCCGAATTCCTTCAGCCTCCTGAGGTTGAAGAGGCGCTGCTGCGCCTTCTTCACGATGCTGTCTGTGTGGGTGGACCAATTCAGTTTGTCCGTGACGTGTACGCCGAGGAACTTAAAACTTACTACCCTCTCCACTACTGTCCCATTGATGTGGATAGGGGGATGTTCCTTCTGCTGTTTCCCGAAGTCCACAATCATCTCCTTAGTTTTGTTGATGTTGAGTGTGAGGTTATTTTCCTGACACCACACAGAGGGCCCTCACCACTTCCCTGTAGGCCGTCTCGTCGTTGTTGGTTATCAAGCCTACCACTGTAGTGTCGTCCGCAAACTTGATGATTGAGTTGGAGGCGTGCATGGCCACGCAGTCATGGGTGAACAGGGAGTACAGGAGAGGGCTCAGAACGCACCCTTGGGGGCCCCAGTGTTGAGGATCAGCGGGGTGGAGATGTTGTTACCTACCCTCACCATCTGGGGGTGGCCCGTCAGGAAGTCCAGGACCCAGTTGCACAGAGCGGGGTCGAGACCCAGGGTCTCGAGCTTGATGACGAGTTTGGAGGGTACTATGGAGGGTACTTTGGAGGGTACTATGGTGTTAAATGCTAGTCGATGAACAGCATTCTCACATAGGTATTCTCACATAGGTATTCCTCTCGTGTAGATGGGTTAGGACAGTGTGCGGTGTGGTTGAGATTGCATCGTTTGTGGACCTATAAGCAAATTGGAGTGGGTCTAGGGTGTCAGGTAGGGTGGAGGTGATATGGTCCTTGACTAGTGTCTCAAAGCACTTCATGATGACGGAAGTGAGTGCTACGGGTCGTTAAGCTCAGATACCTTCGCTATCTTGGGAACAGGGACAATGGTGGCCCTCTTGAAGCATGTGGGAACAGCAGACTGGGATAAGGATTGATTGAATATGTCCATAAACACACCAACCAGCTGGTCTGCGCATGCTCCGAGGGTGCGGCTTGGGATGCCGTCTGGGCCTGCAGCCTTGCGAGGGTTAACATGTTTAAATGTTTTACTCACATCGGCTGCAGTGAAGGAGAGTCCGCAGGTTTCGGTTGCGGGCCGTGTCAGTGGCACTGTATTGTCCTCAAAGCGGGCAAAAAAGTTATTTAGTCTGCCTGGGAGCAAGACATCCTGGTCCGAGACGGGGCTGGTTTTCTTTTTGTAATCCGTGATTGACTGTAGACCCTGGCACATACCTCCTCGTTTCTGAGCTGTTGAATTGTGACTACTTTGTCTCTATACTGACGCTTAGCTTGTTTGATTGCCTTGTTGAGGGAATAGCTACACTGTTTGTATTCGGTCATGTTTCCGGTCACCTTTCCCTGGTTAAAAGCAGTGGTTCGCGCTTTCAGTTTCACGTGAATGCTGCCATCAATCCACGGTTTCTGGTTTGGGAATGTTTTAATTGTTGCTATCGGAACGACATCATCAATGCACTTTCTAATGAACTCGCTCACCGAATCAGTATATTCGTCAATGTTGTTGTTTGACGCAAATGCGGAACATATCCCAGTCCATGTGACCGAAGCAGTCTTGAAGCGTGGAATCAGATTGGTCGGATCAGCGTTGAACAGACCTGAGCGCGGGAGCTTCTTGTTTTAGTTTGTCTGTAGGCAGGGAGCAACTAAATGCAGTCGTGGTCAGCTTTTCTGAAAGGAGGGCGGGGGAGGGCCTTATATGCGTCGCGGAAGTTAGAATAACAATGATCCAGGGTTTTACCAGCCCTGGTTGCGCAATCGATATGCTGATAGAATTTAGGGAGTCTTGTTTTCAGATTAGCCTTGTTAAAATCCCCAGCTACAATGAATGCGGCCTCAGGATATGTGGTTTGCAAAGAGTCAAATAAAGTTTGTTCAGGGCCATCTGTGTCTGCTTGGGGGTGAATATATACGGCTGTGATTATAATTGAAGAGAATTCTATTGGTAGATAGTGCGGTCGACATTTGATTGTGAGGAATTCTAAGTCAGGTGAACTGAAGGACTTGAGTTCCTGTATGTTGTTGTGATCACAACACGTTTCGTTAATCATAAGGCATACGCCCCCGCCCCTCTTCTTACCAGAAAGATGTTTGTTTCTGTCGGCGCGATGCATGACCAACTGGCTGCACCGACTCCGTTAGCGCCTCTCGAGTGAGCCATGTTTCCGTGAAGCAAAGAACATTAGTCTCTGATGTTCCTCTGGAATGCTACCCTTGCTCGGATTTCATCAACCTTGTTGTCAAGAGACTGGACATTGGCGAGTCGTATGCTAGGGAGTGGTGCGCAATGTACCAGTTTCCGGAGCCTACCAGAAGACTTTGTTTCCCTCTTTTAAGACGTCATTGTTTTGGGTCGCAGGCTGGTATCCATTCCGTTGTCCTGGGTGGAAGGCAGAACACAGTATCTGCTTCGTGAAAGTCATATTCCTGGTCGTACTGATGGTGAGTTGACGTTTCTCTTGTATTCAGTAGTTCTTCCCGACTGTATTTAATGAAACCAAAGAGTACCTGGGATACCAAAGAAATAACACGTAAAAAATCAAAATATTGCGTATTTTCCTAGGAACGCGAAGCGAGGCGGCCATCTCTGTCGGCGCCGGTGTTGAACGGCTACCAGTTATCTCACATTCTCCCACATTTCAGGTTGGCAACACCGGGAACCCAAACATGAGCAATAAAACTACTATTGATACAGAAACTGTTTCCCCCTTTTCACAGCAACGGTTTTCTTTTTTCTTTGCCCTTAGAGACAAACATGACTTTGTGACGACACATATTAAAGTTGCCGGCAACCAGAAAGGCAGTGTATGTTCTCCTGCTTGTTTATATCCTTGTACAGTTTAAGCGCCAGCTTGTTAATTTGTCTTGAGGTGGAATGTATACAGCAGTCATGATGACAGCTGAAAAGGGTCAGCATTTGACCATCAGGTATTCAAAGACTGGTGAACAGTGGGTCGAAACTTCCACCAGGCTGCAATTAGCACACCAGTTGTACTTGAAGAGGCAACCCCCCCCGACTTCACTGTCCTGTCTGCATGAGTCCTTAGCCGTAGTATATTGGCCATATACCACGCCACCTTGGGCCTTATTGCTTAGGTATGCCAAGGGTATGACAAAACATGCGTTTTTCTTCTCTAATGATGTTGGTAACCAGTTTATAATAGCCATAAGGCACCTCAGGTGTTTGTGGTATATGGCCAATATACCACGGCTGCCGGCTGTATCCAGGCACTCCGTGTTGTGCATTAGAACACCCCTTAGCTGTTGTATATTGACAATATACCACACCCCCTTGGGCCTTATTGCTTAAACATGTCCCTAAAATCAGCAATTTACAATGTTTCCCTTTGTTGAAACCCTGCGTGAATGTTTGTTGGTCCTGTCGCCGTGACTACGACAGGCTAGCTTCACTGCAGTTAACTTTAGCCTATGTTAGCTTCTATGCTAACAGACTTGTCTAAATTAATTAAACTATCAAAACATCATAAAAAAAATAACAATGTGCTGTGTTATTACACTCCGCTGAACTCTGTTTAATTTCCTCTGCTTTATAACTCGCTCACCATAAAATGTTTTGTTTATCTGGTGATGTTCTCTTCAGTTTTCAGTTGGCTCTCACTGACTCACTAACCAGGCAGTGTAGCGTGAGAGTGCGTGAAGCAACCACTAGAGCGAGCAGCTCTCTCTGTGGGACAAAAGAAGCACAACACCCCTTGACTCTGAATACTGTCATCGATTACAAAATTTGAAAGATTAGGCTACCAGATATCTCACATTCTCCCACATTTCAGGTTGGCAACACAGGGAACCCAAACATGAGCAATAAAACTGTACTATTGATACAGAAACTGTTTCCCCTTTTTCAAAGCAACGGTTTCCTTTTTTCTTTGCCCTTAGAGACAAACTAGGACCAACAATAGTGTCCTGCCTCTGACCATACTGGTATATGAATTCATCAGTATAATACCAACCAACCTCTTGATCTTGAGGGGTTTTATTTATTTAAAGCATTGTACTGCCGTTGTACTACGGTAACACATAATTCATAAAGATGGTACCATATGTATAATGCAGTTTTAAAACCATGCTATTTCAATGAGGCAATACCATGGTATTATTTTGGATCATAGCAGTACCATACTTCAACACTAAAACCATCGGAATTGGGGTAAGTAACTGCCGATCTGATGTTCGAGTTCTTGTCGGTTGTAAGAAATGATAGCGGATTTATTTAGTGAAAACAGAGTAAAAATAAATGGCAAAATAATCACAAAGTAGCAAAGTTCTGTCGACGCTTGCAAAACGGCGGCAATCCAGTATGGCGCTATCTTGAGGTCATAAGAGGATTTATAGCCATCCATAAACCAGTACATGTCTTCATCTGTGTATTATTATGGACTCCTGAGGGGAGGGAGGTGGAGGCTGGGGGGAGAGCAGCAGGGTACAGTCAGTGATTCTAAGTCTGTCAACAGTGATTACACCAGGCCAGCAGTCGGGATCTGCTTTTTAAATGGAGTTGTCGCTGCTTTATTACATATCCAAGCTGACTAGCCAGACACATGATGCCAACGATGAAATATGAACTTAATTCAGAGGCCATAATTAAGAGACACAGAGGTAGAGGGCAAATCAGACAGAGAGAGAGAGGGAGATTGGCAGAGGGTAAGGGAGATGAATCGATTGCTGGAGAGAAAGAGAGAGCCTGTTGACAGAGATGGATGGGTGTGTTGTCCTGTGGTTGAGGTGGCCGACCTGGTTTTTGTCCTGGTCTCCCCTCTGTGACATCAAATTTTATTGGTAATATACACATGGTTAGCAGATGTTAATGCGATTGTAGCGAAATGCTTGTGAAGAAAGGTGATTGAGTGCATTGCAAAGTAAATTCTATCAGCATATTGATTGCACTACGCAATTGCACTATTTGTTCTCAAATTTGCTTTGTTGAAATCCCCAGTTACATTAAATGCAGCCTCAGGATATAGGGTTTCCAGTTTACAGAGTCTAGGGAAGTTCCTTGAGGGCCGTCTTGGTGTCTGTTTGATGGGGAATGTACACCGCTGTCACGATAACTGACGAGAATTCTCTTGGGAGATAATATGGCCGGCATTTGATTGTGAGGGATACTATGTTAGGTGAACAAAATGACTTGAGTTCCTGTATGTTGTTATGATTACACCATGAGTCGTTGATCATGAAGCATACACCCCCGCTCTTCCCAGAGAGGTGTTGCATGGAAAAGCCTGGTGGCTGAACCGATTCTGACAACATATCCCGAGAGAGCCATGTTTCTGTGAAACAGAGGATTTTACAATCTCTTCTGTCTCTCTGGAAAGCAACCCTTGCTTGAATTTCATCTACCTTGTTGTCAAGAGACTGGACATTGGCGAGTAGTAAACTCAGGAGCGGTGGGCGATGTACACGTTTACGAACCTGACCAGAGGGCCTTCTGCGCCGCCATTGTTTTGTGCCGGCTTCTGGAATTAGGTCCATTGTCCTGGGTGCTGGTCCAAACAGTGGATCATCTTTGGGCAAGTCATATTCCTTAGTCGTAATGTTGGTAAGTTGACTCCGCTCATATATCCAATAGTTCTTCCCGGCTGTAAGTAATAAGACTTGTGATTTCCTTGGGTAAAAATGTAAGAAATCAAAATACTGCATAGTTTCCTAAGGACTCGAAGCAAGGCGACCATCTCTGTTGGCGACATCTTACTTTTTTCATCACAGCATCTGTAGAATTACATAGCCATTTATCAGTCCTCTCACCACCAACAGCGCTCTCTTAAACCTCCATCTCTCTCGCTCTGTCGCTCTTTCTCGCTCAACTCATCTACTCATCCCTCTCTCAATCACACAGCTATCAATCCCGGGAGACGCTGCCCTCTAGTGTAGAACGACCCCTGACTCTTGTCCTTGATGTTGGGGGTTGTGTGTGTATCAGGGAAGGTGTGCGCGTACGCTTCATTCTTTCTTCAGCCTGATGGATTTCACCCTGGTTTGTGGCTCTAGCCCTCCATCATGTTGGGATTTGTCTCCAGAGGTGTGTGTGTGTGAAAAACTGACTGACTCCTCCACTCTCTGCTCTCACCTGTTTAACGATTAGAAGATGGGCTTGGCATGGGATAGAGCGAGGCTAAAACGGTTAGGCCTAAAAAATGAATCACTCTTTTTCTTGTCATTCCCAGTTTCTATGATCTTAATTGTCACAAAGATTTAGAAAAGACAATCAGGTAGTTTGGTTATTCCAGATGCAATATACAGTTTTTGTTTCTAATTCAAGCATTCATCAGCCATCTGTGTGTGTGTGTGTGTGTTTTATTTTGAGCAGTTTATGTCAGGATTTCTGGGTTTCTCCAGACAGAGCAGTGAACCTTGCAGAGGTAGGCAGGCTGACAGAGCGGAACAGAGCAGGCTTTACGGCACTAAGGCTACAAAGACCATGGCAAGAGCAGGCCAAACCCATTTATCATCACGGAGAGTGAGAATATGACTGGATCTCATTCATAGCCTATTATCTGTCTCCCTTTTGCTGTCTCGATCTTTCTCTCTCATTCTCGCTCTTTCTCTCTCATTCTCGCTCTGTCACCTGTCTCTCCCCCACCCTGCTCTCTCTGAAAAGTCATTCAAATGAATTTAATAATTTCTCATGTAATATATTAAGGCACAGTTTAAATATTTGATCAATTGCATATAAATCAACATATCAGCCAGGATCGGAATGATACTTTAGCGCATCTGTGAGTGAGCTCATTACCTGCATGTAAAACGAGTGGGCTGTTTCTCAAGTGGAGAGAGAGACAGTCGGACATTGCAGCAGCAGGCCGTCCTAGACTATAAAATATAATAGTGAACAGAACAAACTAACTTGGCAGCAAATTAAACATCTTGTCGCCCGGCTAGTTAACTGTTTAACTATTATTAGCGTGTATTAATGTTTTCATCATGTCCCAAAAACAACATTCTATGATTCATTTTAGGGCTGTCCCTATTTAGTTGACCAGTTGAGTGTTTGGTCGATAGGCTGTTGGTTGACCAAGGTTTTTTTTTTTTAATTGAGCAGTGGCAAAGGGTGGCTACTGTGAAGAATCTCAAATATTAATATTGTATAACACTTTTTTGGTTACTACATTCTACAATGTAGATAAAAGTAAAAATAAAGAAAACCCCTGCAATGAGTAGGTGTGTCCAAACCTTTGACTGGTACTGTATATATAAAATATTTGGCACGAGACACCTGTCTCATTCATGCCTGTCTGAGTGGACTAATCCATTGTGGAGGCCGTGGCGGTGGCATATCACCTGTTGTTCATTAACAGTAAATGTACATCATTTTGAATCTACGTTACTTGTTTGGTGATGTCATTTCTGTTAATGCATTCAATTTATTATTATTATGATTACAGCCTTACTGTTGTCATTGTAGGAGTGGACACGTAGTTTGCAGAGCCTAGTCTACACGTGATAAAGTTTGGGTTTATTTCATTACGAGTTGTCAATTTATTAATTGTCTTTTGTTTGGAGCACTTGTCAATCTTGAGTAAGTACACGCACCTGATTACGCTTACCTCCGTTAGTTTGGTGCGTTATGCCCTGGAATCCACCGGAAAGAGCGGTTACGACAACGCAGACAAAAATTCCAATTATATCCATAATGGCCACAGAAAAATGTCAACTGTTTTTTATAATCAATCCTCAGGGTGTTTTTCAAATATCTATTCGATAATATATCAACCGGGACAGTTGGCTTTTCACTAGGACTGGGAGTAACAATGGCCGCCTTTCTCTTTTGCGCACAACACACTCTGAGAGCCCCCACCTCTCCACTTACGCAATGTGGTCAGTCACGCTCATTCTTCAAAATAAAAGCCTGAAACTATGTCTAAAGGCTGTTGACACCTTAGGGAAGCCATAGAAAAAGGAATCTGGTTGATATCCCTTTAAATGGGCAATAGGGATGCATAACAACAGAGGTTTCAAAAACAGGGGCACTTCCTGATTTTGGATTTTCCTCAAGTTTTAGCCTGCAATATCAGTTCAAATAGTGCCCCCTAGCTTCAAGAGGTTAATTGAATGCAGGAGAATATAGGAATACATACGTTTTTTTATTGTTGTTGCATCATCTTTCACATGTACTAGAATAGGATGCTGGAGATAAATTTGATGGATAACAAGAGGGCAACTGTAGGTGTGCAAAGTTTCAGACTGACAACTTCAGGAATGGGTGAGCTACATGACATTTAGCATGAAGTCACACAAGTTGCCCAAATGTACCCAAGTGGCTGAATTGGTGAAATGACCTATAACTAAAAACAACATATCAAAAAGCAATTCTAACACACAATTTTTTTTTTTAAATATTTGAAAAAAACCCCCAAAAAAACCCTTTGGAAGTCCTCTACACAATATTTTGCTGCCTGTGCCATGTCCCATAGCAGTCTCTTTCTGATGTAAAGCAGAGGCAAACTGAACAAGTGGTGCAGGTGATGGGGACTTTATGCGACACAGAACACAACGACGCCTCCATGCTTTGCCCTTTCGGCCCTGAGGCACAGTCATGCCTGCAGTAATGAACTGTGGGATATGTACACCACTGGAGGCAGGAGTAAAGCTGGCAGAGGTAGAGGGGGCAGAATGTGATGCAGTGGACTTTCGGATATAGCCAGCAAGTTCCCGGATGAGCAGCTCCCTGAAGGCTAGCTGTGAGATGGGGGGCTGTCCACAGCTCTTCGCCATTTCCTTCTGCAGGATGAAGGAATTCACCACAGAAATGCCAATGAAATGGTAAAACAATGTCTTGTACCATTTCTTTGTCTTATGTAGAACATTGTAGTTACCCTATCAGTGCGTCTGATAGGTCTACACCTCCCATGCTCTTGTTACAGTGAAAAGTAGCAGAAAAGGTCTGACATGGAAATGGGCTTCCATGCCTCTTTCTTTCCTGCTTGCTTCCTAGCCCCATACTTGTTTAGTATTACACACCAGGGAATCAACAACTGCCGGGTTGAAAAACAATTGATAAAGATGCATGGGGCTGTATTTTGATGTCATGTCGAGCTGAGGTCCTGGTGACCTTTTTGGTCGGAATATTGGAGGACGTGGCTCCACATCCTCCTCCAGCACAGAGTGCCATTTCCCCTCTACCTCTCTGCCAGCAGTTTCCACACTTCCCCTCCTCCGCTTCTTTGTTACTGTCTTCACACCTCTAGATGGCCGGACGGGGGTAGGTGTGGAGCCGGAGACAGCAGGAGTCCGGCTGGATGAACCCGCTTCAGTGGAGGATGGGCACCTTGGCACCAGGGGCTCCCAGTCGGAGTCGCTATCACTGTGAAAGAAATCATAATTTTTTTTGTTTTGTATGAGCCTTTTATCATCACATAAAATAAACAGATATGTATTGTATAGAGCAGATCGAACAGTCACTAAGGTAAAGTGCTGTTCCATTCAACTCCGGCCATTGTTGTGGGCCTGCCCTCCCCCAACAGCACCCAATGGCTATTTCATATGGAAATGGAGAGGAGAAGCAGGTGCAGTGGCCATGTGTGTGTTTGCTGTTCTACTCTACTCCATTCCATTTGAATAAAAAAATGGAAAATATATATAACTGACATGGAGTAAATACAGACACACACACACAGACACACACACACAGAGAGGTTATGGGTCGTACACACACACACACACACACACACACTATAGGCAATGTGTACTTTACACATTTCATCACACATTTCATTGCAAAAAACAAAAAATAGATATTTTTGCAAAAAATAAATAATATATTTATATTTCATAAAACGGCATTAGCACTTACCAATCCAGAATTACGTCCTGTCCTTGCAGAAACCGCTCCTCGATGTTTGAATCATAACTGTGTTCACTCAAAGATTCCTCAAACAAAAAATCTGCCTCACATTCCCGATCAATCTCTTCTATAATCTGGTGCAAATCTGTATACTTGGACTTCGCTTTTCCTGATTTATTCGCCATGATGTATTCAATGAAATCGTCGAAAAAACACTTTCCAAAATACTGCTTCTAAAATACTATTTTCCAAAACACTGCTGTGCGTAACAAGCGTGACTGCAACTACTCTGACGGTCAATGGCGAGAATGAAGTTCGTTACGCGTGTGTTTACTAACAAGGGATGGTGGTCCAACCCATAACCATCACGTACTGGCATTTACCTCAGCTCATTGGCTATCTACCCAGCTAGATTTCAAGAAGATCAGTGGTCATTGGGCAGAAATAGTCAATCAACGAAGCTTTGCTAATATTATTGGTGCGCATTGAGGTCTTTGCTCGTTGTCTTCAAATCAGTTCACTTCGGTCAATACTCCCCGCAAAACAAAACAATCAAGTTTGGCTATGTTGCAAACATCCAGAGGATTTCAATAAAACCAACTATGACTAGATAAACGATTGTTTAGTGTGTAATTACGTTGAATGCTCCGTCAATTGATAGAGATGGAATTCACGACACAAACGTTTTACAAATTGTTTGGTTTTGGGCTATAAAAATAGATTTTATCACAGCAAACGGCACTTCATTTGATCACTGGGACCATCAGGAAGAGAAATAAGAGCAAGATATCAGAATGTAAGTCATAAGTCTACCTCCAGATATGAATGTGTCAACTGTCATGGCGGAAAATGTTTGTTGTTGATCGCTCTTCTCAAACAAAAGCATGGCATTTGTTCTCTGAAATAGCTATTTTAAATTGGAAAACGTAGTTTGATTACCAAGATCGCTAGAGCGCGATGGGACAAGCACATCCCTGCCGGCCAAACCCTCCTGTAACCCGACCACGCTTGGCCAATTGTGCGCCATCCCATGGGTCTCCGGGCCGCGGCAGAGCCTAGCAACTGCGATGCAGTGCCTTAGACCACTGCGCCACTTGGGAGGCACACAATGTGTGCCAATTGATCTAGTCACTTTCTGTAAAACGGAATATGTATACACTACTGTTCAAAAGTTTGGGTCACTTAGAAATGTCCTTGTTTTCCATGAAAACATACATGACATGAGTTGCAAAACGAATAGGAAATATAGTCGAGGCGTTGACAAGGTTATATATTATTTTTAATTGAAATAATTGTGTCCTTCAAACTTTGCTTTCGTCAAAGAATCCTCCATTTGCAGCAATTACAGCCGTGCAGACCTTTGGCATTCTAGTTGTCAATTTGTTGAGTTAATCTGAAGAGATTTCACCCCATGCTTCCTGAAGCACCTCCCACAAGTTGGTTTGGCTTGATGGGCACTTCTTATGTACCATATGGTCAAGCTGCTCCCACAACAGCTCAATAGGGTTGAGATCTGGTGACTGTGCTGGCCACTCCATTATAGACAGAATACCAGCTATACCAATACCTTCCCTAAAATAGTTCTTGCATAGTTTTGAGCTGTGCTTTGGGTCATTGTCCTGTTGTCGGAGGAAATTGGCACCAATTAAGCCCCGTCCACAGGGTATGGCATGGCGTTGCAAAATGGAGTGATAGCCTTCCTTCTTCAAGATCCCTTCTACCCTGTACACTTCACCACCACCAAAGCTCCATCACATTGTGTCTCGTGAATGTTCTTCTTTGTGATCCGAACACCTCAAACTTAGATGTCTGTATTATTTTGCCCATCTTAATCTTTTCTTTTTATTGGCCAGTCTGAGATATGGCTTTTTCTTTGCAACTCTGCCTAGAATGCTAGCATCCCGGAGTCGCCTCTTCACTGTTGACATTGCGACTGGTACTATATAATAAGCTGCCAGTTGAGGACTTGAGGCATCTGTTTCTCAAAGTAGACACAATAATGTACTTGTCCTCTTGCTCAGTTGTGCACCGGGACCTCCCAAATTAATTTATAAAGCCCTTCTTACATCAGCTGATATCTCAAAGTGCTGTACAGAAACCCAGCCTAAAACCCCAAACAGCAAGCAATGCAAGTGTAGAAGCACAGTGGCTCGGAAAAACTCCATAGAAAGGCGGCAACCTAGGAAGAAACCTAGAGAGGAGCAAGGCTATGAGGGGTGGCCAGTCCTCTTCTGGCTGTGCTGGGTGGAGATTATAACAGAACATGGCCAAGATGTTCAATTGTTCATAAATGACCAGCATGGTCAAATAATAATAATCATAGTAGTTGTTTAGTTGTTGAGGGTGCAGCAAGTCAGCACCTCAGGAGTAAATGTAAGTTGGCTTTTCATAGCCGATCATTCAGAGTATCTCTACCACTCCTGCTTTCTCTAGAAAGTTGAAAACAGCAGGTCTGAGACAGGAAGAACAGGCAGAACAGTTGAAACTGGAGCAGCAGCACGGCCAGGTGGACTGGGGACAGCAAGGAGTCATCATGCCAGGTAGTCCTGAGGCATAGTCCTAGGGCGCAGGTCTTCCGAGAGAGAAAGAAAGAGAATAAGAGAGAGCATACTTAAATTCACACAGGACACCAGATAAGACACTCCTCTTTCTATTCAGAGAGCCAGTTTGCGCTGTTCTGTGAAGGGAGTAGTACATAGCGTACAAGATCTTCTGTTTCTTGGCAATTTCTTGCATGAGAGAGCCTTCATTTCTCAGAACAAGAATAGACTGACGAGTTTCAGAAGGAAGTTCTTTGTTTCTGGCCATTTTGAGCCAGTTATCAAACCCACAAATGTTGACGCTCCAGATACTCAACTAGTCTAAAGAAGGCCAGTTTTATTGCTTCTTTTATCAGAACAACAGTTTTCAGCTGTGCTAACATAATTGCAAAAAGGTTTTTCTAATAATCATAAAAATAGGAGTGATGGTTGCTGATAATGGGCCTCTGTTCGCCTGTGTAGATATTCCATAAAATATCAGCTCTTTCCAGCTACAATAGTCAAATACAACATTAACAATGTCTACACTGTATTTCTGATCAATTTGATATTTTAATGAACAAAAATGTGATTTTCATTCAAAAACGAGGTCATTTCTAAGTGACCCCAAACCTTTGAACAGTATTGTAATTAAATTGAGGGTTAACATAAATCATAAAACATATTTGGTTGCAGAATAAAATTTGGTCAAATCTGGTCTGCACTTTATTTTTTTATTTTCCATTATTTATTATGATTAAATAGCCTGCCTAAAAGAAATCATGATTCTGGTTAAGCTACGTAGAATTGCATTAAATTAGCTTCAAAACAAAGGTTTCCTCAAATAATAATAATAATAATAATAATAATAATAATAATAATAAAATAAAAAAAGCTTGTTTAGCTTTCTTATTAGAGCTAGCTGGCTAACTCATTGATACTACTTTGGCCTGGCCTCAGGCAGGGGTCTAGTTAAGCAATGACTGATAACTGATAAAGATACTGTACATGGGCTGCATTTTGAAATGGCACCTGGTCAAAAGAATGTGGAATATTGGCCTATGACAAATAGACTGCCATTCCAGACACATGTGAATCATGATCTTAATCTAATGTCCTTTTTTGCGATAAAATTTAACCACTTTGAAAGAGGCACGTTTGGCTTGTTCTGTCCCTCCCTGCCTTCTGACTGAAACATTTGATCTGCACCATTTGGAACAGTGTATATTTTATCCCTGTCCTTCTGCTTTTTAATGATTTTGTTTTCAGAAACCATAGTATAGATGCCAGCGTGTAGTTGTGTGAGCTGGATTTTGCGAGTCACAGCATCAGCTTTTACAGTTTATTTTGAGAGACTAAGAGCGGCGAACACCAGCCAATTACCTCTCTCTGATGGCGGAAACATAGCCGTTTCCATGGCGATGCTCTTTCCTCTGATTAGGTCTTGCTTAGACTTTCTCTCCTACTCTACCTCACTTCATCCCTGGCAATCTTCCCTGGACACTAAACCTCTCCCTCCCCACATACACTCCCGTTTTACTCCCTGCCCTTTCTCCTTTCTTTTGCTGACTTACGTTCCCTCTTTCTTCCTCTTGTTAGTCTCTGACTCTACCTCTTCTCTTTCTGCTGTCTCTCTCCATCTCTTTTCATCTGCTTCTCTCTGCCTGCTACAGTTGGGGGAGCTGCTGATCTATGTAACTCCTTCTCTTGCTGAAGCCTCTAAATGCTACTGCTGCGACTTATCGTTTTTCTCTGCATATCTGCCTTTCTCTCTCTGCCTCTTCTTACACCTCTCTGTCTCTCTGTCTCCACAGTTACAGTTGACAATCCTGTTACACAGCCATTTCCCAATATTATAGGCTTACCACCACAGCCATGCCATTCTGTAGTTCAATTGAATTCTTATGTCAACTATTAACTCAATTAGTATTTTTTTTTAAAAATCTACGGGGAATATAATTTCTGATTCATCTCTCCGTTGTGTATGAAAATATGATCCTCTAAAATATGGTTTTCTAGTAAATAGGCTCAGGGTTTAGTCAAGAGAGTAGATATCCCAGGTCAAGCACCGGATGGCTAGTTAAGTTGTCTTTTAAGACGACATCATCCAATGATGAATACCCCCCTGGAGAGTGGAACGTAGATTAGGAGCGCAAGACACTCCCCTCTCAAAAAACAGAAACAGCGTCTCCGTCTTGGAGAGTTGAACCACTATAGCAGCTGAAGTTTGTCTGGTGTGGTACACTATTTCACACCTCAGTGGTCATTTGAGACCAGAGGCTAAATGACAACTACTGAGATGATTATGTCTCTCATGGCGATGCCCTAGGCCTAAAGCTGCTCTACTGTGGCAGGTCTCACCAGGCAGGCTGATTGCTAATTCCTTTGTGCGTAATTACTTGGCACACAGTCAGCTGTTTTGTCACCAATACCAGTTGTTTTTGCCTGTCCATGCCAGTTATACAGTGGGGCAAAAAAGTATTTAGTCAGCCACCAATTGTGCAAGTTCTCCCACTTAAAAAGATGAGAGGCCTGTAATTTTCATCATAGGTACACTTCAACTATGACGGACAAAATGAGAAAAAAATCCAGAAAATCACATTGTAGGATTAATGAATCTATTTGCAAATTATGGTGGAAAATAAGTATTTGGTCAATAACAAAAGTTTCTCAATACTTTGTTATATACCCTTTGTTGGCAATGACAGAGGTCAAACATTCTGTAAGTCTTCAAGGTTTTCACACACTGTTGCTGGTATTTTGGCCCATTCCTCCATGCAGGTCTCCTCTAGAGCAGTGATGTTTTGGGGCTGTTGCTGGGCAACAGACTTTCAACTCCCTTTATTGAAGAATCACTACTGTTGACCAATCACAGATGAAGGGATGTAGACTTCGGCTTGCCTCAATGTTTTTGTGAACACAAACAGCCGCAAAAACACTTACCGAAGTCCAAAACTAACAAGAACGACACAAAATGTTGTCATAATATACAGTGCATTCAAACAGTATTCAGGTCCCTTGTCTTTTTCCACATTTTGTTACATTTTCGAATAAGGCTATAATGTATGAAATTCGTGTTTTTCCTCGATTTACACACAATACCCCATAATGACAAAGCAGAAACAGTTTTTTTAAATGTTAGCAAATGTATTAAAAATAAAATACTTATTTATGTAAATATTCAGACCCTTCGCTATGAAACTCAATGTTGAGCTCCGGTGCATCCTGTTTCCATTGATCATCCTTGAGATGTTTCTAGAACTTGATTGGAGTCAACCTGTCGTAAATTCAATTGATTGGTCATTATTTGTAAAGGCACACACCTGTCTATATTAGGTCCCAGAGCAAAATCCAAGCCATGATGTCAAAGGAATTGTCCATAGAGCCCCGAGACAGGATCATGTCGAGGCACAGATCTGGGGAAGGGTCACCAAAACATTTCTGCAGCATTGAAGGTCCCTTAGAACACCGTGGCCTCCATCATGCTTAAATGGAAGACGTTTAGACGCGTCATACCCAAGACGACTCTAAGCTGTGATCTTTGCCAAAGGTTCATCAACAAAGTACTCAGTAAAGGGTCTGAATTCTTATGTAAATGTGTTTCATTTTTATATATTTAAAAAAAAACAAATGAGCAGAAATGTCTCAATCAGTTTTTTTTTTGTCATTATTGGGTATTGTGTGTAGATTGAGGAAAACAATTTAATATATTTTAGAATAAGGGTGTAATGTAAATGTAGAAAAGGTCAAAGGGTCTGAATACTTTGTATGCGCAAACTCCTCCGAATTGTTTCGGCTGGGAAGCATGCGGATGCCTTGACAGTGGTAGTATGTTCTCACGAGATTACAGTGGCAGCCTGGCAGAACTTTGTCTTCCCATAGTAGGTCCAAGAGTATGAACTCCCCATGAACCAAATCACAAATAATATATAGATCTGGGGGCCTTCTTCATAATCCCTGCACTCAAAACTGCCACTTCATCTACAGTATACTTTAGAACTTAAAACATTTCATTTTTACTCAGCCTCATTAAAACGCTGGCATCATACACACACTTTAGAGACTTTAGGGAGAAGTTTAAACAAGTTGGTTTTGAAAAGTGTCATCTGAAATTAGAATATTGTACGTTAACTTCATGGGTGAAGTAGGATAATTTATAAGAAGCAGAGGAATTTATAATGCAATCAGTTTAAGAAGCCGACCACCTCTCTCGGCAGTGACTTTGAGAGGCCGCGCTAGGGGGAGTTGACTGGGTCCTTACTGTACCGTTCACTTCCCAGTCTCCACCACTATATCTCACCATGGTTGCGTCCCAAATGGAACCCCATTTCCTATATGGTCTTAGTGCACCATATATGCTTGGGTCAAAAGTAGTGCACTTTATAGGGAAGAATAGGGTGCCATTTGGGACGTAGACTACATTTCATCGTCCAGAAGCCAGGTGGTAATACGGAGGAGTATCTTTTTACTGGACTCCCATTAGTTCACGAGCCTGTCGTCACCAGCTGCTTGTCTCTTCGTCCTTTACCTGAGTTAACAGCACGGTACTCTGTCTCTCACACAGACAGACTCAGCGCTTAAGGTTTAGAGCATCAGCTAAAACTTTTACAGCGCTGAATAAATGCGTCAGGCCGGATGGCATTCTTGTTAGCCATGATAGGGATGATGTGGCAGTAGGCCCTGGTTTGTCTGCTGGGGATGTTGTCTTGGGCTCCCTGCGTTGGAAGAAATGGGGATCTGCCTGCCACTAATATTGTAGCCTCTCTGCGTTAGTTCTACAGGACTACACAAGACACAGAGTGCAGCAGGATGTTGCTCGGGATGTGGCTTAGCTCTAATTTCTTTATTGGGTTGTTGTCGGCCATGATAGGAATAGGCCTACGGGATCTGCTGTCACTGTTTGATATAGCCTATGTCTGACACCGACAAGGAAGTGTTTGTTTTGTAGTGTCTGTCTATGAATGTGAGCTGTGTGTGAGGACCTCTTGGCTGTCTGTCTGCCCCATTGCCCTCTCCATCTGAGTCGTGTCTGACTAGTGCATGGCTTCGGCCTGCCAACTGTCTGCCTCCCTCTGCCATCACTTCCTCACTCAGTCAGCACACAGACTGACAGCTCTCATCTTTCCTGATAAATGGCCTATCTTTCTCTGCTTTTTAACAAAAAAACAACTTTTTTTTTGATTCCTCTCTTTCACGCACACACAGGATGTGGACTCAAATCCAAGCACTAGACTCTCCATCTGGAGATTTGAACGACACAATCTGTGTTGGGATTGTACCGTACATTTTAAACATTGCAATATTGAAGGTATTTAGCGTCCATTACTTCAACTTCTCCCATAGGGATACAGCTGTGAAAATGCTTAAACAGGAGGTACACGATGTTACGAAGTACCGGCGTGGCCACAAGCGAAAATGTACCGTAGCCAAGGCCTATCCCGTGTGAGCTCATGAATAAACCATTAATGCAGTAGTCTAAAGGACAAGGTGTCTGGGATCGGAAGTGACCTCCGGGGGAGAGATTCTATGACGCAACACAGTGCTTCCCTTAGGATTTAGTGAACATGACGGTTTGTTTTAAAGCTGCTTTCCTTCTGTAATTCTACACCCCTCTTATTGTTGCAGTTTTAAAGTTAATTTCTGTCAAGTCTACACACTTTCAATGTCTCTGCTATAGAAATAGTCCGACGGTATATTCTATTTGTCATTAGTAGTCTGTGTTGCCATTTTCATTTAATTTGCATTCTGCTTTAATTATTTGACTTGGACTGTGTCATCCTGTCTAGGATATGCCTTTTCTCGGTTTCTCTTAGATTATCCTCATAGCTCACAGACACCATGCCTACTGACTGACTGCGTGCTTCACACTGTGCTTTTCCTCATAATCTCACTCAGGGCTCTGAGACTTCTGATTTGATTTAGCCCTGGGTTCACATCCCTTGGGGACCTTGTTCAACTAGTGTTTCAGGCTTTGCTGTTTTATTCTAACGAACAAGTGATATATATTCTTGAAAAAGCGGTGTTTTCCCGAGAAACGAGACGGCCACTAATGAAACGGCATTTGCAATTTAAGACCAGGCTTGAGGAAACTGAGCAAGGTCGTGTTTTTTCTCTCCGTGTAGCAGGAGCTCCGGATGGCATTTCCTCATCCGTGTGCTGACTGAGTCAGCTCGGGAGGGGATGTTGAAGGGGCATGCAGACCACGTCCTAAATCATATTCTATTACCTTTTTAGAGTGCACTCATGTTAACCATTAGTGCTCTACTTTCAACCAGAGGTACCCATGATACTGTTGACCTAATCCCTATGCGTGAATAGAATGTCATTTGAGATTTCCCCAGTTTTAGATTTTTCGAGTAGTGTTTTAAAATGCGTCGAGCACAGAGGGCGTGTTCCGTCTATGATGTATGGCTGCAGCAGGCAGATGCTCTCACACTGCTGGCCAGCTGGTGCCAAGTAAATGTCTGACCTCCAGCCCTCCCAAACACAGAAGCCTTGCACGTATGGCCATGAGAACGGTCGTCTTTCCAGGTCATCAGCGCCCGAGGAGAGAGAGTGTGTAAGTCTGTGTCTGACTCTCTCTCCCCACTGTGAGATTAATGTCAGTTGGGAAACAGGTAGTTTAATTAACGGCTAGTAAGATAAATTAATCAATTAATGCGGCTGACGGCGCAGATGAGGGTTCGAATGTGCAGAGTGCGGACTGAGGAGAGACACCGTTGAGTAGCTCTGTATTTAATTCATTGAGTGGATTCCTTTCCCTATTAAGTTTCTTCCCTCCCTGTAAAGCCTTGGGGTTCGTTAAAGCTGCCACATCAGTGTAACTGTGAATGTGGTGTGGTTCTCCCTCCACTGTTGTCCATCTACCTCTTTTTTTCTTCTCTTCTCTGCTCCCTTCCTTCTCTCTCTCCTCCCTCTGCTCCCCCTTGCACTCCCCCGTCCCGCAGTCTTCTCACATCCATCTTTCTTCTGCATCATTTCATCATGCCTCTCCTCTCCTTCCCAACAGCTGCTCTGTGGCTCTAGAAGGTTAGGTTTGGGTTAATTACCAAGCCCATGTCATTCAAATAATCTCCATCAAATTGGATTGGTCGCGTACACATATTTAGCAGATGTTATTGTGGGTGTAGAGAAATGCTTGTGTTCCTAGCTCCTACAGTCCAGTAGTATCTAACAATACACACATCTAAAGTACAAGACTGGAATGAAGAAATGTGTAATATTAGGACGATCATTGGAGTACAAATACAGTACCAGTCAAAAGTTTGGACACATCTACTCATTCAAGGGTTTTCCATTTAGTTTTACTATTTTCTACATTGTAGAATAATAGTGAAGACATAAACTATGAAATACCACACATGGAATCATGTAGTAACCACACTCATCTATAGGATAGTGTGTGTGTATATATACAGCAATTGTTGAAAAGGGATGGATTTACGTAGAATACAGTATATACATATGAAATAACTAAAACCTTCTTTAAACAAGAGACCAGTGCATAGGGCAGCAGTCTATGTGCGTGGTAGAGTAACCGGGTGGCAGTCGGCTAGTGACTAAGTTCAGGGCCGGGTACTGGGTGGAGGCCGAACAGTAATGGCTAATTTAACAGACTGATGGCCTTGAAATAGAAGCTGTTTTTCAGTCGCTTTGATTCACCTGTACTGACCTCTCCTTCTGGATGATAATGGGGTGAACAGGAAGTGGCTTGGTGGTTGATATCCTTGATGATCTTTTTGTTCTTCTTGTGACACCGGGGGCTGTAGATGTCCTGGAGGGCAGGCAGTTTGCCCCCGGTGATGCAGACCGCACCGACCCTCTGATGAGCCCTGTGGTTGCGGGCGGTGCATTTGCCTTACCAGGTGTTGTTACAGCCTGACGGTATGGTCTCAATGGTGCATATATGCATTACATTAGTGTTTCAAGAAGGCGTATGCTTTACGTCCTGATAACTATAAACATTTCCTGTCTCTACCTGCTAGGGAGCCTCGGGGCTTCTGTTTAAAAGCTTTATTCTGTGCGATACGATACTGATGGGTTGCGTCCCAATAATCTCCTTCCTCCTGAAGTGTGCACTTGTTCACATCCCTTTATGGATTTGAAAGGATATGACTGGTATACGGAAACCAACTATAGCCCGTGCATACACCAATTCTGTCCTTTTAAACGTGGGGAGTAGTGAACAATTGCACAGTTCAGGAAGAAGGATAGATTATTGGGACGCGACCATAGTGTGCTGTGGGCTGTGATTCATTATAGAATCTATGTACTTCACCAGAGGCCCTGGAGATACGGAGAGGTAATATGGAACAATTTCTATATCCTATAGGCTTTATATAGTGAATGCTTGATTTCTGGCTTTTTGCTCTCTTCTGGAAAAAGTTTTTTGAATCTCATTGGGAATGAAAATAATAAATAAAAGGGTAAATGGATGAAAAACAAACATGCTCAGAATGTAGCCTTGCCTAAGTGGCGACGGTATACAAAGCAGTAGTGATGGGCTATACAACGTATTAGTAGTTGTGTAAGTGGACACTCGATGTAGCCAATGGACTAATCCAGGCCTTCCTGTTTAGAACGGGCCAACATTTCCCATTGCAATATTGGTCACTAACACAATATTGTCTTGCGTTTGCTTTAAAACTGCCCGGCAGTAATTTGGAACAAATCAACATGTCTGCTGTGTTGTACCAGTTTTGCGCCAGCGCTCTGAGCACAAGTGGAGATGGGAGCTTAGGCCTGAGTCAGAGATGCTTCTGTTTTTACATGGGAGGTAGGTAGGTAGAGTGAGAGGGATGGAAGGAGAGGTGTAACGATAGAAAGATGGAGAGCAAGGAAGAGTCGGAGGGAGAACGGGAGGGGCGTTGACCTGTTTTGCCTGCCGTTGTCATCTCATTTACACACATCAGTCTCCTAACACGAGTGAGACAATGCACAATATGCAATTACACTGAAGAGATTCTTGTTGAATTTGTGTGGAATTTTGATTGGAATAGGCAGGCGGAATGTTAATGATGCAGTCCTAAACTTTGGTTAGGCTGAAGCGAAGTTGGATGCATGGCCGTTGGTGAACTGTGGTTGAATGACACAGGTGAAGGCCTTGTCTGTGTCCCAAATGTCACCCTAGTATTTCATTTATAGTGCAGTACTCTTTACCATGGCCAATAGCACTGCCCACTCCCGCAGAGTTTGAAGTATGCAGTGGACCTTATGTGAAAGAATCCAGAATTAAACCAGGGTTGTGTCCCAAATGGGACCCTATTTCCTATATACAGTAGTACACTGTTTTTGACCAGAGCACTAATGTGATGTGCCCTGGTCAAAAGTGCACTACATAGGGAATAGGTTGCCAATTGGGACACAGCCAATATGAAGAATCCAGCATAAACCATATTTTCTGGTGGTTTTATCGACCCAGGGGGAGCCCCTCTTTTCCAATTTAAAAGTCCAATTTGCATCTCTGTGAGATTGATTCACATTAACGCTCGTGGGCCCCAGAACGCGGCCTCCTGGCCATGTGGTGGGAAACCTCTTTAAACCCGTCAAATGCTAATGTTTTGGATGTCAGAGACAGAGGAGAAGCTTTGGGTTTGTAATTCATTTGGATGTGTAGGATATTGGGAATTTGGGGGAAAATATACACCAAATCAGAAAGCTTCATGGTGTTGTCTTTCAAGGAAATATGTTTTCCTGTAGAGCCAACATATGTTTTGGGTTCATTTCCTGGCATCACGGTCTATGTATGTGTTGGATAACAGGCAATTCGGAGTCTTTGGGGGAAATAGGCTACACAGTAAATATGCATGGCGCTGTCTTTCCAGGAAATATGTTTCCCCCCTACGCAAACATGATAAATGCTTTAGGCTGATGCTCTAGGTGTATCTGTATCCTAAGGTTTTGTAGTATAATATGTATTATTACTGTCAATTATAAGACAATTATTGTCTTTTTTCTTTTGCTTTCTTCAGGCAAAGAATCTCAGTGGTCTTGTATGTTCTTTGAAAATGTCATAATGTAATTATCTGTCTGTTCCCCTTTCAGAGGAATTACGAAAGTTGAGCTGGTCTGGAATTCCGCGCCAGGTTCGTCCAATCACGTGGAAGCTCCTTTCGGTAAGTAAGCGTGTTTTCACATATAGTCCGCGTTTTAAAATAACAATCTGTCATATTTACTGGTCTTATCACACTTGGTCCCTTTTTCGTTCAGCGTGAACACTCAAAAGAGCCCCTCAAGCGAACCGAACTGAGACCATCTCGAGAGGGGGGCCATAGCCTATCTTGGGTGTCCAGTCAAATGTACGTGTTAATAGTATCTTCTGATAAAATATGAGACATCGGAATTGTTAACTAAACACAATCTATTAGTTTCAAAAATGTAATTAGGTACAGTTGAAGTCAGAAGTTTACATACAGCTTCGCCAAATACATTTAAACTCAGTTATTCACAATTCCTGACATTTAATCCTGGTAAAAATTCCCTGTCTTTGGTCAATTAGGATCACCACTTTATTTTAAGAATGTGAAATGTCAGAATAATAGTAGAGAATTATTTATTTCAGCTTTTATTTCTTTCATCACATTCTCAGTGTGTCAGAAGTTTACGTACACTCAATTAGTATTTGGTAGCATTGCCTTTCAATTGTTTTACTTGGGTCAAACATTTTGGGTAGCCTTCCACATGCTTCCCTCAATAAGTTTGTGTGAATTTTGTCCCATTCCTCCTGAAAGAGCTGGTGTAACTGAGTCAGGTTTGAAGGCCTCCTTGCTCGCACGTGCTTTTTCAGTTCTGCCCACACATATTCTATAGGGCTGTGGTCAGGGCTTTGTGATGGCCATTCCAATACCTTGACTTTGTTGTTCTTAAGCCATTTTGCCACAACATTGGAAGTATGCTTTGGGTCTTTGTCCACTTTGGAAGACACATTTGCGACCAAGCTTAAACTTCGACTGATGTTGCTTCAATATATCCACATAATTTTCCGTCATCATGATGCCATCTATTTTGTGAAGCGTACCAGTCTCTCCTGCAGCAAAGCACCCCCACAACATGATGCTGCCACCCCGAGCTTCACGGTTGGGATGGTGTTCTTCGGCTTGCAAGCCTCCCATTTTTCCTCCAAACATAACAATGGTCATAATGGCCAAACAGTTTCATCAAACCAGAGGACATTTCTTCAAAAAGTACGGTCTTTGTCCCCATGTGCAGTTGCAAACCGTAGTCTGGCTTTTTTATGGCGGTTTTGGAGCAGTGGCTTCTTCCTTGCTGAGCGGCCTTACAGGTTATGTCGATATAGGACTCGTTTTTACTGTGGTTATAGATAATTTTGTACCTGTTTCCTCCAGCATCTTCACAAGGTCCTTTGCTGTTATTCTGGGTTTGATTTGCGTTTTTCAAACCAAAGTACCTTCATCTTCAGGAGACAGAACGCATCTCCTTCCTTGGCAGTATGACAGTTGCGTGGTCCCATGGTGTTTATACTTACCTACTATTGCTTGTACAGATGAACGTGGTACCTTCAGTCGTTTGGAAGTTGCTCCCAAAGATGAACCAGACTTGTGGAGGCCTACCATTTTTTTTCTGAGGTCTTGGCTGATTTTGTTTGATTTTCCCATGATGTCATGCAAAGAGGCACTGAGTTTGATGGTAGGCCTTGAAATGATTTCACAGGTACACCTCCAATTGACTCAAATGATGTCAATTTGCCGATCAGAAGCTTCTAAAGCCATGACATTGTTTTCTGGAATTTTCCAAGCTGTTTAACCTATGTAGGACCAGAACTCCTTTCCGCTAGCGGAATCCCTCGCCAACAGCCAATGAATTTGCAGGGCGCCAAATACAAATCAACAGAAATCTCATAAATCAAATTTCTCAAACATACAAGTATTAGGCACCATTTTAAAGATACAATTCTCGTTTATCCAGCCACAGTGGCTGATTTCAAAAAGGCTTTACAGCGAAAGCTCCACAAACGATTGTTAGGTAACCACCAATTCACAGAAAAACCCTGCCATTTTTTCAGCCAAAGAGAGGAGTCACAAAAAGCACAAATGGAGATAAAATGAATCACTAACCTTTGATCTTCATCAGATGACACTCATAGGACTTCATGTTACACAAAACATGTATGTTTTGTTCGGTAACGTTCATATTTATATCCAAAAATCTCATTTTACGTTGGCGTGTTATGTTCAGTAGTTCCAAAACATGCAGTGATATTGCAGAGAGCCACATGAATTCACAGAAATACTCATTATAAATGTTGATAAATGCAAGTGTTATGATGTATGTAAACTTCTGACACACTGTAATTGTGATACAGTGAAATAATCTCTGTAAACAATTGTAGGAAAGATTTACTTGTCATGCACAAAGTAGATGTCCTAACTGACTTGCCAAAACAATAGTTTGTTAACAAGACATTTGTGGAGTGGTTGAAACCGAGTTTTAATGACTCCAACCTAAATGTAAACTTCCGACTTCAACTGTATGTTTACATTGCTAAAGCAGGTGAAGTAGATAATATAACAAAGTAAAATAAACAGTACAATTGAACAGTAAAAAGTACTCCACAGAAGTTCCAAAAGAATAGACATTACAAAAATAAACTTTTGCTATTGACCAAATACTTATTTCCCACCATAATTTGCAAATAAATTCATTAAAAATCCTACAATGTGATTTTCTGGATTTTATTCCCTCATATTGTCTGTCATAGTTGAAGTGTACCTATGAAAATTACAGGCCTCATCTTTTTAAGTGGGAGAACTTGCACAATTTGTGGCTGACTAAATAGTTTTTTGCCCCACTGTACATTGTTTAATCTGCAACATGTTTCATAATTTTCTGCAAGCCTAACAGTTTCTCACCACCATGGGAGGACACAGTATTACAACTGTTAGAAAACACAGACATTTGCTCAGTACATTGTTCTCACTGAGGAAATGTACGAGTCTGCAGTTAATGATAATGCAGAGGATTTTCCTAAGGTTGCTGTTGTCGCGTATTCCATGGTAGTTATTGGGGGTCACAATTGTCCACTTTTGTGGATTGGGGTGATCAGTCCTTGGTTCCAAATGGTTCCAAATATTGGGGGTGACGCCAGATCTACTAAGGATGACGTTAGAGTTTTAGTATTGCCAATTGGAATTTTCTGTCTGTATGTTTGATCATTTCATTGAGGATACCATCAACACCACAGCCTTTTTGGGTAGGAGGGTTTTTATTTTGTCCTGTAGTTCAAGGTTATTGGAGAATCCAGTGGCTTCTGGTAGTCTTAAATTGATTCGTATTTGATCATGTATATGTTTTTGCTGTTTGTTCTTTTTATTATAGAACCAAAAAGATTGGAGAAGTGGTTTACCCAAACATTTCCATTTTGGGGAGAGTTCTTGTTGTTTGTTTAGTGTTTTCCAATGTTCCCAGAATTGTTTAGTCTATGGATTCTTCAATTACATTGAGCTGATTTCTGACGTGCTGTTCCTTCTTTTTCTGTAGTGTATTTCTGTGTTGTTTTAGTGATTCACCATCAGGTTTTCCGGGTCTGTGTTTATGGTTGGACAGGTTTCTCAATTAATTTATTAGATTTTTGTATTCTTCATCAAACCATTTGTCATTGTTGTTAATTTTCTTCAGTTTTCTATTTGAGATTTTTTAGATTTGATAGGAAAGCTGAGAGGTCAGACTGAGTTTTTCTACTGCCAAGTTTACACCTTCACTATTACAGTTGAATGTTTTGTTCTGGAAGTTGTCTAAAAGGGATTGAATTTGTTGCAGAATAGTTTTTTCCTTCCATCTATAGCATTTCTTAATATTACTTTGATGCCTCACGATTATTTTTCTGTTCAAGTTGACTGATTTTGCTGTGATCTGATCGAGGTGTCAGTGGGCTGACAGCGAACGCTCTGAGAGACTCTGGGTTGAGGTCAGTGATAGAGTAGTCTACAGTACTACTGCCAAGAGGTGAGCTCTAGGTGTACCTACCATTGGAGTCCCCTCAAAGCCTACCACTTGACTATGTACATACCCAGCGTGCGACAGAGCTGCAGGAGGTTGTGACCCGTTTTTGTTGGTTATGTTGTCATAGTTGTGCCTAGGGGGCATATGGGGGAGGGAATGCTGTCAACTCCAGGCAGGCGTTTGTCCCCCTGAGGGTGTCAGGTTCTTGTCCCGTTCTGGCATTTAGGTCAACACAGACTAATATGTTCCTGGAAATGATAGCTTCTCCATCCTGGAGGGGGAAATCAGTCTTCATTTTAAACTATGGTCATTCTAGTGGGGGGTTATAGGTAGCAAAAAGGAGGCCATTTTTCTCTTAAGATAATTTCCTTTTCAATTTCTAGCAAAATGTAAAATGTTCCTGTTTTGATTAATATGATGGTGTGAGTTAGGTCTGCGCTATACCAAATTATCATTATCACCCCTGAGTCCATTTCCTGTTTCACACCTGGTAGTTTAGTGGATGGAACTACCAGCTCTCTGTAACCTAGAGGGCAACCAGTGGGTCCGTCTCCTCTGTACCGGGTTTCTTGTAGGATGACAATGTCTGTATTTCCGATTTCTGTGATGAAGTCCAGGTTCCTGCTCGTGAGGCCAAAGGCAGATGGCCTTGGTTATTCCAGGATGAGAGAATGAAGGCTTTCTGGTTCCATAGTGTCCAATGTGGTTGGTCCAGTTCCACCTGCCTTATCTCCAGCTCTCTCGGTCTCTCTCGGTCTCTCTCGGTCTCTCTCGGTCTCTCTCGGTCTCTCTCGGTCTCTCTCGGTCTCTCTCGGTCTCTCTCGGTCTCTCTCGGTCTCTCTCGGTCTCTCTCGGTCTCTCTCGGTCTCTCTCGGTCTCTCTCGGTCTCTCTCGGTCTCTCTCGGTCTCTCTCGGTCTCTCTCGGTCTCTCTCGGTCTCTCTCGGTCTCTCTCGGTCTCTCTCGGTCTCTCTCGGTCTCTCTCGGTCTCTCTCGGTCTCTCTCTCTCGGTCTCTCGGGGTCTCTGTCTCTCGGTCTCTCTCTCTCGGTCTCTCTCTCGGTCTCTCTCTCTCGGTCTCTCGGTCTCTCTCTCGGTCTCTCTCTCTCGGTCTCTCTCTCTCGGTCTCTCTCTCTCGGTCTCTCGGTCTCTCGGTCTCTCTCTCTCGGTCTCTCTCTCTCTCGGTCTCTCGGTCTTGGTCTCTCGGTCTCTCTCTCTCGGTCTCTCTCTCTCGGTCTCTCTCTCTCTCTCTCTCTCTCTCTCTCTCTCTCTCTCTCTCTCTCTCTCTCGGTCTCTCTCTCTCTCTCTCTCTCTCGGTCTCTCTCTCTCTCTCTCTCTCTCTCTCTCTCTCGGTCTCTCTCTCTCGGTCTCTCGGTCTCTCTCTCTCGGTCTCTCGGGGTCTCTGTCTCTCGGTCTCTCTCTCTCGGTCTCTCTCTCTCGGTCTCTCGGTCTCTCGGTCTCGGTCTCTCTCTCTCGGTCTCTCGGTCTCGGTCTCTCTCTCTCGGTCTCTCGGTCTCTCGGTCTCTCGGTCTCTCTCTCTCGGTCTCTCTCTCTCTCGGTCTCTCGGTCTCGGTCTCTCGGTCTCTCGGTCTCGGTCTCTCGGTCTCTCTCTCTCGGTCTCTCGGGGTCTCTGTCTCTCGGTCTCTCTCTCTCGGTCTCTCTCTCTCGGTCTCTCTCTCTCGGTCTCTCTCTCTCGGTCTCTCGGTCTCTCTCTCTCGGTCTCTCTCTCTCGGTCTCTCTCTCTCGGTCTCTCGGTCTCGGTCTCTCGGTCTCTCTCTCTCTCTCGGTCTCTCGGTCTCGGTCTCTCGGTCTCTCTCTCTCTCTCGGTCTCTCTCTCTCGGTCTCTCGGTCTCTCTCTCTCGGTCTCTCGGTCTCTCGGTCTCTCTCTCTCGGTCTCTCGGTCTCTCGGTCTCTCGGTCTCTCGGTCTCTCGGTCTCTCGGTCTCTCGGTCTCTCTCTCGGTCTCTCTCTCTCTCTCTCGGTCTCTCGGTCTCTCGGTCTCTCTCTCGGTCTCTCTCTCTCGGTCTCTCTCTCTCTCGGTCTCTCGGTCTCTCGGTCTCTCTCTCGGTCTCTCGGTCTCGGTCTCTCGGTCTCGGTCTCTCTGTCTCTCGGTCTCTCTCTCTCGGTCTCTCTCTCTCGGTCTCTCTCTCGGTCTCTCTCTCTCGGTCTCTCTCTCTCGGTCTCTCTCTCTCGGTCTCTCGGTCTCGGTCTCTCGGTCTCGGTCTCTCGGTCTCGGTCTCTCGGTCTCGGTCTCGGTCTCTCGGTCTCTCTCTCTCGGTCTCTCTCTCTCGGTCTCTCGGTCTCTCTCTCTCGGTCTCTCTCTCTCGGTCTCTCTCTCTCGGTCTCTCTCTCTCGGTCTCTCTCTCTCGGTTTCTCTCTCTCGGTCTCTCTCTCTCGGTCTCTCGGTCTCTCTGTCTCTCTCTCTCGGTCTCTCTGTCTCTCTCTCTCGGTCTCTCGGTCTCGGTCTCTCGGTCTCGGTCTCTCGGTCTCGGTCTCTCGGTCTCGGGGTCTCGGTCTCTCGGTCTCGGTCTCTCGGTCTCGGTCTCTCGGTCTCTCTCTCGGTCTCTCTCTCTCGGTTTCTCTCTCTCGGTCTCTCTCTCTCGGTCTCTCGGTCTCTCTGTCTCTCTCTCTCGGTCTCTCTCTCTCGGTCTCGGTCTCGGTCTCTCGGTCTCGGTCTCTCGGTCTCGGTCTCTCGGTCTCGGTCTCTCGGTCTCGGTCTCTCGGTCTCGGTCTCTCGGTCTCGGTCTCTCGGTCTCTCTCTCTCGGTCTCTCGGTCTCTCTCTCTCGGTCTCTCGGTCTCTCTCTCTCGGTCTCTCGGTCTCTCTCTCTCGGTCTCTCGGTCTCTCTCTCTCGGTCTCTCGGTCTCTCGGTCTCGGTCTCTCGGTCTCGGTCTCTCGGTCTCGGTCTCTCTCTCTCGGTCT